>NC_072413.2:53914920-54255420 GCF_028858775.2 Pan troglodytes | reverse complement strand
TGCATGTTACTGTAGCACTTTCTAGTGTGGCCTCATCTATGTATTGGGAAATCTCCTCCTCCTTTTTCTGGTGTACTGTATTGTTAATTCTTTAACACTGAACTCGCAGTCAAGAGCACATTAACTGAACAATGATAATCTAACATGTAGTTTCTCTGTACGGTACATCAGTCTTCTTGCACCTAGGAATAGTGGAGAACACTTCAACACCATGGTTGGGGGAACATTTCAAACAGTGAAATCACCAAGAAAAAGTGAGAAAAACTTAGCACTAAATATACCATGCAAAGAGCACTTGTTGACAGTATGCGAACTGAAGCAAGAAGGCAGAGCTTCGCCTAGTTGGACCTCACCTGGGAATGTGTGCCCTGGGCAGGCCACTCACATTTCTTGCCACCGTGCATACATCTACAAATAACTGCAAAAGGACCCTGAGTATTAATTTGGGAGTTACAAGTAAATTTTAGTCAGTAGGTAAATGTGTAAATATGGAATCTGTGAATAACGAGCATCAACTGTGTTTTACATTTTTTATGCTATTGCAAATACTATTTTAAAAAATGTTTTCAATTTCTGAGCTTCTGTTGCCTTTAAAAAAATCATCTGCATTAAGATCTGTGCTTTCTTTGCCTTACCTGTATTTTATATGATCACTGAGAAGGGGCATATTTCTATTCTTACAGTTACTTTTGTGCATAAAACTATAAAAATGTTTGCACCCATTAACTCCCTAATAAGAACAATGATAAGACTATTTTCATTTTCTGTCATCCTTCTGTGTACACTTTTAATTATTTTTAAACTGTTTATTGCTGTTTGCTTTTTAAACCTTTAAATATACTTATATCTTCCTGTTTTAAGTGATAATTTTTGTCTCCCAGCTATAAAATCTGAGGATATTAGCATGCTTACAGAACCTCTCTCCATTCTTTCCTTCCTTGCCCACCTTTTATAAATTCTATTATTTCTACATTGTCAGAATAATAATATTTACATTCTATTCTGTGGCAATCATTTTCTCATTTGTTTTAGTCCTTCAGATAGAGTGTAATTCAATGTTTAGATGATAGCTTTGCATTCACCTCTTTTTTTTGGCTGAAATTTGTCTTCTGGTAATTTCTTCAGTAAGGGCTCATAAAAATTCTATATCCTGCATTCTTGTATATTTATCAGTATTTGTCAATTGGCTGAATATTTAAAAGAAATGTGGGGTAAAGAAATCTTGGGTCACTAGGTTGGGTGCGGTGGCTCACGCCTGTAATCCCAGCACTTTGGGAGGCCAAGATGGGAGGATCACCTGAGGTCAGGAATTCGACACCAGCCTGGCCAACATGGTGAAACCCTGTCTCTACTAAAAGTACAAAAAAAATTAGCCAGGCATGGTGGCAGGCGCCCGTAATCCCAGCTACTTGGGAGGCTGAGGCAGGAGAATTGCTTGAACCTGGGAGGTGGATGTTGCAGTGAGCCAAGATCACACCACTGCACATCCTTGAGCAAAAGAATCAAGGCATTTAACATCAGAGTGTAGAAAATTTATAAACAACCCCCAGATAAAACAGGTCACTAAAAAAAAAAATTGGGTAAAAGTTATTATACACAAAAATGGTTTCCCTTGAGCATATATTAAAACTTTTACATTCTGGCTGTATTTGGTAGAGAATATGATCAAAAAAGTCAGGGATATTATATAACACAAGAATCAATGCAGTGACAGCAACAGCACTAGGACATCCTGTGCCAGGGGAGAGAGTTAGTTCAGGAACAAGGCACTCAGCTTGAGGCTCAGCCCTAACGTCAACTAACCATGAGTCCTTTGGCATGTGACTAAAACCTTACAAATCGGCCAAAGAGGAAAGCCGTGGCACAGATTTTAAATGTTACTTCACATTGTGAGAATACATTCTATCTATGGTGAAGAATTATTTTTATTATCCCAGCCTCAGCTATTATTAAAATTAAAATGTACATTTCTTTAGAAATTAATGGCGAAAAGAATTGGTTGTGAGAAACATCTCAAGGAAAATACTCTGATATGAAAAAAATCTGTGGTTGATTATCTTTTTGCATATAATAAAACAATCAACAGGAAAAGTCAAATGGCTTGATATTGAATACACTGGGGATTCAGATCTAATTCATTATTAAGTCAATATGACTATTATTATTGATTAAAAAGTCTATCCATGCAGTAGGTAAAATGTTTATTTCTTGGGTGTTACTGTGGAACAAAACTCCTGGAACTGCAGCTAAAAATACCAGGGTCAGTGTTAGGTTATTATACTTGCTGTCTAGCTAAAGCAAGACAAATAAATGAAAGGATAGATTTGCCTTAGGATTTTGCCTGTAAATTGCTGCTTAAAATAAACTTGCCCTGCCTCTAGTACTTTTGGAAAGAGATAGAATGTAAATAAATTCAACAAATAATGTGTTGCCCTCTTACGGACAAAGCCTATGCTGAATGGTAAACCCTAAAGACATCACCCACCAAAGCAACTTTTCGAGAGTCAAACTATGCGATAACCAGAGCAGACAAGTCTTATCTATGGGGGACGGAAAGTCAGCAATCTTCAGTCAATATATTTATGTGTGAAGTTTAATCAGATTAGCCATCTACATGTATAAAATCTCCTACATGGATACAACTCCAGCTAACAAATAAGAAACTCACAACAGATTTATAAGATATACACCTTAATAACCAAATCAGTGAACATTCTGCGTAGTTAGTGCTTTTTCAAGGCATAGTGTTTTTGCATGTATTGTTTTACTGCAGTCATCTGATCCACACAACCACCATGAGGTGAATATTGTTATCTCCATTTTGTAAAACAAGGAAACTGACTTAGGGTAAGACATTTCCTAAGTGGATGGGCAAGTCTATACTGCACTGCATACTCTTTTCTTTGTTCCTTTACAAAAGAATTTCCAAGTTTGGGGGACAGAATTTATATGAACTTTTGTAATCATTTATAATTTATGAGACCATAGGATTGGAAATCACCTTGAAAAGCGATGTAGTTGAAAGCGATGTAGTTCAGTCACCCATCAAATACTGTTTCCATCATTAGAAAAGAACAACATTAAGAGAAGAGAAGAACCAGTAAAGAATGGCACTGTGCAAATCGAATTTGTAAGAATGAACTCATGAACGAATGAACAGAAACAAGCCGTAAGCAAAACTGTCAGCTGGGGCAGAGAGATCAAGCAATAGAAATGAGTGGCCATTGAATGTGAGTCATCTGTGGCATCACAGAACACAGTTACCAAGTATTAATGAAAGCTGAAAGTGCACATATTATTCAGAAGTTTTTAGAATCTCCTTTACAGCATACTGCCCTTGTCAACAGTATCCAGTCTAAAAAGTTACCAAACTTGAATAACTGGGAAGCTTCGTGGTGGGTAGACAGCTATCTCCCTGCAGCCAGAACATTTAAGAAAAAAAAAAAATACCTCAATCCCTCCACATACTAGAGTCCTTCAAATATCTAGAGACAGCCTCACGGTACCTCACCTCACCTCCAGTGATTCCTTCCCTTGGTGAAACATCTCTCACTCATTCTGATTTTCTTCAAAATACATGGCTTCAAATCTCTTTACTCTCCCAGTTATTCTAAGCTGAACATAGATGTGTCCATATCCATTCATTAGGAAGTCACATTAACAGAACTTCATAACCTGCACATGGGCTGACCCCAGGCAAAGTAAACAGTTCTACTTTTGTCACTTCAGAAAAAGAGTGTGTTCGCTTCTTGAGGAATCCATCATACTATTTACTCACACAAGGATTACCAAATCGTCAAATTTACTTTATGAAAAACTGTTTCCCTACTTTAAAAATCAGCTTTATTGAGGTATAGTTTACATTTACTAACATTCACCAGTTTTAAGTGTACAATTTGAGGAGTTTTGACAAATGAAGAGTCATGTAACCACCACTTCAGTCAAGACATAGAACTGTCCCGTCACCCCAAACAGTTCCTTCATGACTGTGCAGCCAATCCCCGAAACGGCCTGCCTCTCCCAGGAACAGTGCACTGATAGGGTTTCTGTCACTATAGCTGTCTTTTCTGGAATTTCATACAAATGTAAACTTAATATGTAGTCTTACATACTCAGTGTCTTTACCAAAACCTTTTGAGATTTATCTATGTTATTATATGTCTTGGTAGTTTGTTCCTTTTTCTCTATTAGTAGTTATTCCATTCTATGGACATTTAAAGGATATTTATACTATTTCCAGTTTTTAGCTTTCACAAATATAGCTGGGGTATATAACCCAGAAATGTATATATCTGGGGATATATACATTTCTCCTGGGTAAATACCTAGAAGGGGATTGCTGGGTCATACAGCAAATATGCATTTAAATTTTTTGTCACAAAACAGGCAATCTGGAATTTTTATTGGAATAGTGCTGAATGTATATCAATTTTTGAAAAATTGGTATCTAAATACTATCTAGTGAATATGGTATGTCAATAATATCCATAAATATGGTTCGTCTCTCCATTTTATTTAGGTCTTCCTTATTTCAACAATGTTTTGCAGTTTATAGTATGCAATATTACATGCATTTTGTTAAATTTATCCATAAGTATTTCACATGATATCTTAAATGCTTTGCCTTCAAATTTTCCATTCTCTATTACTTATTGCTAGTATAGAAAAACTTATTTTTGTACATTGGTCTTGTATGCTACAAGTCCACTAAATGTACTTACTAGTGTGAATAGCTTCTCTTGTTTTGTTTCTACTGTAGGATTTTCTATGTGCATAATCATACTGCTGTGAAACAAAACAAGTAAGTGTGGTTACCTGTTAAGTTTTTCAAAAACATCCTTTATCAAGTAAGGAAGTTTCATCTATTCCTAGTTTCCTGAGAGATTTTATAATGAACGTTTAACTTATCCAGTACTTTCTGTGCATGCATATGGAGACGATCATACCATTTTCTTTTTGGTCTGTAGAATTACACTGACTAACTTTTGAATGATTAACCAACCTTGTATTCCTGGGTTAAACAATGCAAGAATCTTATGGTCTCCTCTCTCCTGTCCTTGATGCTGCTGTCATTTTATCTCTATGCATGTTATAAACCCCATAATTATTAATTTGGCTTAAAAGTCAATATTCTTGTAAAGAGATCAAAAATAAGAAAGAAATGTCTTTCATATTTCCCCTCATTTTTACCACGTCTAGTACTCAGCACTTCATATAAATCTAAATTTCTATCTGTTGTTTTCTCCTTTTGCCTGAAAAACTTTAACATTTTTTGTTGTGCAGGTGTGCTGGTGATAACTATTTTTAGCTTTTGTTTTTCTGAAATAAAGTCTTTATTTCTCTTTCACTTCTGAAGAAATTTATGCTAAATTCTAGGGTGACAGTCTCCCTTTGTTTCTCCCTACTTCTGTCCCTCCCCTTTAGTACTTTAAAGATGTTGGTCCATGGTCTTCTGACTTGCAATGTTTCTGTTTAATTTTTTCATTCTTACTTTTGTTTCTCTGTGCATATTGCCTTTTTTCTTTGGATGATTTTGAGATTTTCTATTTATTATTGCTTTTTGGCAATTTAACTGTCACGTGTCTTACTATAGTTTTCTTTATATTCTTTTTAGAGCTCACTGAGCTTCTTGGTTCTAGATTTTATCATTTTCATCATATTTGAAAAATTTTGGTCTTTTAAAATTGCTACCTTTACTTCCACTTATCTTTCTAGGACACCATTTACACATATTTGAGACCATTTGATATATACCCACAATTTACTATGGCTATCTTTATTTTTTTCAGTTTTTCATCTCTTGCCCCATATTGGAACTTCCTATTGCAATACCTTCAAGTTCACTGATCTTTTCTTCTTCAGTTTCTAATGTACTGCTACCTCAATCCAGTGTTTTTTTTTTTTTTATTTCAGACATGTTATTTTTCACCTTCAGAAGTTTCACTTGAACCTTTTTTCTGACATTGTTCTTCTCAACATGCACGTTTCCCCTTTACATTCCAGGTCATAGAGAATATATTTGTAACAGCTATTTTAACCTTCTTGTCTGTGTTTAATTCCATCTGTAATTTCTAGGTTTGTTTCTATTGATTTATTTTCCTCCTGGGTATAGGTCTTATTTTACTACTTCCATGAGTTTCTGGTAATTTTTGATTGGATGCTGGCCATTAATTTTTTTTTGTGGGGGGGGGGGGTTCTTGATTTTGTTAAGAGTGTTGGACTTGTTCTGGCAGGCCGTTAACTTTAGAACAGTTTTATCTCCCAAGACTTGCTTTTAAGCTTTGTTTGGGCAAGTCCAGAGCACACTTTGATCTAGGGATAATTTATCCTCATTACTAAGGTGATACTCTTCTGCAGACTCTATCCAATTTCCCTGGTATTTTGAGATCTTTTCACTCTGCAGGTGGGAACATAACTAATCCCAGTCCTTTGTGAGCTACAGAAGTTGTTCAGCCTATTGCTTTCCAGCAGTTCTTTCCCCATTCTGTGGTGCTTCGCCATGCACACAAACAAAACAGTACCTGACCAAGGGCTCAGAGAGTATCCTTTGTAGCTCTACAAAGCTCTATGCCTCTATGAAGCCCCCTCATCTCTGGCAGTTTCCTTTACAAATTCCAGCTGCCTCACCTCCTCAGACTGTAATCTTTGTCTCTTCAACTCAGATCATAGGGCTGTTTGGTTCCTTATTCCTTGTTATTGGGCCTGTGAAAACTGCCTTAGGCAGTAAGCTGGGGCTCACCTCACTTATTTCCCTTCTCTCAGGGATCACAGCCCTGAGCTGCCTGTTGTCCGCAACCAGTCATTTAATATATTTTGTCCAGTTGTTTACAGTAGGGAGAGGCAGTGAATTCTGTAACAGTTAATTCTTCATGCATGGAAGTGGAATTCTTTTTCGCATACATTTTAGAATCTCTTCTCTGTTCCTCTGTGTTTCACATGAATATATACATAGATACATATATATATAGAAAGAGAAAGTCCAGTACACCTGAATTGATGACAATTTTAAACTTAAATAATTTTAATAATTTAAACAATGTTAAACTTAATTCACCATCAAATTATGCTAATAACATCAAATACTAAATAACACCCAAATCCAGTTGTCTCTAATTTTATTTTATTTTCTTCAGAGCATTTACAAGAAACTAGTTGTTGTTTATTTTACTTATTTACTTCTTCCTGCCAGCCCACATTACACTGTAAGCTCCAAGGGGGTAGGATCATCTTCTATGTTGTTCAACACTTTTATCTCCAATACCTAGAACATTTCCTAGCACATACATACACAATTAACTTAACTCTTCTCTGATCTGGTAGGTACTTAGTAGAAAATATACTTATTTGTTATCAAGGTAATTTTGGTTAAATAATATCCTACTTGCCCTTGATGCCCACTATATACTATTAATACAGAGCCTTATATATATGAGCAGGCAAACATTAAGAATAAAGATGAACGTTAAAATTCATATTGAAAAGAAAAATAACAGCATAAACTTTAATGTTTATCAAAGCAAATAATATGCGATAAGGCAGGGTATCCTACCTAGCTAGTTAGACAGCTGGCAACTTCCAGTAGCACACACTAATATGAATTTGAATATGGAAGCCTACACACTAAAGCCTACATACATTCTAAAACGCTGCCACTTTAAAAGGTGTAACCTACATTAATCCGAGCATGCAGGGTAGAGGAGAGGAAATCTGTCTGAAATCTACCTGCAAATAAAATCCTTTGTTATTTAAGAGGATCTACACTAGGTTAACTCAGAATTTTATTTATTCTACATATTAGTTACTTCCCAAGAAAACTGAAGTTTTGCATTTTCTAATTACGTCTTAAATAAGAAAAGCAGACTTCATCTCCACATAAAATCTTTGCAAAAAATTCTAAAATAAAAAAATTCATTTAATAAGAATTCAATAAATATTTTCCGGATATATGCTTTCTTCAGACTCACACCTGGCTTCTTACATTTATAGTTAATTTTTACTTTGAAGTTAATGGTATTTTTTTTCTTTTTTGAGACAGGGTCTCGATCTTTGCCCAGGCTGGCATGCAGTGGTTCCATCAGAACTCACTGCTGCCTCAATCTTTTTAGGTTCAAGAGATTCTTCCACCTCTGCTTTCTCCCACCTCAGCCTCCAGAGTAGCTGGGACTACAAGTGTGCACCACCATGCCCAGCTAATATTTTTTTTTAATTTGTGTTTTGGAGAGATGGGTCTCACTATGTTGTCCAGGCTGGTCTCGAACTCTTGGGCTCAAATGATCCTCCTGCCTCAGCCTCCCATAGTGCTAGGATTACAGGCATGAGCCACTGCTCCTGAGTGTAAATGGTATTTTTTGTCTTGCCTAACCAAAACTGACTCCATCATGAGCACCGATGACACAGGAGTTAAGATGAAATTACTTAGACAGATAGTAAGAAAGGGTACTGGAGTCCTCAGTAAGGCTTTTCTTTTTAATGAAAAGCAGCCCCAAACCATTTTCTAACAAAGAGCACCCTGTAAAGTTGAGCTGCATAGACAAGCAAGCTGGGAGCTTGCACGAGTGAATGCCAGCAGGAACTAGGGACTAGCCATGTTCAAGGTGGTGGCTCCATCTTCCCTTCTCTGCCAGCCACATGTACAGTAAGGAGCAGACAAGATGGTGCCAGCCAAGGATAATTCATTTGCATAATAAGATTAGAGTGGGGCAGCCAGCCTTCCCCACACATTATGTAAATGACACACCTGATCACACCAATCTGTGGGCCCTACGTAAATCAAACACCACCTCCTCCATCCTGCCTATACAATCTGCTGTGGTCCACCACCTTCCCCCAACCCCACTTTTTAAAAAATTATACTTTAGGTTCTGGGATACATGTGCAGAACATGCAGGTTTGTTACATAGGCATACATGTGCTATGGTGGTTTGCTGCACCCATCAACCTGTCATCTACATTAGGTATTTCTCCTAATGCTATCCCTCCCCTAGACCCCCACCCCCTGACAGGCCCTGGTGCGTGATGATCCCCTCCCTGTGTCCATGCATTCTCACTGTTCAACTCCCACTTATGAGTGAGAATATGTGGTGTTTGGTTTTCTGTTCCTGTGTTAGTCTGCTGAGAATGATGGTTTCCAGCTTCATTCATGTCCCTGCAAAAGACATGAATTCATCCTTTTCTATGGCTGCATAGTATTCTATGGTGTATATGTGCCACATTTTCTTTATACAGTCTATCACTGATGGGCATTTGGGTTGGTTCCAAGTCTTTGCTATTGTAAATAGTGCTGCAATAAACAAATGTGTGCATGTGTCTTTATAGCAGAATGACTTATAATCCTTTGGGTATATAACCAATAATGGGATTGCTGGGTCAAATGGTATTTCTGATTCTAGATCCTTGAGGAATTGCCACACTGTCTTTCACAATGATTGAACTAATTTACACTCCCACCAACAGCGTAAAAGTGTTCCCATTACTCCACATCCTCTCCAGCATCTGTTGTTTCTTGACTTTGTAATGGTCGCCACTCTAACTGGTGTGAGATGGTATCTCATTGTGGTTTTGATTTGCATTTCTCTGATGACCAGTGATAATGGGCATTTTTTCATATTTGTTGGCTGCATAAATGTCTTCTTTTGAGAAGTGTCTGTTCATATCCTTCGCCCACTTTTTGATAGGGTTGTTTTTTTCTTGTAAATTTCTTTAAGTTCCTTGTAGATTCTGGATATTAGCCCTTTGTCAGACAGGATAGATTGCAAAAATTTTCTCCCATTCTGTAGGTTGCCTGTTCACTCTGATGATAGTTTCTTTGCTGTGCAGAAGCTCTTTAGTTTACTTAGATCCCATTTGTCAATTTGGCTTTTGTTGCCATTGCTTTTGTTGTTTTAGTCATGAAGTCTTTGCCCATGCCTATGTCCTGAATGGTATTGCTTGGGTTTTCTTCTAGGGTTTTTATGGTTTTAGGTCTTATGTTTAAGTCTTTAATCCATCTTGAGTTAATTTTTGTATAAGGTTTAAGGAAGGGGTCCAGTTTCAGCTTTCTGCATAGGGCTAACCAGTTTTCCCAACACCTTTTTTTTTTTTTTTTTTTGAGATGGAGTCTTGCTCTGTCACCAGGCTGGAGTGCAGTGGCGCATCTCAGCTCACCACAACCTCTGCCTCCCGGGTTCAAGCAATTCTCCTGCCTCAGCCTTCCAAATAGCTGGGACTACAGGTGTGCACCACCACGCCCAGCTAATTTTTGTATATTTGGTAGAGACGGGGTTTCACCATGTTGGCCAGGATGGTCTTGATCTCTTGACCTCGTGATCTGCCTGCCTTGGCCTCCTAAAGTGTTGGGATTACAGGCGTGAGCCACCACGCCTGGCCAACATCATTTATTAAATAGGAAATCCTTTCCCCATTGCTTTTGTCAGGTTTGTCAAAGATCAGATGGTTGTAGATGTGTGGTATTATTTCTGAAGCTTCTGTTCTGTTTCATTGGTCTATGTATCTGTTTTGGTACCAGTACCATCCTGTCTTGGTTATTGTAGCCTTGTAGTATAGTTTGAAGTCAGGTAGTGTGATGCCTCCAGCTTTGTTCTTTTTGCTTAGAATTGTCTTGGCTATCCGGGCTCTTTTTTTGTTCCATATGAAATTTAAAGTAGTTTTTTTTCCTAATTCTGTGAAGAAAGTCACTGGTAGCTTGATGGGGATAGCACTGAATCTTTTGGGCAGTATGGCCATTTTCACGATATTGAGTCTTCCTATCCATGAGCATGGAATGTTTTTCCATTTGCTTGTGTCCTCTCTCATTTCCTTGAGCAGTGGTTTGTAGTTCTCCTTGAAGAGATCATTCACATCCCTTGTAAGTTGTATTCCTAGGTATTTTATTCTCTTAGCAGCAATTGTGAATGGGGGTTCACTCATGATTTGGCTCTCTGTTTGTCTGTTATTGGTGTATAGGAATGCTTGTGATTTTTGCACATTGATTTTGTATCCCGAGACTTTGCTGAAGTGCTTATCACCTTAAGGAGTTTGGGTCTGAGATGATGGGGTTTTCTAAATATACAATCATGTCTTCTGCAAACAGAGGCAATCTTGACTTCCTCTTTTCCTAATTGAATACGCTTTATTTCTTTATCTTGCCTGATTGCCCTGGACAGAACTTCCAATACTATATTGAATAGGACTGGTGAGAGAGGGCATCATTGTCTTGTGCTGGTTTTCAAAGGGAATGCTTCCAGCTTTGGCCCATTCAGTGTGATATTGGCTGTGGGTTTGTCATAAACAGCTCTTATTATTTTGAGATACGTCCATCAATACCTAGTTTATTGAGAGTTTTTAGCATGAAGAGGTGTTGAATTTTATCGATGGCCTTTTCTGCATCTATTGAGACAATCATGTGGTTTTTGTCATTGGTTCTGTTTATGTGATGGATTACGTTTATTGATTTGCATATGTTGAACCAGCCTTGCATCCCAGGGATGAAACTGACTTGATCATGGTGGATTTTGATGTGCTGCTGGATTCTGTTTGCCAGTATTTTACTGAGGATTTTCACATCGATGTTCATCAGGGATACTGGCCTGAAATTTTCCTTTTTTGTTGTGTCTCTGCCAGGTTTTGGTATCAGGATAATGCTGGCCTCATAGAATGAGTTGGGGAGGAGTCCCTCTTTTTCTATTGTTTGGAATAGTTTCAGAAGGAATGGTACCAGCTCCTCTTTGTACCTCTGGTAGAATTTGGCTGTGAATCCATCTGGTCCTGGGCTTTTTTTGGTTGGTAGGATATTAATTACTGCCTCAATTTCAGAACTTGTTATTGATCCTCCTTTTTTCCAGATGTCTCGCTCTCCCTCTCTCTCCTCTCTCTTGCAAGAAGCTGTTCTCCTCTTCCTCTCACCTTTCCACTACTAAACTTCCTGCTCCTTAACCCATCCATGTGTCCATGTTCTGAATTCTTTCCTGGCTCAAGGCAACAAACCACAGGTTATTCCCCAGACAAAGAAGGTGTTTCACCAACACTCATCTTACAATACATTACAGGTTAAATGTGATTGTATATAAATAACTTTACAACTATATTTTCTAAGACTTCTTTCAAAGCTTCTTGATTTGGCAAGTAACAGAATGGGTTACAGTAGTTTACATACAACAGGTGTCCCAGCAAGACATTGTGATATTAATGAACAAGGTATAGGAACACCTCTGCTTTGGGAAATCTTACTCTAAAACAGGAGTGTGCTACCATTAGCTATGAAAATAATTTTAAAGGCCTAAACTCCTTTTTATCAAGTCTGGCTACTGTTATAGCACCCTTACCCTAGGCTATGACAACTATATTTACTTGACTATGAATTGTTACCTCCTTACTGCACAATTTCTGGTACAGAGAGCACTCAGTGTTTGCTGAACAAACAAATTATTGAAGCAGAATACCCTATTCTCCCAAGTATCCTAGGTGTCTGAGACATTATTACCCTGTGTTATTGTCAAACTCACCTAATAACAATTCTCAAAGTCCTACATCATAATCCATTTATGCTTCACTATTAAAAAAAAGAATTACGGTGTATACGTTTGGCACCTCAAGCTGTCATGTCAATCTAGATAAGAATCCAAGATGAATACAAATTGAATAGCTAAAACATCCCAAGTGACTACTCTTGATGTGAAGCTTTAACAACTTGTCCTGATATGCTATGCTATGCTAGCTTTAAATAATTAGCACAGCTAACATTTTAGATCTAATGTCCCCCAACATTTATGCTTAGCAGCCTCTTTCCAAGAGTAGTTCGTGTCAAAAACTTGGGTTTTGGACTTGATTTTGCTTACCAATTGCAGAGGCTGCAGGGTATGACGAGACTGAAACAGGGTGTGGAATCAAACGGGCTCACAATTACAAGTGCACTACATACCAACCATGAGCACACAAGTGTGTCACTCCACCTCCCTGCATCACAACAATCAACCAACAGGGTAACAATAACGAACTGCTGCAAGGATCAAACAGAATACTCAGCAGAAACTACGGCTGCTTGATCTTAAGTCATTTAAGCTTCGCGTACTAGAACACTTGACTGTAAAGACTCAGCAACTACCCTGCTCGCCTTACAGGATTGTTGCAGGGATAAAACAAAATAAGAAAATAAGCTTGGCTTTTTAAGTTCAAAGTGCTACACAAATATTATGCTACTATCTTCCTAGGAGGATAATTGCATCTGTGAATGGAAGGAGGCAGAAGAAGTAACAATGTCAACTTGGCTCTGAAGGAGCCTCTGCCGATGGCCCTCCCAGGCTGAGCTCCTGCTGCCCGCTGTGAGCAGCTGAGTGCTGGCTACTAATAGCTCACAGAAAAACCCTTCTCCAGAGAACTTTCTTTGGCCCACTTAGTCCAGAAATGCCTGGGAGATGGTGCCCCCAGGGGCGGCCTGTAGCTCAGAACCAAGGAAAGAGGGCTGAGCCCCTGCTCAACGTGGGGTGGCTATGTGGCCTCAGAGCTCCCCAGGGGGTCAGGCTGAGGCTAGACTTGGGCTAAGAGCACTTTTTCCCAGCTTCTTCCCTTGCTTTCACTTGCTTCCCTCACCTCCTTCCTGGTTTCTCCTGACAGTACTTCTTCAGTAAATCACTTGCACAGGCTTTCTGTGATGGTTAATACTGAGTGTGAACTTGACTGAAGGATGCAAAGTATTGTTCGGTGGGTGCCTGTGAGGGTGTCGCCAAAGGAGATTAACATTTGAGTCAGCGGACTGAGAGAGGCAGACCCACTCTCAATCTGGATGGGCCCATCTAATCAGCTGCCAGTGCAGCTAGAATAATGCAGGCAGAAGAAAGTGGAATGAGGAGACTTGTTGAGTCTTCTAGTCTTCATATTTCTACCATGCCGCATGCTTCCTGCCCTCGAACATCAGACTCCGAGTTCTTCAGCTTATGGACTCTTGGACTTACATCAGTGGTTTGCCAGAGGCTCTACAGCATTTGGTCACAGACTGAAGGCTGCACTGTCGGCTTCCTTACTTTTGAGGTTTTGGGACTCAGACTGGCTTCCTTGCTCCTCAGCTTGCAGATGGCCTATTGTGGGACTTCACCTTGTGATTATGTGAGTCAATTCCCCTAATAAACTCCCTTTCATCTATTCATCTATCCTATTAGTTCTGTCCCATTAGAGAACCCTAACTAATACACTTTGCTTCTAGAAAACCTCATCTAAGCCACCATATAACTTCTAGTATTGACTTATCTGGCTGAAATCTCACCCCCATCAACAAATGGAAATGTTTCCAGTGTGGCCCAAGCTCTCAGTAGGAACCGTCAGTGCATCAGGCAGTGCTCCACAGGTCCAGCCAGTGCTGATGGCTTTTGGAAATAAGCTTGAAGTCAAAGTTTGGGCAGAAAACATGGCATTACCAGAGGGAGAGGATACAGCCCCATTTGGAGCATCCTCAGTAAGGAGGATAGGGCATTCCAAAACCTACAGGCAAAGGGGACTTCTGCCCCTTAGAGAACACGAGAGAGCACTGATCTTGCTCCCTGTGTGAAACACTTTTCTGATCTAGTCTGTGCACAAAAGTCAAACAGATCTCCCAAGAATGCTCTCCCCACCTCAAAAATATTTCACTGACATCAAGATTCGCATGACGCATGCTAGGCATGTGTGATCCTTTATTCAGTGATTGAGTCAGGGCACACATCGATGGGACAGAGCAGTGAGAGACACACTCCTGCTGTCAGTCACTCTCAGTCTCTAACCTGAGTTCCCACAGAGCTGAACACACGAGCCACACATTTTGTCAGCTACTTGCTGCCCCAAATGCTGTGTAACTCCTTGTGTGTATTCCCACATTGCCTCCTCAGGGGAACACAAGCCCTTCCTTGTTCATGAGACACACCTGGAGCATGCTCAGTACTGCGGTTACAAAGGACAGTTCTTGTCCCTTAGATACTCACATGGGACTCTGCACCTAATAGTCCCAGAAATATCCGTTGAATTAAACTGACTGCACCTTGGAAGAGTTGAATGGAGGAGGAAGTGGTCTTTGGCGGGGATGCTGAGGCTGCAGGATTTAAACAGGAGGGAAAACGTTATCTGGGGGAGGAGAGGCTTTCACACTGATGTCGACAAACATGTAAATAAGAATAACCAACCATGTGATGAGGGTGGATGGGCAAATGCATGATATATGTAAAGGATGTTAAATGAAAGAGGGAACCATTAATGCCCAGGGCACAGGGCCTTACTTTTCTTCTCTCCCACCCCTATGCCTGCCTGGCACAGAGTAAATGCTCAATACTGCTTGAATTTTAGTGGATGTTAATTCCTTAAGCTTAGAATTCTCATATGTGAATTTTTGGAAACTAAAAGAGACCTGCATCAATCTTTTGAAGCCAATACACACTTCTGAGCATCACATAATCTATATCCCATGGCCAATTCACGGCACCACTAATACAGGGATTACCTGTTAACAGTACTCAAACCTTTGTGGGAAAGGCCCAACGGAAACACAAACACCAAAACTGGACACAAACTGGGAGAGAAGATGTGCATTTTACTTTTTGAAATGACCATTAACCCTGCTTCCCTGAGACTTCCTAAGAAGAAACGTGATATCCTCTCCAAGTGGCATGGCAGGAGCAGCCGCAGCACATGGACTGCCCTTCTCATGGCATTCAGCAACCCCCGGGGAGGGTTTTCAACAGCCAAGCCCCAGAATACTAAGGAGCAGCAACAGCCCTCTCGGTGTCTCCTCTGTGCCTGAGCCTGATTAGAGTCACCCCTTTTCTCTACACCTCCCAACCGGCTTCTCATGTTCCAGATTCAAGGCCAAATTCCTGGGCCTGGAATTCAAGACTCCAGGATCCGGCCTCCTCATGGCACCCTTCAGGTCAGCCTCCCCATCCATGCTCCTGCATGCCTTCCTTCTGCTTCCCAACCCTCCATGTTCTCCTGTGCCTCTCCACCAAGGCTCCCTGCCAGCCTGGATGCTCCTTCTGACAGTCACCCTCAGCAGAACGGTAAGCCACCTCTTGTGTGAAGCTTTCCCTGACTCTCCTGATGATCGGGATGAATCGCTCCTTTTTCTGGGCTGTTTTAATTCCCTGTGCTTCAATTCTTTCAGATAAAAAAAAAAAAAAAGGGAATAATGATCTGTATTCTCTCACTTCAGAGTTCTTGATCTTAAAAAGTTAAAGAATAAATTAAAATGTGCGTGAAACTTAATGTTCTCATTATTTACTATGCTCAAAGAAGCCACATATTTGGTCGGCTCATATGACATGTTCGTTGCATAATAGCAGCATGGTAGACGCTGAAAATTATTTTTGGACTGTATTTCACATTTAGGCAACTACTTTTAATGGTTTAAATCAACCCAAATATTCTGAAAATATAGTTTAACTGATTATATTCAATCTGATCTTGCTAAAAAATTGCCAAATGGAGCATCAACACTGGAGCCAGTTACGTGGCAGCTAGCCTAACGAAATCAAAATAGCACTGACACTTTTCCTTCTCTTGGCAATAAAACAGTGGGCATTTTTAGACATTTTTCAGACACTTTCCAAAGTATAGACATCTGTCGTTTATATTTCAAGTTTCTCCAAATATAGAATATAGTGTCATCCTTCCAGACTGAGTAGCAAAGATTACTCACTAAATGACTACTTTCTTAACAAGACTCCATGAAGGCATCTGACAAGGTCTGTCTCGACATTTCTATACATACAATGGAGAAATATAGTTAGAAGATAATACCCAAAGTAGATTTATACCTGGGTGAATGATTATACCTATAAAATCAGTTTCAACATAACAGGAGCCCTCTGGTGGCAACTACAGAATTCTGTCTTGTGTTAATCCATGATTTTCAAGATGTTAACGAAAGTAGGTTGATCACAATTTTTAAAATGAAGCAATACCAAAGACAGTGAATCCACTGATGACAGGGTCAAAATCTACCCAATGACTACATTATAAAAACAGGCCAAATATAACAAGATAAGGCATTTTTAAAGTGATAAATGTACATTTATATGTGTAGGTTCAGACAATCAACTCTCATGAATAAAGATCTATGCTCAAGCAGTCCCCTGCACCACTATTTCTAACAGCATGGAGACAACCTAAACATCCATCCATAAGCGGACAGCTAAATAAATTAAGGGGATAGAGTATACTTTGTAGCAACAAAAAGAAAAACTACAGTTGACTGAAATAATAATCGGAAGAATATACACGATAAATCTTGGGTGATAAAAGTAGTTTAAGCATTGTATACAGAGACTGTTCCCATTCCTGTTTTGGTTTTGAAAGAATTCCATGTGTGTATGTTGATTTTCATACACACATTATGTATGTGTTTGTACATATAATAGCAACATTTGAGCACTTGCTGTGTACCAGACACAATTCTACAGGTCCATTATATTTATTAACTCAATCTTTTCAGAGACACAGGTACACATTCGTATCTCTGTATTTTATTTAGGTACAGAAAGTAAGCAGTAGACCAACAATGTAAAAAGGTACCCTCGTATCACACTACCACATGGTTACTGGGGTGGAGAAGGTTTTTCTTATATATTTCTGTATAGTTTAAAGGTTTTTCAGAAGAATGTAATATTTCTTAAATTCTAAAAAGGAAACGTGGCCAAGATAGTAAGTATGAGAAAAATTGCACAATATAAGACAATGTATGATGGAATAATTAAATGGGATAGGAGACACAGCGCTGATACTTCCTAGGTAAATTACCTTGAACAATTTACTTAACTTTTGAGTCTTAGTTTCCCAGCGTACTACAGATAATCAAAACTATTTGCAAAGTAATATGGGTTAAATAAAGTAATGCATAACCATGTCAAGCCCATACTTCCTAGTACACAGTTGGCCTACGTCCGTAAACACTGCTTTTAACAGAGAAACAACACAAAAAAATCACTCTAATCAATACAGGTAGACCACACTTGTCCTGAAGAGCACTCAAATGCAGAGGCTCGGAGAGGCCAGAAAGGAGAAGGACATGGGAAACACAAGAGGAAGGGCTGAAAGAATTAGTGCAACTTGCCCTGGAAGTGATGTCTTAGGGGAAGATTAGCAGCTTAAGTAGTTATTAACATTAGAGAAAATGTTGACTTTTTCTGTTTGGCTGTGATGGACAGAATCAAAACCAAGGTATAAAAGTTACAGTTAAAGGGAAGGGGGATCAGATTTGAGTGTAAATATATAAACCTTGTAACAGTTACAGCTGTTGAAAATGGTACCAAGTTGCCCAGTAATGGAGTTGTTATTCTAGTCAAGTCATAGCAAGCTTTACAACCTCTGTTTGCCCCATGAGAGAAAGTACATGGAGAACGCACCAGGTGCACTCCAGAGGAGATCCATGCTTGCAGAGGAAGGATAAAGTAGATTACTCCTGAACTCTCCTGTAACTTTAAGATTTATATGATCTATGGCATTCAAAGGCACTCTGCAGTTCAAAAAGTCTATTAGTTTAGTAGCTACAGTCATCTTTCAGTGTCCATGGTGGACTGGTTCCAGGACTCCTGCAGATACCAAAATCTGAGGATGCTCAAGTCTCTTACATAAATTGGTATAGTATTTGCATATAATATATGTATTAATACATCCTCCCATATACTTTAAATCCTCTCTAGATTACTTACAACATCTAAAACAATGCCAATGCTATGTTAATAGCTGTTATGCTTATTGATATACAATACAAAATTTGTATTATTTTTTGTTGTATTGTTATTTTTCCCAAATATTTGTGATCCTCAGTTTGTTGGATCTGCAGATGCAGAACCTGTGGACAGAGAGTTGTAGTATTGCTATTTTGACTAGTAAAACTATCTGGCTATTCTCATTTTTATAGATGAAGAAACAGTTCCCAAGGAAAGAAAATTTGCCTGTATAGAATCACATAAACACCAGGCCAGAATAACAACTCTCCGACCCTTAAGACGTATATTCCAAATTTTGCCAACTAGGAATTCACTTAATGGGCATATTGTAGACATGCAGATAGATAATTTATTGTAAAATTAATAATTTTTACATGTTTATCATACATGGTTTTACATGTTTTAGAAAAATATTGATAAAATATATTTTTAAATTAATTTTAAGTATTCCATATCAGCACAATCTTTCATTTGGGTTCAATGACACATTTAGCTTGAGTAATATTCTGGTTCCACATCTAAGCTAATTAATTAATATATTTTCATTTACATCAATTAGAAAATCACAACTCATGCACTGTACAGACTGTTGGTAACTGTTGCCAAAGTGTTTTGTTCTACTAAGGAGTACAGATATTTCCACCAAGGATGAACCCAGATATTATGGAAAAATTTACTAAACGCCTCGCTTGGAATTTATTGGAAACCTAAGTTATCCTTTAAGGCTGGGAGATGCAATGTTTCGAATTAAGAGAAGTGGGAAATACATTCTTCACTCATTTATTGCTTATATTTACCTCCAGTTGTTACATATGCCCAACATTTATGCTTCCTTGATGAAAATCATACATGCTAGTAAACAGTCAGATCTTAGTGATCCAGTCTCAGCAGTATTATCCAGTTTTAAAAAATTCTATTTCTTATTTCTGTCATTGACCAGGAAGAGACAGATTCAGTCTGAAAAGAGAAAAGCCTATGCAATATGCCATCTGTCTAAGCCAACTGATTATCACAGACATGGTCTTTACTCACATCAAGACCATGAAGAAATATTTTATTTCATACCTTATTCCAAAAAGATCTCCTCAGCAGCTAGCACAACTCAATGGAGAAAAGCTGAGCTATTTAATTGCTGAGAATCTATTTACACAGCCCAGTGGAAAATACACATTCAGTGATGGAGTTTTCATCCTGCTCTTGGTGGAAGAAGTGGAGGGAGGACGAGCATTAGCAGAGTGGCATCTTCCTTGCTGCCTACTCAGCTGGTGCCCTGTCATTAGGAATGTCTGGGAACCTTTTGTTCGTTATCAGTGCCTTCCAAATAAACAACAAAAAGAATCTCTCCTGAAGCGAAGGGTTTCAACGACAAAAATTACAGAAAGTCACTGAACATTTCTCCCTCATGTGTTAGACATATTCTAAGGACTGATTCATATTCTACACAGTGAATTCAACAAACTATAAAGTGAAATATTCATTCACACATGACTGCTCTTCCACATTGCATACCCCTGATATTATGTCACATGCAACACAGTATTTGATCAACGATTTTGCCAAAAGCTTGTTCCTCTTTCCTTTTGAATATGTTTGCCATCAGTTTTGAGGCTGATGCAAATTTCTCAGCAAATCTACTTTTGCTAGGATGAATGTAACTATGAATGATGCCTCTGAGGTTTTGTTCTATATTGTGGGTCCTTAGTAACAAAATTCATCAATTTCACCCTGGAAAACACTATTTTGTACTTGATCTGGGAAGACTCAACCGGTTTACTGGAGAGGCCACTGTACTCTGTCTGAAAATGACTCAAAAGCATTGGGGGTTTTATGCCCCTGTTTGACAAAGTTTCATAACAGAGAAAGGACTGGAGACCACGGACAAATAAATCACCTCCCAAGTAAAATTCAGTTTTCAGAAAGTCATTATGATACTTTCTATTTACAATTTTTCTTTTTCTGTGACTTGAGTAAAATTATCAACCCGGCAGATTAACTGGTCCCTGGATGTTAAGATTCACATTTTATAATGACACTGGGTTTCCATTCACTATTTATGCTTATGTTATTTTGAGCTGTAGTTTTTCTTATTTTTGTCACTCCTTTTATACTTCAAAGAACCACTTCTGAAGTACTGATCCATTCTTGTGAACTGGATAAAGAAAACAACACAATAATAATGACCCAAAAAGGCAAAGGTTAACAAAAGTAAACAAATAACAAACCCCAGTATGCTTACTATGTGCCATGCACTATTTGAAAGATTTCAATTACCTTAACTGATTTACTCTTCATAACAACCTTAGAAGGAGGTAGTATTATCCCCATTTCACAGATAGAGAAACTGAGTTGTGACTTCACTTGCCCAAGATCACAAAGTGCCAGGAACTGGGGCCAGGCTCTTCTCATGCTCTAAACCCTCTCAAACAAGGAGAAAGCCTGCAGAGATCAGTGCCTGTTAGCTCCATCAGGGGCCTCACTGCAATAACGTCATCCCAACCCCCTCACAGCTGGAATCTGCTTAGAGATGTCAACAGCTGGAGGCTCTCAAAAGTCACACTCCCAAGTGAGGGCTGCCATCCTGCATCTTATGTCAAGGGGGAATCACACATTCCCCTGGCAGGTTGGTTCTGTGTTACATGACCTACCAAGTTACTCCCTTTATTTTCTTCTTTCTGTTGTTGTTCTCTGTTTCTAATCAATGGATTAGAAATCAACCAGACAGACATCTAGAAAACTCGCAAATATTTGGAAATCAAATTAGATACTTTAAAATAAGCCACAGATGAAAGGATTCATAAAAAGGAAATTAGAAATATATTTATTCAGCTTCAATAGTTTTTGGAGAACAGGTGGTGTTTGGTTACATGGATAAGCTCTTTAGTGGTGATTTCTGAGATTGTGGTGCACCCATCACCTGGGCAGTGTATACTGTACCCAATGTGTAGTCTTTTATCCTTCACCCCCTTTCTCTCTTCCCCCCTGAATCCCCAAAGTCCATTACATCCTTCATATGCATTTGGGTCCTCATAGCTGAGCTCCCACTTACAACTGAGAACATACGATAATTGGTTTTCCATTCCTGAGTTACTTCACTTAGAATAATGGTCTCCAGCTCCATCCAAGTTGCTGCAAATGTCTTCATTTTGTTCCTTTTTATGGCTGAGTAGTATTCCATGGTGTGTATATATACCACATTTTCTTTATCCACTCATTGATTGATGGACATTTAGGCTGGTTCCACATTTTTGCAATTGCAAGTTGTGCCGCTCTAAACATGCATGTGCAAGTGTCTTTTTCATAGAATGACTTCTTTTTCTTTGGGTAGATGCCCAGTAATGGGGTTGCTGGATCAAATGGCAGTTCTACTTTTAGTTCTTTTTGATTACATGTTACTTTTGACCTCCTATTTTACATGATGAGACTTTAGCTTCCTCACACAGACTCTCCTCCCCCATGCTGCTAATATAAAATAATTTTGCTTTCAATTGATAGTCACTGTTTTCATGGCTACGACTATGGTATGTAATGCTCACAGCAGTCTGTAGTGCACTATGAGTGTATTTCCTTTCTCAATAACTCTGTTTCTCTTGGAATTATAACTTTGTTCATAGTCTCTTGGTTTTCTACTTTCCTATTGCTAATGCATGCCCAAACCTTCTGACACAACTATAAAATCCTCTGTACAGAACCCATGAAGTGGCTACTCAGTTGGTCCTCCAGTTCCCTGGACCCCTCGCACACAGCCATTCCTTCCACAGGCCTCTGCCTACCTGGCAGCTGATTGCTAGGCCATTACAGAGCTCTGTGCCTCTCACCATCCTGGGAATTCCCTTTGCTGCCTTCTTGTGCTGGATCTCGTTTCCTTCATCACTTGTCTTCCTCTTTATTTTGCTCCCTCATTTTAGTGGAGTATATCCTTATAGCAGCTAAATAGTTTATTTTAGTCCTTATGGATCTAAAATGTCTTAGTTCTACTCTTGTACTTGACTGTTGGGCTAAGCACAGAACCAGGCTGGAACTCATTTACTCATTTCCCCTCAAAAGTAGCGTGCAGCTTTATCATTAGGAATTCCAATGCTATTTGATTCCCGATCGTTTAAATCAAACCTCATTTTCCCCTCTCTGGATATTTTTACTATCTCCCCTTTATCCCTGGTGTTCTGAAATTTCACAATAAAGTGCCCTGGTGTGAGTCATTTTAAAAAATTGTTAATGTAATTCCAACAGAATATATACTCCACAATGGCACGGGTTTTTGTCTGCTTCCCCCCAACTCCTGTGCCTCTAGTGCACTGGACACAGCCTGTCCTCTGGTAGGCCCTCGGCAATACAGGTAGAATAAAAGGCAAAACACTCCTGTACTTGCTGCACCCTTTCTATCTGGAGGTACATCAATTTCATGAATTACTTCTCTATAACTTTCTGCCCACTACTACCTTTGTAACTCATATTAGTTGTGTGTCAGACTTCCTGAATTGATTCCCAAATTTCCCAAATATTCTTTTCCCCCCCTAATTGTTCTACTTTTTGAGGGATTTTTTTAATCTTAAGAGTTGCTTTAATCTTTTGTTACTAAATTTTAGTTTTCAGGAGTTCTTTCTTGCAGGCCTAACACTGGGTTATTGGGAGTCCCATTCATTTTACTGGAGGGAGCAGAATCCTTACCCTTTGCTATCTGTAAGGTCTTTTTCTCTCCATGTGGTTGATTTCCTCAGAGAAGAATACTCAAACCTCCTGGGGATGATACTGGTCCAGTTTCCAGTGTTCCAGGAGCCAAGCAACGGGAGACTGCCAAGATCTCACTACTCAGCACAGGGATTTTCACTTTGAAAAATCCCCATGGGTTCTTGCTTTCTCGTTATTTTAAGGAAATATGTATAAAGATAATGCAGTGGAATACAGGGAAAAACAAACATGGTCATAATGTCATATTGTTCTTAGTGACCCACTTTACAGAGAAGGCAACTGGGTCTAATCAGATGGGGGCAGGATCCAAATCCAAGTATCCAGGCTTCAGCCTTAAGCTCCTCCCCACAGCTACTCTGCCTTGGGGACCCACATCCATCCAAAGCTAGCATTCCACCTGAGCCTGAGCATCAGCATCTCTTTACCCCCTAGTCCCCTCTTCTAGAGCTACTCCGTTTCCTCTTCACTGGCTTCTTAGGTTGGCATTCAAACATGGCCTGTCTTAAAGATCTCCTCTTGCTCCTCATCTCCTTCCACTTACCACTACAGACTAACACAGCCAAACTCCTTGAAAGAGTAGCCTTCCTGTACTGTCTCCATTTCGTTACCCCCTCACTCACCAACCATCTAAAATATGGCAATTCACCCCCGTAACTCCAGCGAAACTATTCTTGCTAACATCACTAACACAACCTTGTCTGTAATCCAGTTCACTCTTTCACTTTTGGCATCATCCTTGTTGCCGCCCTTTCCTTAAGCCCCACATCCAATCATTTACCCAGTTGGTCATTTCTACCTCCTACGCATCTCTGGAGTCCATCCCCTTCTCTCCTGCTCCACCGTCAGGCCCCCAATCGTCTCGCCCCAGGATACCCTAACAGCCTCCTATCCTAACAGGTCTCCTGCCCTCCAGTCTTCCCCTCCACACTGCACCCGAGTGGCAGTGCTAAAACACAAATCTGATCGTGTCACACATCCCTGCTGAAACTACTTCTGTGTTGTCTCACTGCCCTTGAAACAACATTTCAAACTCAACACAGCTTATCAGGCCTTCATGATCTGGCCCAAATATCTTAATGAATAAGGGACTGGAAGTTCCAGAGGGGTCAGTGACTTGTTGCCATTGTTGGCTCACCAGCAGGGGAGGCTGAGTTTGAACCTGGGTCTTCATCTCCAAATCCTACTCTTTTCTGCTACTGATAG
This sequence comes from Pan troglodytes, assembly GCF_028858775.2. Classification (NCBI taxonomy): domain Eukaryota; kingdom Metazoa; phylum Chordata; class Mammalia; order Primates; family Hominidae; genus Pan; species Pan troglodytes. Next base: position 54,230,869 of record NC_072413.2, on the reverse strand, counting down.
ATTATTTCTTTCATTGTCTACTTCACATTATCCATCCTCCTTGTCATTTCTATCAATAAATGTAACTAAGAGTTGATTATGGATGAAAAAATGTAGACTCCGGGAATTTGCTGAAAGTCACACAACAGCCACGACTCCCCCTGAGCTCTGTGCTCTCACTGCTTCTCTATAGGACTTCCCAAATCACCAGTGCTTTGAGGGGTCGTGTCCCTTCACAAGTGCACGGGGCTTGGGGAAGGACCACAGGGCACTGAACTCAGAAGACCTGGGCTCCAGTCTAGTCTGTATGCATATCCACAAACAGGATAAACACGAGGCTTACTCTGTTTGCCACTCAGAGCTCTTGTGGAAATCAAACGAGAATAGAAACAGGAAAATACCTTACAAATATGTTGTAATTAGTATTAATAAGGGCAGGTTTAAAAATAAAGGTCTAGAAGAGCATGCTTAAACAAATAGTGCATTATACAACATACCTACTTACTCTAAAAAATCAGTTCTCATATGTTGGTAGGACTATCAAACTCAAATAACTGATAGTAAGTCAAAGTTAGGAGACATTCTCTTGGAAAGTCCAGGAATTTTTAAAAGCAGATATTCTAAGATAGCCTCTTCTTGAGGACTATTTCCCTATTTTCAATTCCAAAGAATGAACACATATTCATCTTTCTAGACTTTCTAGACTATTTAAAACTCACAAAGGCAACTGTTTTGCACTTTTGAAAATGCAGAGAGCAAGACAGGCAATAAATATCATTTGTGGTTTAATAATTAATGTTTTTCATTATTGTAGCCCTTTTACAAAGATGAATTTATACTTTAAGATCTCCAGTTCACTAACACATAATTAGCATAAAAAGGCCTCTCTGAAAAATGTGATAACATTTAGAATTAATTCATGCTTCTAATCAAACCCAATGAAATAAACATTTTTCAACATTAACAATAAAGTATGTTTAATTTACTGCTTGAGTTGGTTTAATCACATTAAGGAAGTTTTCAGCTACCTTCCTCCCTGTTACTCTTCTAACCTCTTTTATCTCTAGAAAAGTATTGTTTTTCTAGTTCACTGAACAAATCCCTTCATGTCAACCTTAAGATAACTTTAACCCACAAATCCTCCTGGTTAAACATCTCTGTCAAATATGTTCGTGGGCCCGGAATCTGCCACTCACCTGGCTTTTAGATACAAGCTTCGTGTCTCTGTACAATTAGTTTCATGAACTATCTTAGTAATGAATTAATTTTACTCCAAATTCAGTGCCTGAAATTTAGAACAAACCTTATTACAAATAAAATCACAGTAAGTCTACACAACCTAGTGAACCCTTCCGTCAAAAGTCAGGAAACCCAACAAAAGTTACTTAAGAGCACGGAGGGATGAGGGTTTTATTACGACAGCGGCAAAATCATTAGAGAGATGGATTAAGAACCCTAAGCATCTTCAACTGCTATTACCACTGCTAGAACTGCCTCCTAAAAATATTTATGACAAGAATCTAAAATATACCTAATAGATTTTTTGGATGTATTACTAGAAGACTGAAATCAGCAGGAATTCTAATTAATGCAGTTAATATAAAACAGCAATTGACATCAAATGTTGGGTAAAATGAGATTTTAAGAACTTTAATCTCTTCCCCTAAAGACAGTAAATGAAATTCCTCTGTAAAATATAATATTTTAAAAGTCAATAGAACTGCAAGAGGCATATTAACTCAGCAGAGTTGGTTATTATTAATTATAACTGAATACCTACCAACTTCTGCAGACAGAACTGACTGACAATAGGTTAAGTCAAAGTGGTAGGCTTTTAAACAACTAAGGAGATTTTCAGATTCTAGATAATTTTCTATTCAAGAAAATTATTCTTAAGCAAAGATAAATAGAATTAAATCAGGGCCTTAATATGCCCATTAAAAAAGAATCATATAACAGCAACATCATTTATCTTTTTTTAAAGACATATTGTCCATAATTCGAGGATGAATAAGATCTGAGTTAAAACAGTATGCATGAAAAAGCTCAGGGTTGGGGGTAGGAGGAGTAGGGAGTGGGGAAATAAGAACTGATTGACTATTAGTTCTATCAACCATAATGAATGGTGCCACAGAGCTACACAGAAAGACACAGACAACATGAAAAGAAGTATCTGGTCAGTCCACATGCTCTGACATGGTTAGGTCATATCTGGAATAGTATGTCTAACTATGAACATGCAGTGTCTGAGGAATGGACACACTAGATATCAAATAGAGGGAAATAACCAGCAATTATGATGCTTGGGGATGGAGATCTACCTCAAACCATATTGCCCAAGAAGCAGCTAGAGACACCGAGGGAAGAGGAAGCTTAGTGGTGGAGGATGGAAGAGGCCCAAAATACATGAAGCCACATGGGAAAGGGAGATTCATCTGTGTTGCTTCAAAGAACAGAATATTAAACAATGGGGAGAAATTAATGGAAGAGATAATTTAGTTCCACCTAAGAAAGAAAGATCCAAAAATTAGAGTTGTCTGAGTAGAATGGGATGCTGAACAAGTGAATACTGAATATTAAGCAAGGTCTGGATGCGTTTCTGCCATGGATTCTGTGAATCTTCCTAGCCCCTGTAGTGGAAAGCAGACAGGCTAAATAAATAATTAATTGATTTCTTAGTAATTAATTGAGGATTTCCATTTCTGGGCGTTTGTCTAAGTAGGCACTCTGACCAATTCTACATAAATTCTCATACTGAAAACTAAAAATGCATACAACGTTAAAAACAGGTCAATAATAAATAGGACCTGACTGGTGAGTAAGGAATATTAGAAGTCAAAGCTTAAGTGAGGGCAGGAATCTCAAGAAGCAAGGAGGGGACATTTGCTAAAGGGGGACAGAATTTTCCTTTGATTTCCACAGTGTTGTGAGAGTGCTAGGAGCAGGGGGAAAAGCCCAGGGGCTGCCCAAGATGGAGCATCTAATAGGGCATCCCAAAGGACCACAGCCTCAGTATTTGGAAGTAAACAATTAAACTGACACCTCCGGAGTACAAAGAAAGTTGCCTATCTCAAATCTTGGTACAAATAGAACAGGGAGAGATCCATGCACCTCCAGGAATTCATAATCACAAGCCAGCACTTCTAAAAGTTTGTGGCCAGAAATAACTTGAGGTCCAAAAAACCCCAAGTTGAAAGTTGACTTTCCAATGCTCCCCAGGGAAGGGGAGGGTGGTGGCTCCAGTCACCTGGGAAAAGCAAAGGCAGCTCCTCTCTGGAGGAACCTGCCCTTAACTCCTGTCTCAGAGAATTACCCCAGATAGGCTTCCAAGAAATATGAACTCATAATAAAAAAATAAAAATACAAAAACCAATGCACCGTGAGTAAAAGTCAGCAAAAAGAAGAGAGAGTAGAATCAGAACTGTAAACGCTTTAGCTACTGAATTTATCAAAAACAGGACTGAGACTAAAGGCATGCATATGCATGCATCACACACACAATACTCAAAGCCAGCTAGAAGTCTGGATATGCTGGAATCTCATTCACTCCTGAGAAGCATCCTAAGATCACAGCTTTAGAGCTGCTGTAAAAGTTATTACATAAAGTGTCATTAAAACCTGAGAATAAAGACCTCCTCCAGGTATTCATGACATGACAGCTTATCTCTGCACAAAGAGCCATAGCTAGAATAATGCTATGTGGGTACCAGTATATACACACCTCTCGACATGTGCTTTAAATCAACTCCAAGTATGTTTACTTTGAAACATACTAGAGTAATTAAAAGTGGTCAATTTAGAAATTAAAAAACAATTAAAAATTCTATTAGTTTCACAAGAGTTAAACTTTAAAAAATCAAAACAAAAATTTTTTAAATGACATATTTTTAAAGTGATAATTTTTTAAAAGTAATAGTGGGGAGGGAGGTGAAATCCCACTAGGACCAAAAGAGAAACAAAAGAAAATGTCAAGGACCAACAGTTAAATTATTTTATGAATTTGATTCCTTGTTTTTACATAGATAATGAAATTGAATCAAAAACCACTCAGTGGAAATCTAACCTCACCATCTAGGTTATGCCTTTGTACCTAAATGTATGCAGAAATGCCCTTCTCTTCCCTGTCTTCCCCATGGTTTACTAACAGGGATGAGCAACAAGAAAACTGGGCAGACAGCTCCTCTGCAGGATAGATGCTTATGTATTGGAAATAATATAAGGAAATGAAAATATCCATCTTCCATCCTTCTATAAAATTGAAAGATACGGATTTGCCATAAACACCATGTTCTACAAACAAGTATTGCTAGTACCACTATAGCCCTGGATGGCCAGGCTTGGACTGCATGACTCTGGCAGGGCTGGCCCCTGCATACAGGTGACCACAGCATCACTGGCAGTCTGAGACTAGGAAAGTTAGGCCAGCAGCTCTAGGCCTGGCTCTAAAAGGTGACCTGAGCAACAAAGAAAGATGCCACCCGTTAGTGTAGAAGAGAGGATGAAAGCTCAAGATGTCAACTGGAGTTCACAGGAGTGAGCCAGAGTTCTGAGACTGAGTTTCTCCACGTTCCTTTAAGAACAATGTGCATTTTCAAAGATTTCTGTGGAAGTCCCCAAATTTTGGGGGGATATATCTTGACATTGTAGTTATAATAATCTTTTTTCTTTAGGCCTTTGTATTATTTACTTCTCTAGCAGGTAACATTTTATTCACCACAGTATTAACTTTTTTTTTAAGGTGGTTCTAGTAAAGGAATATTAACTATTAGGTTGGTGCAAAAGAAATTGTGGTTTTTGCCATTAAAAGTAATTATGAAAAACACAATTACTTTTGCATCAAGCTAATACTAAACTTTGAGGTAGAGATGACAGTTTTTTCCTGATATACTTCCTAAGCCTTGTTTTAGTTTTCTTAGATGTGAAACAAACGTAACACCCTCAGAAAAGAAAGTGAAGTAGTAGGAAGGAAAAGGCTTCCATGCAAAGCTCTGTTGGGAAGATCAAACTTCTTAGTCCCTGTTACCAGGTTTGGGCAATTTAAGCCCCTGCCAGCACCCACAACCAGCCCTCCATCCCCATGCTATGCACAAGTGGAACCAACTCCATGCTCCACTGCCTTCTTCACCTTCATTTCCAGTTTTCCTACAGATTAGCGCAAATACACTCACAGGCCTCACCAGGCTTCACTTTTTACATTTTTTTAAAAAATACTTTAAGTTCTAGGGTACATGTGCACAATGTGCAGGTTTGTTTCATATGTATACATGTGCCATGTTGGTGTGCTGCACCCATTAACTCATCATTTACATTAGGTATATTTCCTAATACTATCCCTCACCCCTCCCCACAACCCACGACAGGCCCTGGTGTGTGATGTTCCCCACCCTGTGTCCAAGTGTTCTCATTGTTCAATTCCCACCTATGAGTGAGAACACGTGGTGTTTGGTTTTCTGTCCTTGTGATAGTTTGCTCAGAATGATGGTTTCCAGCTTCACCCATGTCCCTACAAAGGACATGAACTCATCCTTTTTTGTGGCTGTACAGTATTCTATGGTGTATATGTACCACATTTTCTTAACCCAGTCTATCACTGATGGACATTTGGGCTGGTTCCAGGTCTTTGCTATTGTGAATAGTGCCACAATAAACATACGTGTGTATGTGTCTTTATAGCAGCATGATTCATACTCCTTTGGGTATATACCCAGTAATGGGATGGCTGGGTCAAATGGTATTTCTAGTTCTAGATCCTTGAGGAATGGCCACACTGTCTCCCACAATGGTTGAACTAGTTTACAGTCCCACCAACAGTGTCAAAGTGTTCCTATTTCTCCACATCCTCTCCAGCACCTGTTGTTTCCTGACTTTTTAATGATCGCCATTCTAACTGGTGTGAGATGGTATCTCATTGTAGTTTTGATTTCTCTGATGGCCAGTGACGATGTGCATTTTTTCATGTGCCCGTTGGCTGCATAAATGTCTTCTTTTGAGAAGTGTCTGTTCATGTCCTTCGCCCACTTTTGATGGGGTTAATATTCCTTTATAAATTTGTTTAAGTTCTTTGTAGATTCTGGATATTACCCCTTGGTCAGATGGGTAGATTGCAAAAATTTTCTCCCATTCTGTAGGTTGCCTGTTCACTCTGATGACAGTTTCTTTTGCTGTGCAGAAGCTCTTTAGTTTAATGAGATCCCATTTGTCAATTTTGGCTTTTGTTGCCATTGCTTTTGGTATTACAGTCATGAAGTCCTTGCCCATGCCTATGTTATGAATGGTATTGCCTACGTTTTCTTCTAGGGTTTTTATGGTTTTAGGTCTTACGTTTAAGTCTTTAATCCATCTTGAGTTAATTTTTGTATAAGCTGTGAGGAAGGGATCCAGTTTCAGCTTTCTACATATGGCTAGCCAGTTTTCCCAGCACCATTTATTAAATAGGGAATTCCTTCCCCATTTCTTGTTTTTGTCAGGTTTGTCAAAGATCAGATGGTTGTAGATGTGTGGTATTATTTCTGAGGGCTCTGTTCTGTTCCATTGGTCTATATCTCTGTTTTGGTACCAGTACCAAGCTGTTTTGGTTACTGTAAACTTGTAGTATAGTTTGAAGTCAGGTAGCGTGATGCCTCCAGCTTTGTTCTCTTGGCTTAGGATTGACTTGGCAATGTGGGCTCTTTTTTCGGTTCCATGTGAACTTTAAAGTAGTTTTTTCCAATTCTGTGAAGAAAGTCACTGCTAGCTTGATGGGGATGGCACTGAATCTATAAATTACCTTGGGCAGTATGGCCATTTCACGATATTGATTCTTCCTATCCATGAGCATAGAATGTTCTTCCATTTGTTTGTGTCCTTTTTTATTTCGTTGAGCAGAGGTTTGCAGCTCTCCTTGAAGAGGTCCTTCACATACCCTGTAAGTTGGATTCCTAGGTATTTTATTCTCTTTGAAGCAACTGTGAATGGGACTTTACTCATGATTTGGCTCTCTGTTTGTCTTATTGGTATAGGAATGCTTGTGATTTTTGCACACTGATTTTGTATCCTGAGACTTTGCTGGAGTTGCTTTCAGCTTAAGGAGATTTTGGGCTGAGATGATAGGGTTTTCTAAATATACAATCATGTCATCTGCAAACAGGGACAATTTGACTTCCTCTTTTCCTAATTGAATACCCTTTCTTTCTTTCTCCTGCCTGATTGCCCTGGCCAGAACTTCCAACACTATGTTGAATAGGAGTGGTGAGAGAGGGCATCCTTGTCTTGTGCCAGTTTTCAAAGGGAATGCTTCCAGTTTTTGCCCATTCAGTATGATACTGGCTGGGGGTTTGTCATAAATAGCTCTTATTATTTTGAGATACGTCCCATTGACACCTAGTTTATTGAGAGTTTTCAGCATGAAGGCTGTTGAATTTTGTCAAAGGCCTTTTCTGCATCTATTGACATAATCATGTGCTTTTTGTCTTTGGTTCTGCTAATATGATGGAACACATTTATTGATTTGCATATGTTGAACCAGCCTTGCATCCCAGGGATGAAGCCAACTTGATCATGGTGGATAAGCTTTTTGATGTGCTGCTGATTTGGTTTGCCAGTATTTTATTGAGGATTTTTGCATCAATGTTCATCAGGGATATTGGTCTAAAATTCTCTTTTTTTGTTGTGTCTCTGCCAGGCTTTGGCATCAGGATGATGCTGGCCTCATAAAATGAGTTAGGGAGGATTCCCTCTTTTTCTATTGATTGGAATAGTTTCAGAAGGAATGGTACCAGCTCCTCTTTGTACCTCTGGTAGAATTTGGCTGTGAATCCTTCTGGTCCTGGACTTTTTTTGGTTGGTAGGCTATTAATTACTGCCTCAATTTCAGAGCTTGCTATTTGTCTATTCAGGGGTTCAACTTCTTCCTGGATTAGTCTTGGGAGGGTGTATGTGTCCAGGAATTTATCCATTTCTTCTAGATTTTCTAGTTTATTTGAATAGAGGTGTTTACAGTATTCTCTGATGGTGGTTTGTATTTCTGTGGGATCAGTGGTGATATCCCCTTTATCATTTTTTATTGCATCTATTTGATTCTTCTCTCTTTTCTTCTTTATTAGTCTTGCTAGCGGTCTATCAATTTTGTTGATCTTTTAAAAAAACCAGCTCCTGGATTCATTGATTTATTGAAGGGTTTTTTGCGTCTCTGTCTCCTTCAGTTATGCTCTGATCTTAAGTTATTTCTTGCCTTCTGCTAGCTCTTGAATGTGTTTGCTTTTGCTTCTCTAGTTCTTCTAATTGTGATGTTAGGGTGTCAATTTTACATCTTTCCTGCTTTCTCTTGTGAGCATTTAGTGCTATAAACTTCCCTCTACACGCTGCTTTAAATGTGTCCCAGAGATTCTGGTATGTTGTGTCTTCATTCTCGTTGGTTTCAAAGAACATCTTTATTTCTGCCTTCATTTCGTTATGTACCCAGTAGTCATTCAGGAGCAGGTTGTTCAGTTTCCATGTAGTTGAGCAGTTCTGAGTGAGTTTCTTAATCCTGAGTTCTAATTTGATTGCCCTGTGGTCTGACAGACAGTTTGTTATAATTTCTGTTCTTTTACATTTGCTGAGGAGTGCTTTACTTCCAACTATGTGATCAATTTTGGAATAAGTGCGATGTGGTGCTGAGAAGAATGTATATTCTGTTGAATTGGGGTGGAGAGTTCTGTAGATGTCTATTAGGTCTGCTTGGTGTAGGGCTGAGTTCAAGTCCTGGATATCCTTGTTAACTTTCTGTCTCGTTGATCTGTCTAATGTTGACAGTGGGGTATTAAAGTGTCCCCCCACTTTACTGTGTGGAAGTCTAAGTCTCTTTGTAGGTCTCTAAAGACTTGCTTTATGAATCTGAGTGCTCTTGTATTGGGTGCATATATATTTAGGATAGTTAGCTCTTCTTGTTGAATTGATCCCTTTACCATTATGTAATGGCCTTCTTTGTCTCTTTTGATCTGTTGGTTTAAAGTCTGTTTTATCAGAGACTAGGATTGCAACCCCTGCCTTTTTTTTGTTGTTGTTTTCTATTTGCTTGGTAGACCTTCCTCCATCCCTTTATTTTCAGCCTCTGTGTGTCTCTGCACGTGAGATGGGTCTCCTGAATACAGCACACTGGTGGGTCTTGACTCTTTATCCAATTTGCCAGTCTGTGTCTTTTAATTGGAACATTTAGCCCATTTACATTTAACATTAATATTGTTACGTGTGAATTTGATCCTGTCATTGTGATGTTAGCTGGTTATTTTGCTTGTTAGTTGATGCAGTTTCTTCCTAGCATCAATGGTCTTTACGATTTGGCATGTTTTTGCAGTGGCTGGTACCAGTTGTTCCTTTCCATGTTTAGTGCTTCCTTCAGGAGCTCTTGTAAGGCAGGCCTCGTGGTCACAAAATCTCTCAGCATTTGCTTGTGTGTAAAGGATTTTATTTCTCCTTCACTTATGAAGCTTAGTTTGGCTGGATATGAAATTCTGGGATGAAAACTCTTTTCTTTAAGAATGTTGAATATTGGCCCCCACTCTCTTCTGGCTTGTAGGGTTTCTGCCGAGAGATCTGCTGTTAGTCTGATGGGCTTCCCTTTGTGGGTAACCCGACCTTTCTCTCTGGCTGCCCTTAACATTTTTTCCTTCATTTCAACTTTGGTGAATCTGACAATCATGTGTCTTGGAGTTGCTCTTCTAGAGGAGTATCTTTGTGGCATTCTCTGTATTTCATGAATTTGAATGCTGGCCTGCCTTGCTAGGTTGGGGAAGTTCTCCTGGATAATACCCTGAAGAGTGTTTCCCAACTTGGTTCCATTCTCCCCTTCACTTTCACGTACACCAATCAGAAATGGATTTGGTCTTTTCATAGTCCTGTATTTCTTGGAGGCTTTGTTCGTTTCTTTTTACTCTTTTTTCTCTAAACTTTTCTTCTCGCTTCATTTCATTCATTTGATCTTCAATCACTGACACCCTGTCTTCAACTTGATTGAATCAGCTACTGAAGCTTCTGCATGCGTCACGCAGTTCTCGTGCCATGGTTTTCAGCTCCATCAGGTCATTTAAGGTCTTCTCTAGGCTGTTTATTCTGGTTAGCCATTTGTCCAATATTTTTTCAAGGTTTTTAGCATCTTTGCAATGGGTTTGAACATCGTCCTTTAGCTCAGAGAAGTTTATTATTACCGATCGTCTGAAGCCCACTTCTGTCAACCCGTGAAAGTCATTCACTGTCCAGCTTTGTTCTGTTGCTGGTGAGGAGCTGCATTCCTTTGGGGGAGAAGAGGCACTCTGGTTTTTAGAATTTTCAGCTTTTCTGCTCTGGTTTCTCCCCATCTTTTTGGTTTTATCTACCTTTGGTCTTTGATGATGGTGACGTACAGATGGGGTTTTGGTGTGGATGTCCTTTCTGTTTGTTACTTTTCCTTCTAACAGTCAGGACCCTCAGCTGCAGGTCTGCTGGATTTTGCTGGAGGTCCACTCCAGACCCTGTTTGCCTTGGTATCACCAGTGGAGGCTGCAGAACAGCAAATATTGCAGAACAACAAATGTTGCTGCCTGATCCTTCCTCTGGAAGCTTCGTCTCAGAGGGGCACCCTGCTGTATGAGGTGTCAGTCGGCCCCTACTGGGAGGTGTCTTCCAGTTGGGCTACTCAGGGGTCAGGGACCCAATTGAGGAGGCAGTCTGTCCGTTCTCAGATCTCAAACTCCGTGCTGGGAGAACCAGTACTCTCTTCAAAGCTGTCAGACAGGGACACTTAAGTCTGCAAAAGCTTCTGCTGCCTTTTGTTCAGCTATTCCCTGCCCCCAGAGGTGGAGTCTACAGAGACAGGCAGGCCTCCTGCGGTGGGCTCCTCCCAGTTCGAGCTTCCTGGCTGCTTTGTTTACCTACTCAAGCCTCAGCAATGGCAGACGCCCCTCCCTGAGCCTTGTTGCCATCTTGCAGTTCGATCTCAGACTGCTGTGCTAGCAATGAGCAAAGCTCCGTGGGTGTGGGACCCCCGAGCCAGGTGTGGGATATAATCTCCTGGTGTGCTGTTTGCTAAGACTGTTGGAAAAGCGCAGTATTAGGGTGGGAGTGTCCCGATTTTCCAGGTACCGTCTGTGACGGCTTCCCTTGGCTAGGAAAGGGAATTCCCTGATCCCTTGCGCTTCCCAGGTGAGGGGATGCCCCACCCTGCTTCAGCTCACACTCCGTGGGCTGCACCCACTGTCCAACAAGCCCCAGTGAGATGAACCCGGTACCTCAGTTGGAAATGCAGAAATCACCCGTCTTCTGCATCGCTCACGCTGGGAGCTGTAGACTGGAAATGTTCCTATTCGGCCATCTTGGAACGCACCTAGCCATTTTTTAAATCTTAACGCAAATTGAGCAGGTGAATTTTTTAATCCAGTTTTTAAAAAATGTTAAGTTTATAATCGTGTATTTTCCCATAATAAAGTTACTGAATATTTTTGTCACCTAATTATAAAATACATGATTAACTGTGAACAAAATAAAAATAAATAAAAGATATTCAACTTAGGTATCCTTGAAAAAAAATTAGGCCTTTATAGATATATAGTATAGATCAGAAGTCTAATTCTCCAGGGTTTTAAAAAATTGTTTCTTTTTCCTTCCAATAGCTATGGATCTACATATAGGTTCCCAGAGTGGCACTGATGAGTGGCTGCATCATGCTGAAAAAGGGAAAGATGAACCACAGCAAGATAGATCAGTATGGCTGACTCCAAATAATAATGTTCCTGTCACAAACAAGAAATGCTTAGTATCCATTTGAAATGAAAATGCTGTATTTTATACATGGCTATTGTTCTATTATCTCTTGAAATGAAAGTTTTACAGGGCAGGAGCCTTCTTTGAAAGCATGGCCTTCTATTCAGATAAAATTATTAAAGCATTGTACTACGTATATTAGGAGTGATACATTATTTTCGATGCCTAGAAGCAATGAAGGGGTAACCCTTGGCTTTTTAGTTCCACTCCTAGCAGTGGCACAGATTCATTCCTTAGTTTGAATCTGCATTTTTTTTGGTGGGTAACTTTAAAATTTACTTCGGTGCTCATACTGTCCAGATTTGCTGGTGGAACTCCTTCAATCTGGCTTGTGAGCCCTTCTGAACGCCCTCTGTAATTTTTGAGCACTCTCTTACTTTTTGGCACAACACAATGTTCAGGTCTATTTTGTACTTTCCCTCCCCAGACCCTGGAATTGGTCAGTTCTCCAAGGAGCCCTGGTTCCTTTCTGGGAGAATGATATATAGAAACCGAGATCTGGATGTCTGCTGTGCTTACTGCTACTGGAGTGCTGCTGCTCCCAGGCTTCGCCAGCAAACAGAGCTAGAGACTACATGTAAGTCTATAGCTATGTACACATATATTCATATTTGCATCTATACTTATTTCTATGTCTGCACGTACTGAAGTCCGTGAGCTCATACCAATAACTCCAATTCAAAACTACCACCACAGCATTCATTCTGGTTTTCTCCTTTCCATTTTTGTAATTATTTTCTCTGAAGTGAGAAATCTGGCTCCAGTTATCCCAGATATACTTAGGTATTTGATCTATTTTCCTGTATGTAACTAACCACTCATTCACTGCCACCACCAGGCCCAGCCCCAGTGGGGCACTCTCCTCACTCTAAGCGGGCTCAAACACCCTGAGTTGGGCAGCTACTGCCACTCCCCACACACCCCCATCTCATCCCTGTCAAGCTCTGCCACCCAAACCTAGTCATCCCAGCTGGCCTGCCCTGGCCCAGTGCCCCGCTCCCCACATACACAGTTACCTTGCCCAGGCCCACCTAATGACTTCTGGGCCGAAATGTTGAGGAATTGGAAGAGGAGAACTTGGTAACTATCTTTAAAATAAAATATAACTAATATTTTATTAGATAATTTGTTTTCATTTTATATAATAGACACATTCCTGAAAATTGCCACAGACATTTAAACTTTTATAGAGGAATCAAATTTTAGAGCCCTGGGGGCCTTCTACTTAAAGAAACACTGTGGTGAGTATCCATAAAGTAAAAAGTCATTTTGTAATGTGAGTAATTCCTACTAAGGTACATGTTCTGTAAAATTTGATTATCACCAAACATGAGTTTTTAAAGTGCTAATATCTGAAGATATAAAGTTCACTAAATATCAGTCAAGGTACTCCAGAATTTCAAAACTTATGCCTGAACAAACAAAATATCATTTCATTGTAATGGAGACATCCCAGGGCATAAACTTCTTTTTCAGTAAAATAAATTAAAGGGCACATTCGAGAAGTTTCCAACAGCTCACAGAATATTACCAATCTTAACACAAGTGCCATGGCATCTACGTCTGGAAGGGGAAGGTAAACTAGGACTTCATAAAGTAATTGTTGTGCAAACACATGCCCATCAATACAATTTGAGGGATACTTAATTACCTGTACATTTATTTAAAAATTTGGTCTGAAATCCATACAAGTGGATTAGAAAAAAAGCACAGCGCCTTTTCACCTTGCCTTTGTGTCATTAATTGTTACCAGAAAAGGACAAAGCACCTCTCTGCCTCCAAATAATCCAGGAAGCAAGGTTTGCCTGGCAGCAAGGAATACATCCAAGAAGCAGATGGCAGCACTGGTGGGCTGGCCAGTGAGGCTGATCATCAGTGAGGTGGGCAGGGGTGAAAAGCAAATGCAAGGAATGGAGAAGCAGCCTTGGCCTGGGTTAGCCACGCATGTGCAAGAACCTGGGAGCGAAATCCTTGCTGGGTCAGGCAGTGGTGGGCTAACGAGACAGGTGGGTCAGACCTATGTCAGATAAGCAAGGTGAGCCTGGGGTCTCAATCAAACTATGAGAGCGACTCAGGCTCACTTGACCTGACTTCTTCTTCTTTTTTTTTTTTTTTTTCCTGTTTGGTATGCTGGGTCTTCCTTTGGCAACCTTCACTCTGGCAGTCAGTTTCTGCACTGGGAAAGGGAGTGCAGACTAGTGTTAAAAACAGAGATTCTGAAACCAGACTGAGTTCAAATCCAGGCTTCACAGTATATTATCACAAGATTTGCAACCTCTCTGTGCCTCAGTTTCCACATGACATACATATCCCCAAACACCAGAATGGGGACTAGTGGAGCAAGGGACCCCCTGCCCATCTTGGTGACATGCTAGACCATGGAAGGGCAGCTGTGCAGTGGTTCTGGGGCTGCCCCTAGTCAGAGGCTTCTCTGGATAGGTTTTCTCCAGGCTCTCCTTTGGTGGCTTCTGCCTCCTCTAGGACAAGGAAAACCGAGGGAGAAGTACCAAAGTGGGCACCACCACTCCTGAAAAGGTGATGCTGCTGGGCGTTGTGACCGCTGCCCCTGCCCCTTCCCTCACTGCAGCCCTCTTGGCGTGTCCCCAGGTGAATGGCCCAGGCTCTGCCACCCCCACAGCTAGCACAGGACCTCACTTGAAAATGTGCTCCATTCAGCCCAATGTGGGCCCCATCTCCCATCATTCTGGGAACTCCAGGAGGGACTTGGTGTGGTACCAGCCTCATTCCAACTCCCTCTAATCACGGGCTCCTCATCCTCCACATCTGACAGCTTTGTGGTCGCATCACTCCTGGTAGTCTTACCTCTTTCACAAGCTGTACTCAGTCGGAGCTCTCGGAAACCTTCCTGATACCTCAGGAATCTTCCTGCAGAAGCCAGCCTCTGCCTCGCTCCAACACTGCTCTCCTAACAGCAGCCTGATGCCCCACCTCAGCCTGTGCTTCTGAAGTCCAAAGTTCACACAGCTGCTGCTCGGAATTCCTGGATGGGCCCCATCGTTTCCCTGTTTACCAGGGTCAGACCTCCATCCTCATTGTTCATCCTTACCAAACACTGATTACATATGCACACCCACATGTATTTACTCACTCTCCGCGTACTAAGCACCCAGCATTACGGTAGGCTATGGGGACATCCACTGAACATACAGTTATGTGCACACACCAAGAACTTCAAATGAGGCAGAGCACTGGGGGAGAAACCGCTTAGTAATTACTATCAGTAATTACAGGGCAGTGTGGCTGGTGCTATGGCAGGATTATGTACCAAATAGGAGGGGACCCAGAGAAGGGAGCTGAGGCAGACAGGAAGAGGGTATGGGGGCCAGGTTTTTGCATTTTAATTCAACTATACTTCACGTGTTGACATTTTTATGAGTCTCACGAGTCCAGTGGAAAAAAGATTACCTTGTTAAAATACAACAAGCCCTGCAAAAATGTAGCAAAACATTTCCTTCCATGTATATATATAGAAATCAAACTATTACACAAAAAATATATTAAATTCTGATTTGCTTTTGTGAGCTAATAATTTAAAAAATCCTGACAAACTGCAGTGGGTAGAACTTGTCTGTGAGCTCAGTTTCTAAAAGGAGAGAAAGATACATAACACTTTACATTATACTGTAAGAATTCTATCCCTACTGAACTTTGAACAGATGGCCCTTTTCTCAAGTGCAACAATTTTACCAGCTAAGTTTCTGAGTAAGCTATTAATGAGTTTTTAAAAAGACACCAGAGGGCAAATCACAATGGACTTTCCAAGTGAGAAGATTCCAACTTATTAACTGTGCAGACCACACACTAGGTCATAGTCACCACCAGGTGGGATATGAGATTCAAGACAGATTGAGTAAACAATGCCAGAATCTGCTTTTCCCTGAGTCTAAATCACCTCTCCATGAGGTCTGCAAGCAGTATTAAATCATTGTATGGAAGCAAGTATTCCTATAACTGAAGATGGACACCTGAAATCAGCCCATTCAAATGAATATTGAAAGCCATCTAGGCATTATTCTGGATATTTCTGAACCTGTTCTGATTTCTAAACCAGAGCTTTTAAAAGTATATATACACATTCATCGGTCTCCTTTCTTTTCTCCTTTTAAAAGCCATGTTCATCCATATTTTCACATAAGATCAATTTATACTGCCCCACTATTTTGTAGACTATGAAGTCATTTGCTCTCAGAAATACACTCTAAAGTACATCGATCTCCACCATCCTTGCATGTTTCTATTTGCAAAATGGGTGCTGGATGGTACGGGAAAACAAGCATTATATGACACGAACTGGTAAATTAATCTCCTTCTGGAATTTTAGCAAACTGCATTCAAATCTTATGAAATTAGAGTGAATGATGCCTAAATTAGAAAAATGAACGAAAAACCTACTGTGACTTATTTTGCCCTTCTGCAACTTCAGAGAGTTACTAAACACAGTATTGAAATCTGCATTTGGCCCTCAATGAAGTTAATAATAATAAATGATCAAATATTTTCTAGTATGAAAAGAAGAAAAATAATCAAGATATGTATGCAACTTATAAACAGGCTCTTTTACAATTAGATTTTCCTCTCTCTACATCTGCTTTCATATTTTGCTTTCCTATTATTATGACTGCACCCAATCCACAATTGTGGCCTTTTTCTGCACATCTGCAAGCCATAGGGGAACAGGACAACATGGGAGTAGAGACCAGGATGGTCTTCAGAGACCAAGGGCTGGGTCTCACCACCTATGGGCTGAATACTACTCAGTGACAGGGAACCCCCATATGAGTCAAGGGGGAGAATGTCAAAGCTCTAAAGTATTTCACACCATCCCCCAGTGTCTCTAAGTCCTTCTCCCAGAGAGCCCTGGGAGCCTAAGAATTCCTTCTGCCCCTTAAGAAGAAGCGTTATTAAGCTCTGAAGTTAGAAATCAAGACCAGAGAGGGAGTTACGGTTAAGGAAAGAAAGACTCCCTTGGCAGCAGCAGTGGTGGTGAGAATAGTGCAATTTGCTTGGGTTTTCCAGGGCCCTCTTTATTCCTTTGGGTTTTGGCCACAGGCTGTACAGGTGGACAGAGGCACGAGCATCAGGGGTCCCTGGGAGGACCAAACTGCCTTACAGGCCTTGAACACGGGTCGGCTGCAGCCATTTACCCCTTCCTCTCCTTCCCAATTCTCAAATAATGTCCTCAATTGTTCACCATTTGCCAAGGTATCATTTTGTCCTGTACATGTTCCTTTCTCCTTCGTTCATCCTTTGCCCTTTCTCCATCAACACCTTCGCTCACTCTACCCCACCTACAACATGCAAACACACACTTCAGCTGCCATGTAGTTAGGCCAGGCTGTGCAATGCACAACAGCGCACAAGAAGCTGAAATCTACCCTGCACTCAGCTCCCTGCGCCACACAGCCTAGTGTCAGAGAATCGGAGGCACAAAAGGACCATCCATTCACCAAGCCTGTGCAGTGTCTGCCCAGAGAGGGCATCCTTTTCTAATACGTATGAACTAGAGCTGGCTCTGCTCCCTATCCTCTTAAGCTTTCACTGTGCACTAAAAAGACAGTTTTTCCATCAAAACAAATTATTTTCATATTGCCTTTGATAAAACACTTTTTTCATTTTAAGGCATGATATCAGTTCCTCTAAGTCAAATAGAGCTGTTTTAATGGAAATAAATGGTTTCAGACAGTGTCTGGCACAGTCACGTGGTGAGCTTCAACTAAGTGGTAGATGTTAATGTTCTTACCTTTGTAAAGTACCATTCAACGCTTGGTTCACCTAACAATGCGAGCACTTTTAATAGTGACTTAAGGAAAATCTGCCTTAGGCAAATTAAGGGAATTAAGTTGTTCCCGCTTCTGATCTACATCCAGCAAAACAACTTCTGGAATTTGAAAAAAACGAATCACAGCTACGAAATGATTTAACTAAGTCACACATATGCAGACCAATGAAAAAGACATCTTGCCATGAAGATTAAATGAGGTGACACAGATAAAGCTTCTAGCATAATACAGCAGGAAGTTGGTAAAGTTTTTTATCAGTACACTTTTTTTCAAAACTAAGAAAAGGAGGTGGAAAAACTATTAAAAAAAAAAAAACAGTCCAAAGCTAAAAAAGAATAGCAGCCTAGGGCCATTGTGCATAGAGGAAATCTACCTTAACACAAAATAAGTGTTATTCATGTCAAGGACTTCTTGCTGTGTAGTCTCTTCGAGGCTGGCAAGAGGCAGGAAGCTAAACTTCATGGAGTTCCTCTCGTGGCTGTCACATGTTATCAGGATACGTATGCTAAGCTCATCAGTATTGTCCTAGTTGAGGGCTGTTATCCCTCTTTCACACAAAAGGAACCAAGCAATTAGTCTCAAGGGAGGCCATAACCATGCAAAAGAAGGTTAAAATAAAATTTGAACATTTAAATTATCAACTATTTATAAAACTCTTCTCTATAGAATCACCCATTCACCGATGGTTTCAGACAGCTGAAGGTTTCCGTAAGTACAATTTCCCTTTGAGCATCTACACAAAAAGGGAGAGCTCTTAAAACAGTATGCTGGGCCCCTATGGGTGTGTGTTTTGGCCTAGTCTCTCATCGTCATAAGTCTAGTTACCTTGGCAGTCAGACAAAGGAGTTTTAGAGAAGACACTCATTTCCAATTTGGGATCTGGCAAATACAAGTCTTCTGCAGTTTGTTTTATAAAATGAAATAATTATTCCTGAGCACTGTGTTAGGTGGAGTACAGGGGGTTGGAAAACCATGTGCCTATTCCTAGATTTTTAGCCTCAACAGCTGGCAGGCAAATCCTTGGAACCTGCTGCCAACACTACAGGTCCAGGGCAAGCTGATGCCTCGAACCCACTTATCCTCCTTTCTCCAAGTGACCACTGGCTGCCTTACCTGAACTCCCTCCTATTAATGTCTCAGGGACTGAGCAACACTTCCTGGGCACAGATCCTCCTCAGGTAGGCACTTCCTCTCCTTCCCAATGGCCTAAATTCAGTGCCTCACAAAGTGTTTGTTCTTTTTAGAAGTGGGTATTACAGCCTCCGGTGCAGTCTATGAAATGCAACTTCGGCTTTCTAGAAAGCATGGCCAGTTTTGCAGGTGGAGGCACGGCTTTGTCTCCAGTCTGTTACAGCCGTCCATGGCACAGAATGTCATGAGGCCTAACGGTCACCTGGCTTATAAACGAGGGCTATGTGCCTCCTCTCCTTCACAGCACTGCCCAAAGGACAGAATCAAGTGCTTCTGAAAACTGAAGAAATGTAGGAAGTATATAATTCAAACTGTGCAGCTGTTTATGTTTTCTGGAAGTCCTTGTAGGATTCTGAATTTTAGTCAAACAAGTTGGCACCATTTCGCGGCATTTCCTCCTTCCTACTCCCCATCTTCATGCTAATCTCCTTCACCTCCTCATCTTGGTGGTGGTTCTCTAACCATTGGTTATGCAGACACCTGGCTTTTCAATCTATCCCACCTCCCCTGTGCTCTTCAACTGTAGGGCAGATTCTTCTTTCACTCCCTCCTTTTTTGCTTTTCATTGTTATACTCTTAAAAAATTTCAAACCAAAAGTGCAAACATACTGATTGTTTCATCTCATGATTTTTTGGCACAATCACACGTAGTATTGGAATCAGCGTTGTCCTTTTATACAAACTGTTATATAAATGCCAAAACACAGGGAAGCTATTGCTTGGTTTCTGGGTATTTTTCCAGGGTGAAAATTTTCACTTTTTTCAGAAGAAAAATATAGATACATGCTGTGTCTTATAACTATGTTGTTTCAAAACTATCATTTTCCTTTCCCTTATTTTTTTCCCCAAGTACTAGCTTCCAGCCAGATTGTCATCTGTGCGTCAAACAGTACACACCCCTGCTGGTGTGCCTTTGCACAAATGAAAATAATCTGATTTGGAAGCTACAGAGAGTTAAACCATCAATCCTGCAGTGTGGCCCACTGCAGTCACCTGGGCACTGGCAACAGTGCTCTGTCACACTGAGTCAGCAGCTGGGACACGTCTGTTGTGTGCCTCTTGTCCAGAGCTTTATAAAGAGAACAGAAGCAAGGGACAAGGTAATGCTGAATGTCTGCAGCCTGTAGATAAGACACGTTTGGTGAAACAGGAAAATTCTCAGTGTTGTTAACTTATTGTTTACCTAAACTGTTTATGATATGATTCCCAGGGCAAGCATTAACAAAGCAACAACAAATGTTAGCAGAACACTTCAATTAACTGTTCTGTACAAGAGTTTTTTCAATCCTGAGCTGTTTTAAGGAGGCTGCATCCATTAAAGACATAACAAGGGACTCTTTCTGTAAGAACGTCAGCTGCCTCAAGTCCGCTGTGGAATGGGGCAAGTTACAAACATGTAAAAATAAATAAATGACTCTAACTGAATAGAGCCAAGGCATGTCGTGTCATTTTTCAGTTTACCAACCTAAGTACAATTTTCCACATCTAATTTTCTGCTTTTAAATTGGCTACTGAAATAGAAATGGGATAATCAGCCAGTTAAGAATCATCCATAAACAAGAACAAATGTGTCCTGGGATAGGACTAAGGAGGCCTCTTATGAGTGTGTGGCAGCTCAGAGACCCTTTCTTTGACTTCCTTGTAGATGCCTACTGTTTGTAAGATTGAGGGAGAGGTTGCTCAGATGAGAGAGCTATGACTGTGATAGCTGAGTGCTGAGGGGTAAAACAAATCATGCTGTAGTTACCGCGAGAGGAAAGGATGTTAAAAAGATGGAACCTGAACAAGGAAAATCAAGGAGGACTGATAAGAGTTAAAAACAGTTTATAACTTCAGGAAAGTCAACATTCATTTTAAAAATAGTTTAAGAATTAAGAGGGGGATCTCCTCTTTCAGTTCTGGAGCCCCCCTCCGTCTCTACGGGGGAGCTTCTTCCTTCTGTCTTCTTCCTTCCTTCTTGCCTATTAAACTCTCTGCTCCTTAAAACCAAAATAAATAAATAAATAAACAAACACCTTATTGTCCTCAAGTCATCCAAAAAAAATAAAAAAGGAATTAAGAGACCAGGATACTTAAAATGGCTTGTATTTGAAGCTACCTTCCCTTCCTAGGATTCTGTTTATTCTTAGAAAAAGAAATGTGAAAAAAACAGGAAATAGATCTGGTCATGCTCAAGAGTATAAGGACTGGGCATTTTATAAATCCAGGTAAAAGCAGTGCGAGAGCACTGCCTGCTGCTCTAATATGTGCACAGCATTACATGACCAACCCCTTCATAGTTACCACCTCTGAAAACTCAACTCCCATCGCATTTAATGTTGACAAAATTTTCTGTGAATCAGAGTGCACTCTATAGACACAACACAGTTTCAGACCAATAGCTCTCTTGCTTTTTGTAGCTTAATCTGTAATCATCTTGGCAATTAAATCATCTCTCTTCATTCCCCACCAACCTCTCTAACACACACACACACACACATGCACACACATGTGCATGCATGCACACACTCTTGGATCTGATTTTTCTTAAGGCATTATCCGCAACAATAAAGAAGAATAACATTTCCATTTCCATCTCCTAGGGAAAATAAAGGAAAACATCTGGGAGGTGGAAGAGTAGGCGGGAAGAAATTAACCTTAAAATCTCGCACAAGACATTAACTTGTATGCAACTGACTACACGGTCAACTACAGAGTTCTCAAATGTGTAAAAATTGGCAACAAGTAAAGAAGTAACAATGCTGGTCTCAACACCAATCATTTTTATTATCAGAAGATCCACCTGGAACTACTTCTTTGCTCTAGTGCCATAAGGCGTAAATAAGAAGAAAGTGCAATTCTTGGCTTACATGTTGAACACTAGACTAGTCTGCTTAATTGAACATCAGAACAGACAAAAAAAATTCTCTAGGTGCAAAAGCTGCTAGCTACTTTTTAGAAAAGGTTTACATTATTTGAAGGGAGATGTGCCAGAAAACAATGATAGATCACAACTACCTAATCTGGCCAAGGAAGGGACAAAATCAGTCTCTTCTTTGTTAGACCACTGGCTATGGAGTCCAGCAAAACAGGGCTCAAACCCCAGCTTTATCACGTATTAGCTACATGATGTTGAGCAGGTGTCCTCATTATGCCTCAATTTTTTCATATATAAAATAGGAATAGTTAGAATATCCAACTTAATAAGGTGGTTGGAGGAATTACAGGAGGTCCTATGTGAAAAGTAGTTAGCAGAGTGCTTCCCTGGTGAATGACCCTTCATAAATAGTAGCTCTGTATTAGCTGGCTGAGCAAGAGCCTGACTAAACAGTATTTGCTAACAGATCTGCGAGCTGGTGAGTGTAACATTGCATGGAGCAGGCAGAAGGGAAAGGCAATCCTACCACGGAGAAGTGACAGCACGTTGGGCCAAGAGAGGAGAGAACAGAGAGATGACTGTCAAAATTTTAAAATCCCAAAGGTTAGAAAATAAGAAATAAACTGCCTTTTTCTATTACACGTTTTTGCTTTTCCCATAATGAAATGTATGTCTAGCTTTTAATGCGGAGCAGAATGAAAGGGTATCAAATGTTTGTTTAATGCAAACCTCAAAAACTACACAGTTTCCTGATGCAGTGAGTGGGGTGAAAAGAATGACCCAGGCTTGGCTGTCACTCAGAAAGTGGCAGATGGGGGACCTCTGGTGGACCCCTGGCCAAGCCGGACGCAGTCCTCCCCTCACTGCCAGAGGAGTCCTCCTCTTACAACAGCAGAATACGAATCTCCTCTGTGAGATTAATGGTCTCTGCACACCTGATGATGGTTGGTTAGACACTATAATCCTCTTCTGTGTTCTGGTTATATGCCCATTCCCCTCCCAGAAGACAGGATCTGCCCACAGGCCTGCCAGGAGGTGGAGGGGGCAGGGGCGCTGGGCTGCAGACCACAGGCAGCTACGTGAATCTGGGCAAAGTCCTTACCCTACCTTGGCCTCAGTTTCCGTTTCCTCCTCTATGAAAACGGGAGACACAGCTAATATTTTGGCCTCACAGGACTGTCGTTATCCTCAGATGAGAGATGCAACTATAATGTAGCAAAAGAATGCAAGGAAATCTATTTTTAGAAATAACAGTCTGTTTGGAAACACTTTCCTTAATGTATTTAACACACTATTACACTCACAGTGAATGTTTAAAAAAAAAAAATAACTTCCAGAACTGAATTGAGATGCTGACAAAGGACTAAATAATTTAGGACATGTTTGGAAATGATTAAATTCTTGAATTATTATATAGGTAAGCAAAATTATTCTTAGGGACAGTGTAACATTGCATGCTAATCAGCCTCAAGAGAAGCAGTAACTGTCAACAGCTCGTGGCACACAGCCAACTGTCTGCGGGGTAAGTAAAGAAACTGAATTAGCTTTTTCAGGGGAGCCAGAACACTGAGCCCTGATGACATGAATCCTGAAAGCAATGGAACTCTGAACACAGCCTTTGCCTACAGAATTTTGCTCTTTTCTTGTCTCTGAATTAAGTTAAAATGAATGCCATTGCCATCAGTTTATAACCACATAGCAATGTTCATTCAAAAACTATCATCAAATGTATGAAAACTCGGTCACTGCAAATAAGAGAGTTAGAATTTGACAAAAATGATACAAATCCTGTGAAATATCTGCCTTTAGGAGTGTCTGTGCTTGCAGCACAGAACAGCCTATGTCTTGTTGGGTATGAGTACGCGTATTTTACAAAATAACAGTGCTGCTCAAGTATCCAACAACAGGAGCTCACACTTTGCTGAACAAGAAGTTTAATATACTTTAATAATAAACCTGAAAATGAACCTAGAGAACAAGATTGAACACAGTGTAACTTCACGACTGGCTTAGAAGATAGAAAACAGAAAACAGAAAAGAACCTTAACAAATAACACTACAATCACACATGTATTTTCCCCTTGACCTTGAATAGCCTCTGCCTGACTCCCTAGCCAAGAAGCCCCACACATGTAAAATCTGAACCAAATAAAAGATGATTTCATGGGTACACAGAAAGCAAATACATAAACAACTGCATGAAGTTTTTTGTATTTACTTTTCTATAATGCTGACTAAAAAATAAAGCAACATTAAATGCTACCTTGAAAGCTTAGAGATGACATCTCTGCAAAATATAAGCCAGATTAAGCAAATTCCTGAGTAGTACTGGCATGTATTTCCCAGATAAAAATAAAATTATATTATTAGCTTAAATGTGATATATATTCCACCGCATAACAACGTGAAATGTGACTACAAAATAAAACTGCATAATTTCTATAACCCACTGTAGTGTCGTTACTTTGCAGTGACACTGTTTTAAGCTACTGACTAAAGCTCACAGCATTAGGTACCTAAATTCCACACCGCTGGTGACAGTGACAAGACCTGACAGGCATAATTAAACAATAGTGAGTTCAGTTAAAAATCTGATTTGCAAAACTGGGCTATACTTCAAGACTGATTCTGATTCTCAAGACTCAGTTAATTTTGAAATTAAAATGCTCCTTAACTCATGTGTTTTGCTACCAAAATGTAGAGTTAAATTAAAATATTATTACAGTTTAACACCAAATATGAATTTCCAACAATTGATTTAAGTTATTTTGTTTCTAATCATGTCTTTTAGTCTTGGTTCATGAACTAATGATGTTTTGAAAAAGCTATAAGTAAGTCTTAAATCTAAAAGACAAGTATTATTTTGTTCTACCTACCTACTGAGGAAACCCCAAATCATGTGAAAAGAACATCAAAGTCTATTCCCTCACAATGCATTCAGCAGCATGCTCCCCCGGCGGGCTTTCCTGTGTGTTATGTTTCGCTACAGCAACAGTATAGGGTTGCCTATCCTTAAATGTCCAAACCCCTTGGTGCCCATGAAAAGGGTGTAGCCTCCAAGACACATTAAAACCTATCACTACAGAATTATTTCCTAGAGAGCAAATACACTTCTGAAGATAGGAAAGAGAAGTTTCAATTGCTGAGTCTCAAATAAGGCTGATAGAAATCTATTCTGATGTTATCTCTATTAGAAGTGAGACTGTCACATAGATAAGAGAAGCTCAATTGTGTGATTCATGAGTGACATATGCCAGCATCTTAGAGCTAAGCAAAAAAAGCAGTTATTACTTACTGACCAACTACATGTGTGACTATTAAGTGAAATTTGCTAAGACGCCCATAATATCTAAATTAAAATTTAAAAGGCTATTCAGCAGAGTATGAAGCCTATGCAGTCACCTGCTGGTCCGCAATGCTCCTCTGTCAACGCTGGCAATGCTGCACTGCACTGTTTATCTCCTTGGTCATTTCTCCAGAGGCTGTGGAATCCCGGAGGCTATGAGCTGTCTTAGCCTATCTATCTACCCTTCCAATCAGCCTTTACCCACTCATCAAACTTCAAAATGCTACCCTATGCCCCTCAGTGTATGTATATCTTACAAATGAAAAACACCTATACAGTATTCCACCCAAAAAGGCTGAACATCCAGCTTCCAAACTCTAGAGGTTGCTGGGCCCTCCAGCCTGCTCCAAGGCTGCCCCTGACATACAGCAGAAGCTGACTCCAAGCTGGGTTCCCTCCAAGACACAGGGTTCTGTGCCCTCTTCCTACTAAGAGAACCAAGAAGAAACCACTTGATAAAATTCTGGACATACTCAGGAGAGGGGCTGGGAGAGGAAGAGAGATTAAAATTTAGGATGTTCTACCAAAGCAATGATCATAGACATTATCATTTGTAGATATTCTAAACAATACTTCCTAAACCCAATCAATCCAACCTATGAATACCACCAACATCCAAAAATGGATTCAGAGCAAAAAAGTAGCATCATTTCCTATCCCAAACCATCCTGTAAGGCCACTGCATAGCTTCCAGGGGCTCTACCCTCTCTCCCCTCCCCCATCAACCTTCCCTCTGTGCCTCACAGGTGCAGATGCTCACCCCTCCAAGATGGGAATTATACTGTAGTGACATTAGGACAAATCTTGTAAATGAGTCTTTAAAAACAACCACTGTGGCCAGGCGCAGTGGCTCACACTTGTAATCCCAGCACTTTGGGAGGCCGAGGTGGGCGGATCCATTGAGGTCTGGAGTTCGAGACCATCCTGGCCAACACGGTGAAACCCCATCCCTACCAAAAAATACAAAAATTAGTTGGGCATAGTGTCGCATGCCTGTAGTTCCAGCTACTTGAGAGGCTGAGGTGGGAGAATCACCTGAACCTGGGAGGCGGAGGTTGCAGCGAGCCGAGATCACGCCACTGCACTCCAGCCTGGGTGACAGAGTGAGACCCTGTCTCAAAAAAACCCAAAACCAAAAACCAAAATAAAACCACTGTGCAAGGCACATATTTGTCATTCAGAAAACTGATATATCCTTCAGGAGAAATCCAACTAAATAAATAATCTTAAGTTTTTTACTGGCATCTTCCTACCCCTCACCAATATTGCTCACTCTGAGCCCCTCTCTTGCTACTTCAATGCCTGCCTCCCTACCACTGGCTTATTAACCTCACCCCCAAACACAGTTTTGCTTCCTCCATCCTAAAACATCACCACCACCATTCTTCTCTTTACAATGAAACTGTCAAACTGCTGAATGACAACAGTCCACATGCTGCTTCAGGCTTTGCTCTTTTTCTACTTATTCTCAGCAATCTGGCCTTTGTCCCTCTCTCTCTTTCTGTCTCCAGGAACTGCCCTAAGCTGCCCTGTGGGCTAGTCACTCCTCTTGCCTGCTAACTCGGACTCTGCTTTTAAAGTGTACTCCTCTCTGGGTATCCAACCAGCTAATTCCCTTCTGGATCTCCTTCTGCCTCCACTGTGCAAAGCTTCTGCCTGGGCCCAAAAAGTAAGAGGCAAAACAGAAATAAAAGTAATTCATGATGATAAAAACTGTAACTTCATCCGCACATGTTGGAGGAGAAAAGATATCATTACCCTGACAGTTTCCACTTCCATCCAGGTAACCACCAGAAGTGATGTCTCCCAGTGCCAGAGTTCCTATTCTTCAGAACGTGATACTCCAGACAGTTAACCTGCAGTCACTTTCTAGTTTTAGGAATAATTTTAAAGATGGGCTTGAGTCCATAAGAAGACTGAAGGGCAATGACTGCAAAGCTGCAGGTCTAGGAAAGGGCCCCTGCCATTCACTTCTGAGCCAGGGCTCCTGAAAAGGGCACACGAACTGCACGTGTGGACTAAGACCCTCCTCGTGACCCCACTCTACAGCCTGGCTTTTCATCCCTGCAACTCTGGAGAGTCTAGCCATTTGCTTTAGTTTGATGTCTCAGCCATGGCTCAAGCTTCCCCTCTCTTGTGGGGCAGATGTGTGCTCAGCCTCTGGTCCACACCCAGACTGGCCACTGGAACACATCCCCTGTCCTGGCCCAGCCTCCAGGAAAGGAGCTGCTGACAGAAGACTGAAGAGTTATGAAGAGTCTTAATGCCCTGCACGATTGCCTCAGACACTTGCTACATGAGCTTGGCAGTGCAGCTGCCACAGGCAGGACTGTGATCAAACATCTCAAAGTCAGAATCCTCATGCCACAAAAGGAGAACAATAAGAAAGCATTGAGGAGCTTCAATTGTCCTCAGAAAGCCTCATACTTTGTCTTCAACTCCACTGCAGGAGCTGGGCCGGGTCAGGCCATGGTCCCAGGCACAGATCCTCTCTCCCCCCATCCCAGGGAGGCAGGGAAAAGAAGAGGGGATGCCTAAGACACATGGCAACGACATCAGGGCTTCTTAAGGAGCAGAGGCTAAGGCTCAGTGATCAACTGAAAGTCAGCCCTGGCAGGAGAGTTCAGGGGGAAATAGTGCCACTTTCCAAAACAATAAAATAAAACACAGCGCAGTAGTATCTGTGAAAAGCAAAGCAACGTAGGGTAGAATGTGAAAAACCAGCTATGCTCAATACCTAATGAAGTAAGAGAATGGATTGTTTTGTAGACTTCAGACACAGTTCCCCAAGCTGGCTCTGGAGACATATTAATGTCCTAAGAAAACAGGGTCTCTGTCCTATTTTTCCCCCAGCTATTTTCACTGTCTTGCTCTTCTTTGGTGACATCTACTCCAACTGGTTCTCTAATTTTTTCTGCCCCAAATAGCAACCACCAGGACTATTCCCAGCACATAAGAGGCTCTTGATACAATGTGCTGACTAAATGAAGGTCCCAGTCAGCTATTTGACTTTGGGTCTTCTATTTCAATGGTCCTCAAAATCACACTTCTATTCCTGGGGGAGAGCCAACATGCATGCGTCTGTATGGATCTTGAGTTTTGGTCACATGTATTTTTCCTCTTAAAAAAAGAAGAGATGGATTGCCTAGATATACCAAAAAATAAAAAAGAAAAAGAGCCTTTTAAATAGCATCTCCACACCACCCGCGACTTGGAATTCAGCCATCTGGCAACCTTATCAGCTGTAAATAACAATACAAAAATAACACACATTTGTTTAATACTTTTATAATGAAATTTCTCTGAAACTGTGATGTAAGTCTAATGTCCATCTTATTTATATTCACCCATCTATCCACCCCAAAAATATATATTTTGCACTTGATGACAAGTACTATGACTAGAGCTGAAGATACAGGCATCATTCACATTCTCTATCCCAACAAGGTTGAAAAACATACCTAAAAATACATAACTATACAACATGTGAGATACTGCATAAGAGGTGCACACTGAGCACCCTGTGAGCAGTGACTCAGCTAGTACATCATGGGGGAGGGGAGTAGAGGGGGCAACCCAGGGAAGGCTTCACAGAAGGTGACAGGCCACAACAATTCTGTGACATCTCAACTCAGAGGTCTGTCCACCAGCCAGAAGAAAACAATCATCTTGTGACCCCATACTGACCTTCAGGGTGGCCTGAGCCAGCCAGCCAGCAACTGTGCAATTGGGGCAGTCACAGTAACCGGCTAAAGTTGCTTCAGCACTGGCAGCATTGACTCAAGGGATCAAAGCACTCGACAGCGGTGATGGAGCAAATGACCACAGATGAGATTTTATCTGTCCTTATGGGCACTTCTCAGTTGGCAGCGTAGCAAGACAAAGTACCACCGGTGGGCTAAAACAGCTTTGGGATGGCTTAGAAATCTTGCATATACAATATGCCCAGAATGTGTGAGCTGCGCCCAAATGCTCTTGGTAGTTACTTAAGACTAAGGGTGGGAGCAATACCTACCACCAAAAGGAACAGCAAAAGTTATTCAAAAGTTATTTTTAGTTATTTAGAGAAAAAAGGATTCTCTTTTCATTTATGACAAGGGAAAACTCTGAGGATGTTCAGCCATAGGTCAGACAGAAATAGCTGAGTCCCATCCCCCTCAACTTACCGACCACAGGGACTCCAGACTGAGGGCTGACCACAAGCACTGCCTGCCTAGCACTTCAAATCATGCCATTATTGTGGGAAACTTCAACACATGTGGTGGCCAAATGGAGTCTTAGCCTTTTCGTTCCTGACCTCCTTAATTGCAGAGACTTTCGATCTATTCACCTATTCCCAAGGGCATTTTCTGGGTCTCATCACATCTTTATGTCTGGAAAACTTAAATATGAACTAATGGGATCACAAACTCCTGTTCACTTGGTAATTCCACAATTTTTGTTTCTGCAGTTCATCAAGCCCTCCCTATTGGTCTCTAGGATTTTCCCTCTGATTTTTAAATTTTTAACTTAAGAAATACAAGTACATAGTTGGAAAAAAAACCAAAATCATTCTAAAAGGCTTACAATAAAACACAGAAGCCACTGACTGACCTGCCTCTTCTTCAACACTGACTTCCCAATCCTCATCCCAAAGAAAACCACTTTCAACTCTTGTGGCAGTTGCTTTTGTTAATTACTATTAATTCTTAACAGCACAAGTTCCAGTTGCAGACGGTATCCACTGATTGATCTCTTTCCCTCTTCTTCCTCCTCCGCACCCCTCTCATCAACATACTTTTTTTTTCATTTTTCCAATTTGAAATGTGACATTTCACTCCTAAATACTTTGGCATGCTTCTAAGAACCAGGCAAAATTTACCCTACATAACCACAGTACCATTATCACACTAAAGAAATGTGACATTAATATAACAATGTCTAATATACACCCACATTCAAATTTCCCTGATTTCCCCAGTAATGCCTTGTATCATTTGCATTTCCTCCAGTCCAAGATCCAATCATGAATCCTGGGTTTAACTTCAACTCTTTATCTCCTTTCACCTGGTACAAATTACCCAGGATTTCCGGTAGTTCCTGACCCTGCTGCGCTAGCAATTTCCCAGTTCTTTGAAAACCAGTGGCAAACCTAAGAGTTAGTGAGGGCCTTCCCAGGTATTGGTCCTCCAGCCCTTCAAATGGCTTGGCAAGCAACTAATTCCCTTATTAAATGCTTTTCAGTTTCAAATATTCAAATCATTGGTTCTCAAATGCGTTAGTCTCAAGACTTCTTTACACTCTCTAAAAATGACTGAAAAATCCCCAAAAGCTTTTGTTCATATATCTGTGGGCATTTACCATATTATAAATTAAAATCAAAAATTTTTATTCATTTATTCGCTTACAAAAAACAATAGTAACCACAATACATACTACCACGAAATATTTTATTAAAAAAACCTATTTTCCAAAATGAAAACAATTTACTGGAAGAGTGATGTTGTTTTACATTTTTACAAATCTCTCTAATGTCTGACTCAATTCTCATATCTGCTTCTGCACTGAGTCTGTTGCAACACATCGATTGGGTTGAAAGTATATGAAGAAAATCTTCCTTTACGTAGATATATAATTGGAAAAAGGGGTAATTTTTAATAGCCTTTTCAGAAAACGGCAGACGCTACTGTGGTACTACACCAAACTCAGCAAGTGGGGGTCACTTCTTGAAGGTCAGTTGCAATGTCGAGTCTGAAACTACATCAATGAGCTTTTCTTACTCTGTGATGTTAAAATCCATTGGTGTAATTTATACTTTGAATTAATCTTTTAACTATGTACTACTCTGTAACATCATGCATTGATCATTTGGGAAATATTAATTCACTGAGTTATGTAGGTCTTACAAATGTTGACATATTTCATTATACTTATCAAAATATCACATTTATTAATATCACCACCAACTTCATCAGAAAAATATTAAGTATTCAGAACTGTCAAGTCTTGGTAGCAGATACAAGTTTTCCAAAATCCTAATTTTTGCTTGAAAGCTTAAATTTTAATGCTGGTAACAAAATTTTCCTGTAATTTCCCTACAGAAAATGGTTGCCAAATACCCAAGTCTGAATAACCATATTTGTATGTCATTCTTTTAGGTAAAAATGGTTTTCTATGAAAGTGGTGAGTTCAGCTTGCAAGTAAAACAACTGCACAAGTGCTTTTCTTAGAGATAACAATCATGCTTTGGTATGTGACAAAAGTTCTATCTATGTACTTCCCATTTCATCATGCATAATAAAAACTCGTGAGTACTCAAGGGTGGAGATTTAATAAAAATAATGTTATTGCTTCTACAAATGAAACCGCATTTTTTTCACTGCAGATACTTTGTGGCAATGAAGAATAAAATGACTACGGTTTGGAGCCACTGCATTGATTCATGCTAAAGTGCCAGCAGTTTTACCCACCATTGCTTTTGCATCATTAGTGCAAATGTCAACACAAGGAAAAAAGGCAAATGCAATCGTATTGTAGCACCCCCACTCTCCTACACCTTCCAGTGAAATAGAAATACTTTTAGTTCTTAGAGCAGATTCTGCTGTGCCTGTCTGAACAGTCATTTCCCATCTCCTCCTCACACTCCTCCATCCAAATTTATTTTTCAGGTCTTAGATGACATCTCTTCTGGAAAGTCCTCTCTGTCTCCCTGAAACTAGTTAGACTGCCACCCTGGGCACTTCCATAGCACCTGCATGCTATGGTCAATGACTTTAGTAGGAGCTCTTGAGACAATTCCTTCCCCATTAGCGCCTGCCCTCATCATGGCAAGCACTCAAGAATGACTCTTTCTTTGCTCACCAGACAACTCCTAAGCTGTTAAAGCTCTGGCTATAAAGCTGGCTGATGCACCTTGATAACACAGCACTTTGAATGTAGGCACCAATGCAGTGTCTGACATGCAAGAGATGTCTGGCTTTTACAACTTATATGTCTGGAAAAGATCAGAGTTTTATGTTTGCCTTCTGAGTCCCAGCCTGAATACCTGACAACCTCCAACGTGCCTGTCATTTGGATAAAGGTCCATAGTCTGTCCTGAGAGAAGGCATGATGGCCATGTCCCTAGGACAGCCAAAGATAATGAGGTACCATCCTGGTCAGAGTTCCTGCTCTCTGCTGGTGAACCCTGTGGATGCAGGCACTCTTTACCTTCTGGCCAGACAAGAAAAGCCTCAGCTGTCTTTACAGTTTCTACCCCTTTTGGCCTTTAGCTGGTGCTGAATCCTACCTGGAGTGAGGGGCTCTGTAACCCTTACCAGCCCTCTTTTCCTAGCAATCTCCCTATCTGCTTCCCCTGAGTAGGTCTAGGGGATGTTAAAGCTGAATTGTGCTTTATCCACACTATGTAAGTCTCATTTCTATGTAAATACAATTTGCTAAAGGAAAATGAACATGCTAGAAAGTTGGCTCCTGTTCCTAATATACCCCAATAATATCATGTTCTAGTGGGACTTCAAATTTTCTTGCTGGAGTCTCCTATTAAATTATAAATCCCTTGTGGGTAGTGAGTATAACATCCTCAGTAGCTACCATAGTATCTGGTACATAGTAGGTGATCAAAAAATATCTGTTGGAGCAATTAAATAATATATATAAAATTATTAGCATAGTGACTAGAACACAGCAGTCCACAGCAGAAGCTGCTCTGATTTTGACATGATGACAATGACAGGAACATTAAGGTTTATATAGAGATTATTCAGTTATTTTTTTTCTCTCCCAGCTTTGTGGTCAATGTACAAAGTACAGTATTTATTAATACTAGTAATCTAGTAATCTTAGCATGTGTCTAAGGGTGAGGAGAAAAGATACCATTCATGAATCTTAAAGTCGTATGTTCACTCTGCTCTGGGGTGGTAATTTTTGTTATTAATTTAAACCACCTCTCCAGGATTTCTCTGCAGAATTACAATTGAATACCCATGTAATCACTGAAAACTAAGAACCTTTATTTGATAACTTGTTGAGCACATTTTGATTAGGTATAGCCAACATGCTTTCAGGAATGGCAAGTCATTCTCACATAACATGCAGCAAATCCCTCTGAGGATAATACAGACAAGTTTAATCAAAGGAGTGGCAGTGATCTTGGAATTCAGAAAATACTTGACAGAGTTCCATATCAAAGGTTAACAGTCAGTGTACGAGAGCCATAAACCAAGAGGAAAATTGGTATTAGATTGATAAAACACTCAACAGCAGGAAACAAACAAACAAAAAACAAACGATCAAGGAGGAAAGAAAAAAGCCATAGAATACTGCACGGGCTGGTGATAAAGTCCAGGATTTTTATGTTATTTTAAAACATCTGAAGGGAAACCACTCTGATTGTGTATTCTAGGAATGTAGAACCATTAGAAAAACAAAGTGGCTTTTAATGGAATATAGGAAATAGAAATAGCACATTAAAAGAGTCATTTACTGAACTCTGAAATGACAACTTACTGGAGCGCTTCGTATGACCAAAACACTAAGGTTAAACTGGAAAGAACCTCTTAAAACGTTTACAAAGTATAATCCATTTGGTGAAGGAGAATGTTGTGAAGTTGGGAGAGGTAGAAGAGATACTTTTGTCAATTAAGAATAACTTAAAATTTTTCTTGAAAGGGAAATGGAAGAGCGATATGCAGACCCACATTCTAATACAACTTTTGTGTTTTTCTGGTTAATTCTACTAACAAGTCACAACACATCTCTTTTGATCAAGTACAGGGAAGTAATCTGAAGCACCACCCTGTAATCAGAAGATGAGAAAGCTCCTGAAGTTACCATTTGTTCTAATTAGGTCACCTTCCTACTGCAAATACTCTAGTAAATGAAGTGTGTCACGTCAGTACTCAACCTTTGCAAAAGACAGTGAACTTCTGAATAGTTGCCACACTTCCTCCTGGGAGCGCCGGTTTGAAAGCTAACTGCTATTTGGTAGGTTATCTGTAGTTCTTTTCATGCATCAAAATAATGGTTACTGATTAGTCCACAGGAAAAAAAAATCCAACTCTCCAATTACCCTCTTAGATACCCATGATACTTAGAGCAGCCTTTTATTTCAGCTGTATTTAGTTAATTGCTCCCCTCCTTCTCCCAATTACTTCCTATCTCCAACATCCAGCACCCAGTGCAGGGTCAGGTGTGTGTGACGGAGGCAACCCTGAGCACAAGGGCCCTCAAAGCGATCAGAGGTCCTTGCAGCAGCCCCTTGGAATGGTGCTGTGCTCTTGAAAGGGGCATCCAAGTCTTCAGCTCCACATAAACACTATCTGACAGCAAAACATTTTATTTACTTTCAAAACTACTAAATAGTTTTGCTATTCAAACATTCATTTTAACTTTCTATAGAATTACTGCCTTTATCTAAGCTTCCAAGCTTCCCCTTAACCCCATGCCCCGACAACCTTATTATAAAAAAGAGGATTTCATGCTTCTTCAGTCCAGTCCTAGCTAAGCTCAGGTCACTCCTGCCTTCTCGAGGATCCAGCTCAATCAACTCTTCCCTGCTGAATTTTCAATCTCCCCCCTCCCCTACAGGCTCATGACCCCATAGGCTCACTTAAGCAAGACTCGTTCACATTAAAAAATATATATGAGTAAATCCTTCCTTGACTACTCCACTACACTACCAGTATCACTCTTTGATCTTCCGTTCACAAATTGCATGCGTTCCTGGCTTGCCGTCTCCATGTCTTCACTGCCTCCCACCTCACAGTCCACTCACGGTAGCATGTACCCGTAACTTCTCCAGCGCTCCATGTTCTAGTCAAAGAGCACCCCACAGGGTCCCCATGACCCTTGCACTGGCAAAGCTAGCAGGCTTCTCGGTCCTCTCTTCCTGACCTCTCGCAGCCTGAGTCTGCTACCCACTCCCTGGTTTTAAAGCACTTTCTTTCTTTCTTTCTTTCTTTTTTTGACAGGGAGTCTCGCTCTGTCGCCCAGGCTGCGGTGCAGTGGCATGGTCTCGGCTCACTGCACCCTCCGCCTCCCAGGTCAAGCGATTCTCCTGCCTCAGCCTCCCAAGTAGCTGGGACTACAGGCTCGTGCCACCACGCCTGGCTACTTTTTTGTATTTTTAGTAGAGACAGGGTTTCACCATGTTAGCCACGATGGTCTCGATCTAACCTCATGATCCACCCACCTTGGCGTCTCAAAGTGCTGGGATTAATAAAGCACTTTCAGATTCTCTTCCCACCCTCCAGACCCTAACTCATAGACTCCCACCTCTTTTCCAGGCCCTCTTCTTAACAGTTTAAAAGTCCTTTCCAGGGGAGTCATTTCCTCTTTCTCCAAACACCATCTTTATGAAAAACTCCCTAATCTTACCCAAACCCCACTTCCGAGCTCCACACCCATACATTTTAAGCCTTCTGAATGCCAGCACTTCAGGTCTTACAGATGCCTCAAATTCATCATACCGCAAACCGCAGTCATCTTCTCCCCCGTTCTACTCCCTCCAAGAAAAAGACCATGGTCCTCCTCCAAATTCACATTATCCTTCCATTTCTTCAAGTCAGAAGCTCAGAGTGGCCCCAGCCTTTTCCGGCTCTCTTAGCTGCCACATCAAGACAACCTAAGGACTGATCCAAGCATCCACATTAACCTACTATGTGAATATCACTCTAAGCTGTCACCTACTCTTTAGTTTTGCTGCCACCAATTCGGTCTAAAACAACTCAGTCTAAATCACATCACCTTGCCTGGACAATAGCTTCTAACTGATCTCCAAGTATTCACCAACTTTGAGATCTTTAATCATCTCTATAACATCAAAGCAATCACCAATGTGACTGTTCAAAAATGGATATTCGTTCCCATCAATCGGCCCCTGTTGAACAAGCCCTCTAACGCCTGCCTGATATTTGGGCTGGCAGGTCCTCCCAGGAGCT
The DNA here is from genome assembly GCF_028858775.2 of Pan troglodytes. Classification (NCBI taxonomy): domain Eukaryota; kingdom Metazoa; phylum Chordata; class Mammalia; order Primates; family Hominidae; genus Pan; species Pan troglodytes. The sequence goes on along the minus strand of NC_072413.2, from coordinate 54,195,025 downwards.
CAGCCCTGCTTACTGCTCAGATCTCCCTTCCTGACCCCTCCCAGAGGCAGGGAACTGCCATTATTTTTTCTTGCTAAAGCAGGGCCTTTGTACTGGCTGTTTCTCCTTCATTTGTCATTTTCTCTCTCCCCCTTCTATCCACTCACCCTTTAACAGTTAAATCCTAATCTTTTTATGGGTGAGAGACTCAGCTGAAAAGTCACCGATTTTCTCTACTCTAATTTAGAGTAGGGTGGGACCTCCTGTATATATAGCCATAATCCCTTTCCAAAACAACAGCCCTAATTACTTGTACTTGTATTGGGCTGCAGAGTTGACCAAGATGAGGACTGAGATCTATCTTGCTCAGGAGCACCTGGCACAGTAAGGGCAGACTTAGCAGGTACTCAATAAATCTTTGGTTAATGAATTATCAGGCTAATAAATGGCCTCATAAACATCATGTTTTCATCGTTTCACTGCATTTTTAATCACTGCTTTGTCCTTCACTGTCCAACTCTGAGAAATTAATGTTTTCCTAATAAATCAAATAGTTCCCAGAAAAAAAGTCTACAGATACAGAAGACATCTATATACATACATCACACATACACACACACACACTAGTATGTGTGTGGAGAGAGAAAAAGATATGTATATTCGCAAAATCATACCTTTTTTGGCTGAACTAATTCACATTAAGTTGCAGACATTACGATACTTCACCCCTAGATTTTTGACAGCGTCTCGCTTTGTCACCCAGGCTGGAGTGAGGTGGTGCGATTTTGGCTCACTGCAACCTCCATTTCCTGGGTTCAAACAATTCTCATGCCTCAGCCTCCCGAGTAGCTGGGATTACTGGCATGTGCCACCGTGATGCCTGGCTAATTTTTGTATTTTTAGTAAAGACAGGATTTCAGCATGTTGGCCAGGCTGGTCACCCCTAGATCTTTCAGCAATTTTCTACGTCATCACAATACTATTATCACATGCAATAAATTAATTTTTGTGCAATAATTACTCCATATTTCAACTTCCCAAATTGTTTAAAAAATGTACTTTAACAGCATTTCTTTTGAAAAATTCAGGATCCAAGGGATGATGACACACTGCATTTGGTTGTTCTACCTCTTTAATCTCTTTTAATAAAGGACAACTTCCCTGCCTTTTATTTTTATTTAATTTTGGTCTTTCGTTATAGACATTTTTGAATAGACCAGGACAGGTATCTTGCAAAATGCTCCATGATCTGGATTTGTCTAGCTGTTTCTCAATAATCAGATTCTGGTTAAAGATGTTGTCAAGAAGACTTCACAGATGATATGCTGTGTACTTCCCACCACTGCAGAACATCAGGAGACGCATCCCCCAGAAGACCCTGCTTTGCCCCAATTCAATCATCCTACACCTAGGCCCAGGCTTCTTGAGTCCCACCCTTCCCCACTCCCAGACTCCAGCTGTCCCTCCCTGTGAACAGACATCCAAGTATCATCAGACACTTGGGAAAGCCTCTAATGAGAAAGACACAGAGCCAGCAGGACCCCGGCTGTGAGCAGACCTGGAGAGCAGGCTCCAAGTGTAGCGAAGGAGGGCAGGGTTCCAGGAAAGCTGTCTCCACTGAGAACAGAACTGACAGGTAACTATGAGTCAGAATGGGCCAAGGAGGGCTTTCACTTCTGTAGGACAGAGGAGGTGTAAAGCCATTAGAGAAAAACTGAAAATGAAGCCAAAAGGAAAAAAAGCAACTCTTAAAGGCAGGCTTATTTTGATATTTAAGACAACATTCCCTCAAGTATTTTTTTACTAAAGGGGTGATGCTATCTGCTTTTTCCTTCCATTTTTACAAACATGGTACAATCAACCCCACTGTTATTTGGTGAAAACAATGAAGTATTTTTTAACAACAACAACAAATACCTTCTATGGCCCCAGATGGATAATTTTAAGTTGGTTAAGAATGTGGGCTTTGGAGATCTGACCAACATCACTTAGCAGTTGTGTGACACTGGCAGGTTATCTCATGCATCTCTGTGCCTCAGTTTCTACATCTATCAAATAGGGCAATAGAATTTACCTCATCGGGTTGTGAGAATAGATAAGTTAAACACATGTTAAGTGCTAGAATAGTATCTAACACATAGTTAACATTCAGTAGATTTTTGTAATCACAGTGAGTTATTATTAATATTATTGTAAGTCTGTGGTTAAGAAGCCTATTTTAACTTTAAAATGATTTGAGCCATCAGAATTCAGCTTTTGTAGATAAAGAATATGAACTAATTGACTATGGATGGAATTATTGTATATACTTAGCTTGCTGAATTATTGGTTAAGCACTACTAACTATATCTTGGTAAACTATGGTGCAACTGAGCCACCCCCTAAAAGCAAAAGACATTTAGCAGTTCACCATATTTTGCAATTAACCAAACGAGAGCCTATGAGAATGAAATGGTTTCAGGTGGAGTTTGACAATACAATTCATCCATAATATATAGGGAAAAATATTTCCTCAAAAATAACATCGATGTGGTAGGCCCTTAAAAACGATGGACGAATGCATGCAAAATTCTCTGTACACAGACACATGAACTTAAAAATAGAGTACCACTACTACAGTTGTTTAAATCCCCAGCTCCTTCCTGGATAATTGTCACTACTGGGTATATTACTGTCCAAGTCTCCAGGATGAGTGACTATTTCACATCATGTGGAAGGAGGCTTGCAGGCCTACTTAAGCGAAAAAATCTGTCACTGGTTCTAGCTTATCTTTATCTATATCTTTTGCATTTCTCCTAAGTAACACTCTCATGGAAAAACCACCAGCGAATCCAGGATCATCCTTTTGACAGAATACTGAATTTGAAGAACTGCATGGAAACGGTACTTATCTACAGTTCCATTTTACAGGTTTCTCCCTAAAGCTCAGAGACAGTGAATCATTTATCTGGAGCCACATTGCAGGGCGCATGTTCCAGGCCTCCAAATGCACAGGCCAGTGCTCTTCCTTGGGTTCACATTTAAAGACCAAGTTTAATGTTTTTTTAATTGGTGTTTTATACCTAGATTAAATGTATTTTAATATTAGAGATGACTGTGTGCCTTTCTTATTTAAAAAGAAGGCCTATGAAATCCAAACAAACTTGTGAAATCTTTAGACAGTTCCATTTAATAATGATCACTAACGGCCACGGCCACTAGACCAGGCAAAATCTATGAGGCAAACAATCAGAATGTTTGTTTGAAATGCAAATGTAAGACAACTAACGAAAATGCCAACAGTTCTTCTGCTAAGGCCTGCTGTGATATTAAAAACAGTCTAACAGGAACTTTAAGAAGGAGAGACCTGATTCAGGAATTCAGTTACTTAAAAAAGAATCACCTTTGCCTGAAGTACAGGCTGTTCACTTACAGTCATCAGCATTTCAGAAATCAAAAAGCCAATATTTCAACACCTGCGTGTGTATTTTTGGCTGAATGGTGGTTATATTGATTATTTTACCAGCCCTTTAGTGAGATTTCCTTCCTTCTTGGTTGTCATTTCCAGTTCTAGATGGTACCCTATAGGGTAACGAAGGCAGTAGAGTGTGGTAGTTATGAAAGGAAGCTCCGGCATTAGACAGACCCAGGCGTGTCTTCACTCCACTTCTCACCAGCTGTGTGACCTTGGGGAGGTTACTTAACACTCTGTGCCTCACACGCCTCATCTGAAAATGGAAATGATAAAAGCCCTACCTTGTGAAACTGTTGTGAGGGAAAATAAAAAAAAAAATATGCGAAGTGCTTATTAGCACAGAATCTGGTGGCCATAGATATTACCTGTATGACACAGAATAAGCACTCTGTATTTGAACTCTCATTATTGTTAGGGCAAGGTGGTGTAGTAGTAGTAAAAGAAAGAAGAAATACCTTCTGTTACAATAACAACTACAAATATTTGAAAATGAATTATGACACAGATTAAAAAGAATGTAAACAGTTATATTGAGGCCTTGAATTCTGGCTTTAAATCATTGCTCCCTGTATTGTAAGAACTCTTCGTTAATCACTTAAACTGCTGACTGCCAGCAAAACCTAAGCTTCATACAGACCCACTGTCTACCAGGTGAATACACCTAGCGTTGCCATCCATGTAAGGTAATTTCTACAGTGAAGGTAAACCCCAGATACACTCAATCAACATCAAGTCAACAAAGATTTATTGAGTACCACCTGTGTATATGGCACAACCATAAACAGAACTTGCAGTACAGCTTAATTAAATCCCTGGGCCCTGGTAAGCTGAGTGAAAACTACATGTAAATACTTAAGAAATAGCTGGCTGGTTTATCATACATATTTACAGATTTTAATTTACCAAAACAACTTGTATCTTATCCGTTTATATAACCTGTAGGGTCTGTGTTTAAATCAGGATGAATGTGTCAAAGTAGCCATTAAACTGAATTATCAGGGGGTTTTCACTAATACTTGCTAGTTATAAACCTCAGTTCATTGCTAACCACACCCTGAGAAATCAACAAGAAGAACCATGAAGCACTGGGTAGATTTAATTATTATTTTAAATGTAATCTTCCATTTTAATATTCCTGATATAAAGAAGAGTTTTTCATTGCATTGGGGAATCTACCGTCTGTGATTAGTTGAGAACTTTCATTCTCATGGTTCTTGGTTAACTGAACTGTGACTCAGCAGTAACATACCAAGACGAGAAATGACCCGGCCAGACCGTCTCTTGTATAAACAAAAACAGAACAGAAGTAAATGGAGATTAGAGCCCAGGCAGAATCGCTACATTCAGTTTCCAAATATGGGCATGTGGAGACACTCAGGACAATCACTAAGGACAACCCAGAAGCATCACATGATGACTCTCATGGGGAAGACCTTGGGCAGCGAGAGAGAAACTTTTGGCTCACACATGATAGTAATAAAATTGTTTTTGTTTACAGAATTCTTGTAGGAGGAAGGGGGAAAGATACAAGGTAAAATTAATAAAACTTAAGAAAATAACAGTAGAAAAAGTAAGTGAAGTCATAAGCTGGCTCTTTGAAAATATGAGTAAAACAAAAGCTATTTAAGCAAGAAAAGAAGGAAAGAACAAAAAATATACAAAATTAGGAACAGACAAGGTGATATAATTACAGACACTAATAATTAAAATAAAGTGAACATTATGTAAACTTTGTCAAAAATCCAGAGTAGATGGAAGATTTTCTAACAAAATATAAAAGTACCAAAATTGACCAATGAATAGATAGAAAACAAGAACCATTTATACCCTCTCTCTACTTGTCATCAATATCCCACCATACTGGGTCATCTCCATCAGCATATAAGCATGCTCTCCTATCATCCATCATTAAAAAGTCATGACCCCCAAGCCCTCCCTAGTTTTGCTACTCCCCATCACTGCACATCTGTTCCAAAGAGCTGCCACATGTGGGCTCTGCACTTGCTCATCTCCTGCTTATGGCTCAGCCACTCCATGCTGGACACTGTCCCCGCTGCTCCATCAGATTTGCCTTAGCCACCATAGCCACCAACCTGCAAGTGGTCAAATCTAAGTCCCTTCCTTTAAGCCGCATCTCACTGGACTCACTCGGTGCATGTGATGTTGTCAGCTACTCCAGTCTGCCTTAGGCACACTCCTCTCATGCTCCATGATGCCACGCTCTCTGGGTTCTCCTCCCTATTTCCTGGTCACTCCTTTTCAGCCTTTGTCTAAAGGATGAATTCACCAATGCTCAGTCCTAAATCTTCTGCCCCTCTCTACATGGTTGAATTCCAGATTCATGTATCCAATTTGTGCCCTCAACTCTTCCCCTCATATCTCACTGGCATCTCAGACTACACAAGACCCAAACCAAACTCTTTGAGTTTCTCCTTAAACCGGCTCCTCTTTTTTGCCTTGAATGGCATCATCATCCATACATTACAATCAATTAATTATTCCTCTGAGAGAGTCCCGTTGCTTCTTCCTCAAAGATATATTCGCTTCTCTGTACTTCTACTCCCACCATCCTAGTTGTATTAGTCAGGGTTCTCTAGAGAAGTGGACCAAAGAGAGGTGTGTGTGTGTGTGTGTGTGTGTGTGTGTGTGTGTGTGTGTCTTCATCAGTCATGATCCCTGGTGTGTGTGTGTGTGTGTGTGTGTCTTCACCAGTCACCATTCCTGGAGTGTGTGTCTGCATGTGTGTGTGTGTGCACAGGCAGGCCGGAGACCCCGGAAAGAACCAAGACTGCAGTTCAAGTCTGAAGGCCATCTGCTGATAATTCCCTCTTGCTTGGATTGGGTTAATCTTTTCGTTCTATGCAAGCTTTTACCTGATGTGCTTTACTCAAAGTCTAGAGATTTAAATGTTAATCTCATCCAAAAACACCTTCACAGAAACATTGAGAATAACACCTGACCACAAATCTAGGCACAATGGCCCAGCCAAGTTAACACATACAATTAACCATTACACTAGTCTAAGCCACTTCATTTCTGGTCTAAGCCAATGCAACAGGCCCTAACTGGTCTCTGTGCTTCCATCCTTTCCTTCCATATCAAAGCCAGAACACCCTCTTCATGCATAAATGTCTCCCCAAACACCCAACAGCTTCCTATTGCAACCAGATTAAAGCCAAGGCCCATGAACAAGACTTGACTGTACCCTCATCTCATCCCAAGCTCCAACTCCCCACTAACCAGCCCTCAAGCCTGCCTCAGAGTCTTAGAATATGCTGACAGTTACACTTCTGCCCCTCTCTGTTTGCAAGACTAAACTCTATGTATGCCTTCATAACTCATCAAAACTTAAATATGTGTCCCTGGCCCTCACAGTATTCTCCACTGTTTGTTTCCTTGACAGTGCTGAGCACCAATGAATATTATATATTTATTCGTTTGATTTCTTATTTATTGCCTGCCTCTGACCCTACAACCTCCATTTGTGCAGGGACCATGTTTGTCTTAACTCATCCCATGCAGAGCCCAGGGCCTGGCACACAGCAGATGCTCAATTAATATTAATTAAATAAACAAAAAATTCTAATGCAAGAAAAATCTAAACACCTAGAATACTTAAAGTATCTGAAAAAATATGTTACATAAACCTTGAGATAGATAAGCACTTCTTATGCAAAACAAGAAACTTATAAAGCTTAAGTGAGAAAATTCCAGATTTGATTATACCCAACTCAAGTATGAGATGAGACACCATGAACAAAGTTAAAAGATAAACAAAATATATGCAACACATATAACAGATTCTACAAATTAAAAAACAGAAGTCAAACAATACAATTCAAAAATAGGCAAGGAATTTAAATATCAGGTAGTTAATAAATGTCAGGAAATTAACAGATTCTAATCTTAACACACCATATCGGCAAAAATTAAGACAAACGTTCCTAAAGTAAAAATATTTTTTAAAGATTATGATTTTAAAATGATCCTATAGGCCATTTTTCAAATGGGCAGTATAATACAATCACAGTGCAGAGGGCAAGACAGCTTTGGCAAGAGAAAAGAATGTACAAAAGCAAGAGGTTGCAGATTTTTTTCTTTCAGCCACATCTGTGATGGATCCACACTGAGTATGTCTGAAGCAGAGGATTACACATTTTCCAAAGCAAAGATTACCAACCTAGAAATAGTGATGTAATTACTGTCTCATCACCAGATATCAAATTATCAGAGACTAAAAGTTTTCTGTGGCTCAAACTGCTTAGTAAACATAGACTTAGAAGGGCCTTCTCCAGAAATAAATGCCAGACACACTAGTTTCAGGGTTCACAATTTCACCGAAAAACCCCTCAAAACGAAAACATGCTTTGGAAAGAAACGGACATCGTTATTTTAAGGAGGGGTGGGAATCTCTTCTCTCTAGCCTTTAAATTCATTTGGTATTAATCCTATTTATACAATGTAACCTCCACAATCCTAGAAATTGTACTTAAAAATCACAGTCATAACATTTTAACCATTTCTGTACTTATTGTAGTCATCTGCTGAGTAAACACTTAATTGTACAGAGTCCCTCCTTCTCTACCCACGCCCAGTAATGATAAACTGACATTTTGCAGTTAAATAAAAGCCACATCCTGCCAGCTGGGAATACACTTGCAGAGGCCATGCTCTCCTGTCCGGAGCACTGTCGCATGCTGCCTGAAACCACACCTTGAAATCACGGCTTGCGCACATGTGCAGCCTCTGAGACTGGGGCCCAAACTGCCAGCTGGGCAGATTAGGCTTTTTGACATCTGATTCACATATAAACAACCAGAAGATCTCCGTAGAACCGCTCCCAAACTTAAGAAACGGTTTAATATGGACTAACACAGCCAAGGTGGGAAAGTTTCTCCGGATGAGGGGTTTGCAGTGTTTGAACACAGAGAATGGCAGCATTTAGAGGAAAGGTATCCCCACCTGTTTCATTAGTGCCAATATTGGTAAGTGAAAAGATCTCCACTGCCTCTAAAGCCTTTAGCTAAATTGCTGAAAGGCCTTCCACACAGCAATTCTGTTTTACGGCCATTAAAAGGCCCAACTAGCTTCAGAACTGCCTCGGTGAACAGATGCAATGGAAAGCTGCTTCAGCCTCAAACCAGCTGTGAGGGGAGGGGGTAGGACCACCCAGGGCTGCTCACAGGAAGGGGAAGCTTTGCTCTCTCCTGGCAGTTCCGGTGTTTGTCTCTCCATGCCCATGTCCCTACTAGAAAATGAGAATGGCAAAATGGTGAGAAGCAGACATAAAGACACAATATGACAAGTAAACAGGGTAGAGACTGAGCCACAAGAGACTTCCAGAAGCATGCTTTTGAAGGTGGGTGGGGATCCCCTTTTAGAAGGATGGTTGTAAGGAATACCAAAGAGATTCTCTTCGTCCTCTAGACTTATTTAGCTTGCATGCATCCTTCCACCTGCACAGATGCCTAAAAACATTTCACTAACAGCTGTAGAAACAAAATATGTGTCAAGGAAAAGCATTAAATTAATGAGCATCTAGTTTACAGTTATAGACTGAATTCTCATCAATGGGAAGTGAATTATCCCACATTCATTAGGGTCATCATTACACACAGTGAATAATAGGATACTTTAATTTTGCACAGCTGGCTCTTGAATCCGAAGCATCAACACTCGGTCCTTATTTTCACTTACATAAAAGACAAGATCCTAAATGTACTAATCTTTTACAATTCTCCATTGACTGAATTTTGAGGCAGAGGAATGGGCACTGGTGGAAAGGAGGCTAGAAGGGTATGGGGTGGGGGGGAGGGCATTCTGTGAAAGACTTCATGTGCCAGTCTCTGGACGTGGGGCTGCCTTATCCAGGGCTGCCTTGTCCAGTTACCATGGAGAATTATTCAAGCTTTTCAGCGGGGTGAAGGGATGCCCCTGAGCAGACATGCTTCATGTGATGGAGAGAGGGTTCCACATTACCTTCAAAGTATATTTAGCACTTAAGTGTCACATCTAACAGGCATGAATATACTAAGGCCTGCAGTGAAGGGAACACTATCAGTGGCTCATCCATCAGTCCATTCACAAATGTCCACTGCAAATGTCCATGCTAGGGATGGCGACTGGTGAAGAAGCAGATTCTGCAGGGTCTGGGCACTCACTGGGGCAGTGGGGCCTGGTATTAAGGAAAGAAAACCTTAAGCGTGATGCAGCTTTCTCACTTAGATTGGACAGGGTAGGTAGTGAAGAGACCACAGCCAAAGATAGGAAAGACAGAGGACATTCAGAGGGCAACAGCAGTGCAAGGCCGGATGCTGAGGACAGGAACAGGGGCACCTGAGCCTGCAGGGAGAGAGGGAGACACATGCCAGGAAACATGCTGCCCGAGTGGGAAGTAAACTGTGTATTCATAGTCAGGGCCCCAGCTTCCAGGTAATAAAAGCATCTGACACTCAGCTGCATTTTTATCAGTGCTTCCTACGACGTACAAGTCCACAAAGTTCAGAAACAATTACTAGATTTAAAAAAAGAACAAAATTGTAAAAGACTTGTATCAACTTCTTAAGCCAAATTAAGACCCCCCAACAATGAAAAAATTAACAAGAGCTCAAGGCTCAAGCTAGCTAAGCAATCCTAGAAAGGTCCTGTAACTCTAGGTCTCAGTTTTCACATTGGGAAAAGTGAATAGGAGGAATCAGAATCTTCCTAACATTGTAGGAAAATGGCATCATAACTGGGGCAAATTATATACTCCTTTATTTTGGCAAAAAAGGAGGCTGACTTCCCTTTAAAAATCTCACATTAACTTAAAACATTTTTTCTACATTAAAAATTCCAATTCTTTATCAGAAGCGTGTTTTAAAAGTCAGAAACTTGATAAAATTTTAAAATATTGGTCATTAACATATTTGAGATTAACTCATATGGATTTTTTAAACCTATAAACTGGTCAATGTAATTCAGTTGCATGTATCACTAGTGGAGGTATTTGGCTGATTTAAATTATTTCAAGTCTATTTTGGTATGTATGACTACGTATTTGCTTGCAGCTTCTTCTCTTTTTCCTTTCCCATTGTCAGGTTTTAGGAAACAATATTTCCCTTCTGTCCAATCTCTGCTATTCCTTCTGTAGGCCCTTCCCTCCCCCACTCCCCTGCATTTTTTTTATTCTTTGAAATTAGCAATCATGGCCACAATCAGGGTTTTAGCAAAATAAATTATTGTCAAATCAGATAATGGGTTAAATTCAAGGAGGAGGTAGCTTCAACTGATTGAGGTAATAGAGAAAATCAGCATTTCTTCCAGCCTATACTCCCATCTGGGGGCATCTCACTACCCTCTGTCTTGGGCTGGGGATAGACGGTCTTGAAATGTGCCTCCAACTCTGGGAAGACAGAGGCTCAGAGGACTGAGACCAGCCTTTCTTAATCCAGAACAAAGATGGATTAATCCCATATTGAAAGTCAATTTGTAAGTCATCTCCCTCTATTTCCACAAAGCCTGATTTAAAGCAATGGTTTCTGCTAAGCAGCACAGAATTACTGAAGGCAAAGGAACTTGTCGGAAGAGTCAGATATGCATTCACTTTGCCACACTGCCTGCCAGAGGATACAGCAATGCAGCTTTTTAAAATGAAGAATAATTTGTTAAGAAATTTTCTCACTTATTATTTCCCCTTAGGTCTCCATTCTGTGACATGGTGAAAAATAAGAAGAAAAGATGTACTATAATACCCAATGTTCTTACAAATAAAAACAGTAATATTGGTTAACATTTGTTGAGCATTTACAACACACCAGGTGCCATTCTTAAAGATTTACATGTATTAACTCATTCATTCTAATCTATGAGTTGAGTAATATTATAGTCCCCAACGTGAGCGATGAGAAAACTGAGGGTCAGAGTGGTTGTCACTTGGCCAAAGAGTTAGAATTTCAATCCAAGGAATTTGACTTCAGAGCCTGTACTATTAACCGGATTCCATACTAACTAGAGCTTAACAGCCTAAATCAGTAGCCCTCCAGGGGACATCCAGTAACATCTGAAGACATCTTTTGGTAATCATATGAGGGCACAGGAGATGCTACTGGTGTCGAGTGGGTAAAGGCCATAGATGCTGCTAAACATCCTAAAAGGCACAGCACGGGCCCCACAACAAAGATTATCTGGCCCAAACTGCCAATGGTGCTGAGGTTGAGAAACTCTCAACCTTTCATTAGAAATAATATTCCTAAACCTTTTCATGTTTCCCTCCTTTAACCCAGTTTAACACGACTCGACTTTAGAAAATGATGAACAGGGAATGTACACTAGAAAGGTATCAGTGTAACAAAAGACAAAATGCAAGAAATTTCAGTAAATTGGTGCTAAAAACTTTATTCCATTTTTCAAAAACAACAGTAACTTCTCATTAATCAAAAATAAAAATCTTGGCCAAGTGCGGTGGCTCACGCCTGTAATCCCAGCACTTTGGGAGGCCGAGGCAGGTGGATCACTTGAGGTCAGCAGTTCAAGACCAGCCTGGCCAACATGGCGAAACCCGGTCTCTACTAAAAATACAAAAACTAGCTGGGGGTGGTGGCATGTGCCTGTAATTCCAGCTACTTGGGAGGCTGAGGCAGGAGAATCGCTTGACCCTGGGAGACAGAGGTTGCAGTGAGCCGAGATCACACCACTGCACTCCTGGGTGTGCAGTGTGAGTACAGCCTGGGTGACAGAGCGACACTCTGTCTCAAAAATAAAAATAAAAACTTTTCTTTAAAAACAAAAACAAAGGTAGTTAACTAGAGCAAAACTTACTAAAAATGATTTTGTATTATAGCTCAAGTAGAAAGTTCTCAAAATTATAGTTTAGATTGCCAGATTTTGAAGTTGCTAGTGGCACAGCAACTTCACTAGAGGAATTTACACTGCCTCTGTCTAATCTCACAGGCTCAGAAGGTAGGCAAGGAATGGAAGGAGTTCCTCATGGGTACTAGCAACACCCTTTGGGCAAATACCCTTCCAGCAGCTGGCTGCAGACAACCTGACCTGAACCTGCTGCCCTTCTCCTTTTGAGGTGCCCAGGCAGGCAACCCTTCCACAGCAGTTACAGTCTTTGTGGCCTGGACTCCACCCGGCATCACTGTGTGGTTCATTGCTGCTGCCAGTCAGCCACACTGCATTTTCCCACCTGAGGATTCCACTCGAGTGTTAGGTAAAGATGAACTTTCACAAATGAGAAGAAAATATTTCAACCAATTTTACTGTAACACTAAAAACTTCCATCTGTCTCTGGTCAAAAGTTATTAAACTGCTTTGCACTTCATGAAATTACCTAAAAAGCAACAGATTCTAAGAGTCCTAGCTGGGTGTTGCTCATTCATTCCATCAGTTATGTGGCCTTTCTTCTCTGGGTACCTGCCTATAAGAGTGGGTCCTGCTGTCCAGGACCTCACAATCTGCTGGGAACAGAGACTTGTCAGGACCAAGTCCAATGCAAGGTAGGGAAAGGGCACACTAGAGAACACCACAGATTTCACAAAAGGGGTGGCATCGGGGACTGTCACTCACCTTTCAGAATAAAATCCAGAGTTTACCATAGAGTTCATCCACCAAATATTCAATTCTGTAAAATCATTACTGTTTTAGCAGACTAACCAATTTTCTAAGTGAGGACACATTTTTACTTATGCAACAAATAACTACAATTCAAATTGCTGCAAGTTATAAATGTGACCACTGGTAGCTTTTATTGACTTCCATATTTTTTGACTTTACATCCTAAACTAAGTTAAAATACCTTTAATAATTTACAAAAACTTAACAGGTCTTAGTGTTATCAAAATGTTAAAGCATATTGGCTAACAGAATGAATATTCACACAATGGAATATTATATAGCAATGAACAATTATGATATCCAACAGAGGTTATTTCGCTCACAAATATAATGATACATGAAAGTAGTCAGCAACAAAAAGTCTATACTATAGATCCAACTGTACAAAGTACCAAAACTAATCTGTGGTGTTTGGTCAGGATGGGGGTTATCTGTTACTGCTTGGGGGTGGGGGAGTAACTGGGAGCAAGGGGGTCTTTGAGGGTATTGATAATGTCCTGTTACTTGACTTGGGTACTGTAGAAATGGATGTGTTCACTTTATGAAAATTCATCAAACTCTACATGTATGTTTTGTGTACTTTAAAGAAAATCTTCTTAAAATAAAAAATGCTGGGTAAGATCTGTTTATCAGAATTCTCATTCTTCTGCATCTTAAGAGAACCAAATTTAACATTCAGTCTACCTAACTTGTACGACTTAATTATCAATGCTATTTTAGAAATTTTTAGAAATGACATTCTTAGATTTGTGACACTAGAGTAAAATAATAAAATAATTTAATGCTGGGAAAAACTGCTGATGAAGTGGTATGTCATGTTCATGATTTCAATCAAGTACTACAGAATGACTTGAAGAGATTTTTTTTAAATATAACTATTCCTATGAAACCTCAATTTAGAGGTCCAACTCTAATTAGAAAAAAATACACAACTCTTTGTTCAAAATGCAAGAAATGAAACTAATGTTAGCAGACCAGAGAATGCAAAACTGATTTAGATCAGATGCATTTTCACATAAGAATGCCTTATCAAAATGTTGTAATTGGTAAGTACATTCTCCTGTGACGAAAGGCACTGGCTTTCAAAGTTAGTATATTCAACTAATTTAGAAACTGTTCATTGTTAAACCTTCACTGCTGTGATTTAAAAACAAAAACAAAGATACATTTAAATTGTAAAGTTTATAGAGAAAATCTATATTCAAATTATGATGATGCAGTTTTAATTTTTAATCTATCAATGCATTTTAGCTAAGTTTTTTATATAATTAAACTGCCAATAAGTAAGTACAAATGTTAGGTTTCATCATATCCTACACCTATGTATAACTTTTATAACAGGTCATTAATACTTCCCAGAGAAACCAGCATTAATATTAGCTAACATTAATCAACTGCTACCACGTAGTAGGCATATGATGCGTTCCAGGTGTTTCCCATCCTGAGTCACTAGCTGGAGGCAGACTTTATTACTACCAGCAGGGACTTAAGGATTATACATTCCCAACCTGTGAAATCAGGCAGAGAGCCATGGAAGTTGCTTTAGCCAGTGCAACAAAAGCATGTCACTTCCAGGCGGAAGCTTGAAGAGCTATGTTCTCTCTCTTAACTCGTTCTACATAATCTTTGAAGTATACATCAAGATGGAACCTCCATCAGTGTGGCTTCCTGAATTTCCACAAGGAACACAGCCCCCAAGTTAACCCACGATGGACAAAAACTGAGTAGTAAACATGCTTTATTGCTGTCAACTCACTGAGATTTCAGAGTTGTTACTGTACAATAACCTGGTCTCAACTGACTGATATAAATCCCTATTTTATTTTATTTTCTTTGAGACAGAGTTTCGTTCTGTCACCCAGGCTGGAGTGCAGTGGCGAGATCTTGACTCACTGCAACCTCCACCACCCGGGATCAAGCTGTCTCCTGTCTCAGCTTCCCCAGTAGCTGGGACTACAGGCACAGGCCACCATACCCGGCTGATTTTTATATTTTTAGTAGAGACGGGGTTTCACCATATTGGTCAGGCTGGTCTCGAACTCCTGACCTCAGGTGATCCACCTGTCTCAGCCTTCTAAAGTGCTGGGATTACAGACATGAGCCACTGCGCCCAGCCTAAATCCCTATTTTATAAAGTGAAAGATGAGCCACAAAAAGGCATCTTTTGCCCAAGAGCCTACAGATATTAAACAGGGAAACTAAACATTCAAAAAATCTACATTTGAAAGCCCACACTTTCACTCAGTTCTGCTTTTCATAATTTAAAAAATATATAATCAACCATTACATCTTAAAACTCTCAAAAACAAATGCTATGCCTGAAATGAGAAGGAAAAAAGACCAGAGATACACACAAGTTTTTATGCAAAGCTGCTTATCATGATGCTATTTATAATAGAAAAATTTAGAAACGACAATAGAAGGGTTAAATTTTAATGTTAACACACTGAATACATTAACATAATGAAATACTATGCAGTGGCTAAAAACCAAGTTTTCAATGGTCATTTTATGATACAGGGAAATGTCGTAACATAAGAGACGGAAAAAAGGATAGAAAGCAATATTCATAGTATAATCCCAAGATTCCAGAACTAACCTGAACAAAATTTACCAAGCATACCTGATACATAAACTATCTATGCATGTGCCTGTGGGTTTGCAGAATACCAATCCATTAGTTATTGACCCATTAGAACCAGTGACTGTCCCAAAGCAGGTCACACTATTTGGTTACTCATTCAACAAAGTATGCTTGGCAATGGGAGTACAGAAATGAAAGATAGTATCTGCCTTCAAGGAGCCTGCCGTCCAGGAAGACACGAGAAGTCAGCCAACTCCAATGCAGCGTCAGAGCACTTGTGGGGATTTACAAGAGGCACTCTAGGAGTTCACAGAAAGACTTCTCACTGAGGCTGGGAGTGAGGGGAGACGTCCAAGGAGGAAATGGCAGCTGGGCCAACTTTTCCGAATACTGATATTGAGGGCTAGTACACCAGGCTGAAGAACATCCTAGGCAATGACAACGCCCCCTGCCAAGGTCCAGAGGCCAGAGAAAACGCGGCCACCTGCGGAGCACAGAGAAGAGCATGGCGATCCTGCAGGGCTCACCTGGCAGCAGAATGAGCACAGTGTGAACCAGAAGGGAGCTGCCTATCTGAGAGCTCCCAAACCTAGGCTGTCCTCCATCACCTCTAACTTCAATAAAACAAAACCAAAGCTTCCTGAAGCCACTCATTCATGCCTCCCCTGGAACACGGTTATGATCAACAAAGAGCTTATAAATAGGTATCTCTGTGAATCAGTCAGCAATGGGAGGACTTCAAAGAGGATAAAGTACTTTTTCAGAAAAGTTAAGGCCAATCACGCACTTTTAACGTGAAAAGCAAAAGGTGTAACAAAACAGGCCACAACCATTCCAAGTCAGCCACTGGTACCTCAATGATCCTCCCCTGAAGTCTGTGACTTCTTTTCACCTCTACAGAACTTATCCTGATATATTCTCTACTACAAGCGGTCATAACTACCCCTACAACCAAACTACTTAAAAGTCAAGCCTCCATTATTTTTGCTTTTGTAGAACAGGCTCTTTCTACACAGCACCTGATTTTAGACTGACAGCTTATCCTAACACTGATACTTATATAATGTACAAACTTGTCCCTTGTAGGTCTACAAAGCAACTTCCATTTTTATTGGCAAATATCATATTCACTTATTTTAGGGTTGCAGCATTCTAGTTTGGAGATGAATAAATTTCCCAATTCACACCACAGAAACGTGGAAAAATGAGGAGCAGAACCCAGCTTTGGTCTTATCCTTCAGAATATTTTCCACCTGCCATCTGCAGCAACAGACCAACATTCTTGGGTCCTGGGTAGCGCACCTGGCTTAGTGACTTAGGTCAACATACTGAGCTTCCTTGAACTTAACTCCTTCATTTGTTGAATGAGCAGTCAGTTTGAATAAAGTTCCTTCCAACTTTAATGCTCCATGTTTGTTTTTTTAATTTGCAGCAGAAGATTCCTTTCCTCCATGAAAAGATGGGCTGCAAGTGCCTGAATCAGGGTCATAATTCAAATAAGTTTGAGTAGAAGCATAATTATAAATGCAGATAGAACTATTCTTTCCACACTGACATGTTAAAAGCAACTCTAATAAAATTATGCTTTAAGGACAACACAAATTAAATTATTTTTCCAACGAATACATGCATCAAGTCAAAATTATAATTACTGTATATCAGTAATGCAGATAATTACACAGATAATTAAGTTACTGAGTGCTAGAGTCAAGCTTTCCTGCTCTAATGCTCTCCATCCAAAAGAATTTTAAAAGAAACAAAAAACCTCATTCGCTGCCTCTCAATTCTTTCATCTCTTCCCCAACCTTTCATTTCCCCCACCACGAGATTAAGAGCTGCTCAGTAATGTGAGGTATTTTGCATTTGATTTTCCATAAAATAGTATGTATAAGTTTTCTCTTGTGGTTATAACAAATTACCACAAAACTTAGCAGCTAAAAACAATACTAATGTATTATCTCACAGATCTGTTTGCCAGAAGTTCAACAGGCTTGGCTGATTTCTCTGCCTGAGTCTTACAAGGCCAAAATCAAGGGGCTGACAGGGCAGCATCTATGGAGGTTCTAGGGAATAATCTGTTTTCAGGGACATTCAGAGACCTGGCAGGATTGAGTTCCATGTGATTACAGGACTGAAGCCCTTGTTTCCTTGCTGGACAGCTGCCAGGGCTGTTCTCAGCTTCTAGAAGCCACCTGCACTCCTTGGCTCATAGTCCCCTCTTCTTCAGATCCAGAAGCAGCAGGTGGAGTCCCTCTCACGCTCCAAATCTCTCCTGCTCCTTCTTCCCTCACATCTCATGAGTCTTCTCCATTCCCCTTTCACTATTAAGGATGCTTGTGATTACAGTGGGCCCACCCAGATAATCCAGGATAATCTCCCTATTTTAAGTCTCATGACCTTAATTCCACCTGCAAAATCCCTTTTGCCATGTAAGGTAATATATTCACAGATTCCAGTGATTAATGTATGAGCATCTTGGGAGAACGGGGACAGAAATTATTCTCCCAACCACATAATACATGCAGGAAAAAAGAGACAAATGTCCCTTTTTGCTAGAAAACAATGAATAATTCTACCCAGACCACACAGCAAAGCAGCAATTTATGTTAAGTATCAATACATACACACAAAATTAGTTGCTGGTGCTTGAAAAGATGAAACTACATATGCTAGAAAAAAAAAGATTACAGAAAAACAAAAATGCTAATGTCAAACTAGATTAATTGCTGAAACTAACAAAACTGTGATATAATGAAGCAACTCTTCTACTTTCTTGAAGTATTCAGTGGACACTGAAAATCATACCTCAAATTTTAATTTTAAACATACTGTATCTTAAACCCTACTTTAAACACTCTTACACAAATCTGTATAAAGAAATGATGATAAGTAGGTATGCTGCTTCAGATCTTAAATCAGTGAAAGTAACACTGCCTGGCTTAAATACAGCAGCAAAAAGCTCAACATTTTACTTAGGTGGTTTGAAAGAAAATGTATTTAAATAAGAGAGCCTAATGTTTGCTTTGTGAGTAACAGACGTGAAAAACTAAACCAAAAATAAGAAGGAAAAAGAACAGCTCACAAATTACTATACTTACATTATTTGCAACGACAGAATTACCAAAAGAACTACATAAAAACATAAAAGTATTGATTAATCAAATTTTACAGAAAAGTACTGATTAGTCAAAATTAATGGAAATGTAATAGAGGGTTAGTAACAGCCAATTCTTGATCTAAAACTCACTCTATGTAAAACATATAATAGGATAATCACCTAATCACAGATATACTTATTAAAGTTATTCATGTCAGGAGTGATATTATTTAACAACCAGCCTTTTAATAAAAAAAAAGCCATATAAATAAAAAATTGTAAAATATTCCATTTGTTCTCTAAATAATATGAATTACACATTTTATGAAACCGTATCCCAGGTGAAGTAAGTTCTAACAGCAACCATTCATCAAATCATGTGACTCATTTCCAAGTCATCTGTTAATTGTTACAAATTACTGGTATGATCTTTTTATTTGATGTATCTGTCACAAGCTAAGCAATATATGAGCTGTGATTGATATACGAAACCAAATTCTTCCAATAATTTCCCCCATTTAATTTAAGGACAATGAGCAAACCAAGTCTTAATATATACAGATTTTCCCATCACATAATACTGCTCATAGTAAATATTCCATTACCTTCTATTGAACTAATATTAGTTAAATTCTATTTTTTCAGCCCTAATAATACTGAGATTTTATATTCACTATTTCTATTACCATCCAAGCCTTATGAAAATCCCTTATTTATTGGATTGTTCTGTTTAATTTCTGGCTTAATTATACAAAATTTTGTTTGCCTTCAATCTATGGTGCTTTGAAAACAACAATTAGCCAAGTTCTCAGAATCAATAAATTAAAAGGATGTTATTAAAATTTAATTGTATTCCTTAGATTTGTCACCAAATAAGTGCATTTTCTTTTAATTTGCCAGGCAATGTAAGAGTTTTTCCCTTGGAATTAATATTTTGTTTCATTTCAAATTTGTTTGTTCCTCTAATACCTTCTTCTCCATCACAGTTTCCTGTATTTGGTTTATATATTCTATCACTTAGTATTTGCCAAATAAATCTGTCCATTTTAATAATTAAAATTTTTCTTTTTTCTAAAACCATGGAAAAATTCACATTGGTTAGTATATCATGTAATAGAGCCAAACTGCTAAAAAAAATTGTCCAAATGCTATTTTAACAATGTCCATTAACATGAATATTCCCATCTTCGGCTGACCGTTAAAGGTCCAAACAGTCATCTCAATTCCAAGGTCTCAAATATGTTATTTAATTCTCTAGTATTTATTTGATACAAGAGAAATGTAAAATTTCCAAAAAAAAGTTAAGTGGTTTACTTGGCTTATCTTCCTATTGCATCATCCAGAGATAACCAAATATAAGTGAGACAGCATCAAATGAAAACACCTAGAAGTTTTTCTAGAATTTCAGCTAAGACAACTTTTTCTCCCTAATACTATACTTGCACCATCTGTGAAACATTCACAAGGTTTTCATGTAAGTATTTCTCATTGAAACCATTTTTCTTGAGTATGACTAATAAAGTTTAATATATTTCAGATGTTGTTCCTTCCAGCTTCATGAAATCAATAAAAACCATCACACTGTCTTTGAAGTCTTGAATATTGCATTTTAAGTAAATTATTAAAACATTTCTATGTGAAATTGTTGGAGCTATGTCAATAATGACTGAAATTTTACTGCCCTGATTTATAAGTTCTCCAAAATGCATTTTTGCATCTCAGTAGATAAATGTTTTGCAACGATCAGGACCATAAACCCAAACTTCCATGCTACATTCACATAAAAACAATTCTTGAAGTCCTAATAAATACTTTATGTCAGAAAATTATTTTAAACTATACAGTATATTATATTGATACTTCGTAAATTTTTTTTCCTTTGCCTTGTCAAAAATCTCAGATAAAATGTTTTTGGATGTTGTTATTTCAATTTTTTGGAAACTGATTTATGTTTATTATTTTTTGTTGAAATAATCAAATTGTTCTTGATTCTAGACCTACAAATCATTTGTTTCAGGTTTATATTCCTGCATAGTATTAAAGATATTCTTAACTGTGTTTTATTACTGTTATTTTTTTCTTCTCTCAGAGATTCAGAATATTCATGTTTATGACATCTAAAAAAAGAAAACCTTCCCAAACTTCATTGCCTCTTTATTTAAAATAAAATACTCAACAAATTAATTATTGAACTTCTAAGTATGAAACACCACACACAACTAATCCAAGAGTTATAATGCAGTAACAATGAAAGAAACCAAAGAAAGACCTATTTAAAACTCAGTTATTTAAAAGCGGGAGCAATGCGAAAGTCTGAGGCTGATGATAAGCTGATGACTCTCCCGAAGCACCGAGGCCCCAGCTCCATCATGAACGTGCAGGAGATCAACGCCACTCACTGCCATGAGACACAGGCTCGGCAGACAGACAGTGAGCGCTTCCAAAGTGGACCCCAGCACATCCTACAAAATCAGCTAGGGTGAATGAGTTTATGTTGAAAATTATATTGTTAGTTTTACCACTTCTCACGGTTACTGTTGTATTATTCATCAACTGATAAGAAAGTGTTTCAATATTTTATCAACCAGTAGAGCCACAGCAGCCCAAACACGGTGAAGAGCAGCCTGGTTGTAGCAATGACATTAAATGGCCCTCATGTTTCTCTAAACTATCAAAGACCACTAATATTTTCCATTCGGAAATAGGCCAGCTGGAATAAAGTGATTTTCAGTTACTTTTTAAAAGTAAAATACCCAAAAAAGGACATTTCAATAAAGCATAATCTGAGAAGGGAAAACCATTATGAAGAGTTTTCCATAGTAATGTTGCTAAATTTAAAACATGCAGCTAACAAAATATTTCCTATTAGGCACCAGTATCCACACCGTCACCACCACCACCATCATACTATTTACTGGTTAAGTAAGAGCAAAATAGTTGTCCCATATCATAAAAAAGTAAACGAACACATAAACTGACTTGAATTCTCAGTCACATCATGTCACTCCCTCTGCTTCACACCCTTCAATATTTCCACTTATATAAAAATCCAAATTTTCCAGCCAGACCCACAAGACCCCTGGATCTCTGCTTTTTTGGTCAACTCCTCTCTCCTCTCCAGCTCACAGCTCTTGCACCACTTTTTTAGAGGTCCTTCCTTGTACCTTGTCTAAACTCTGTGCCCCCTTCCTCTTAGCACTTTCCACAATGCGCAGTTGAATGTATATCCCATGATTCTTTCTTGTTTGCCTACTCACTAGACATTTAGCTCCATGTGGATGTGTTTGTTCACAGCAGAATATCCAATACCTGGCGTGATGCCTGGCCATGGAAGGTGCTGAATAAATATTTGCTGAATAAATGGATGGGTGAATAAATTGCTAAAAGCCCTATGCCTGTGCAACAGAATGGCCAGAAGTAAAACAGGACTTTTAATTTAAACACACACACACACACACACACACACACACACACACACACACATTACATAATCAGAGAAATACCTCTGAGTATTATTCTAAGAGCAAATACATACATGAATAAACACTACACAAATAGAGATTACACAACAGTAGCACGCACTTGCCATCCTCATTTGACTTAGCCTGGATATAGACATGCATGGAAAACTAAGAGGTCCTGTTTCCCAGCTGCCACGACCACCAGCAAAGGGATATCCCTGTTCTGCCCCCAGAATGTGGGCAGAGAGAATGATTGTGGTGGAGGGAAGAAACAAGACAGCCAAAAGGCAAAGAGCTTAAATCCTAGCAATGAATAACCACACCTACCCTTCTAGGTCCCACTTTCCCAACTCCAATCAAAGATGAACTTTCATTACCAATACTGCAGCATCAAAAATCTCAGGGTACACAAACCACTGTCATTTCAGGCCAGTGTCTGCCAAGTACCATGACATTTACTGGCATTCTTAAGGGGCAATGGGGTGAGTAATAAAGACCAAAAAAAAAAAAAAAAAAAAAAAGTCCACCAGGGTCAGGAAGGGCCCAGAGCCAGAGACGCAGGAAGAAGGATATCCATAGAGCCCAGAGAAAGAGAATCTGGAGTGGAATTAAGATATACCTGGAGAGGCCAAGTGGGCCAATAACCGTGGCAAACAGAGACAGGCTAATGGGTTGGATATCTTGATAAGAGATAAGGAAGTATATCCAAAAATAGAATGAACTGGAGATAATTCTCATTTCCAAGTGAAAATGGGCTGTAAGGAGCACCATATCAGTGGGAAAAGTGGCAAAGAAACTGAAAGAGTTAAAGTACTACAAGCTATAGATGCTACGGGGTCAGGGAGAAAGAGACTCGGGGGTAGGTACCGAGTCACTGAAATATGTTCCACAAACATAAGATGGAAAAAATAACAAAAGAGTGCAATCATTGAAAATCAGATTCAGTTAAAGCCAGGAAGTGGGAGGGGTATCTGAAGAAAAGGTTAAATATGTAAAGGGCTGAGTTCACAACTGGCTGGAGCTCCAAGGTAGAAGGTACCAACAGAGCAGACCCAGCAGCAGCAGTGGCCTGGCACAGCTGGCAGGGATGAGAGTTTGAGAGGGAGCAGGAGTAAGGGGCGGAAGAGGTAGATGGGGGGCGCCAAGGTAGAAGGTGCCAACAGAGCAAACCAAGCAGCAGGAGTGGCCGGGTACAGCTGGCCGAGACGAGAGTTTGAGAGTCTGAAAGGCAACATGGTGTGGTTGATCTGCTCACAATAAATATGTCTGCTCTTAGTTTGCCCATCTCCCTTGGTCATAGTTCAGTGACCCAGGGGAGACCTATCAGAGTCTCTCTCTTGAAAATGTAAACCTTTAAAAGAGATAGAAGCTGGTTGGAGGAAAGTCACTATCTAACACTCTTGAAAAAATATCCATGTGCACCGCTGTTGATACTCCAGTCCTCCTCTCTCTCAAAACCTGGTTACTCAACTTTTCTCTGATTCTGAGGGCTAGCCTATAATAATTTCTCTTACTTTTGTCTGTTTTATCTTAGCCAGAATAATTTCTATTGTTATGAACAAAGTATATTTTCTAATTCAACAGAGCTCCTGCTTGAAGCCAATTTACTCAGTTTCTAATGAGTAAACTGAGGCCCTGAGAATATATTTTTCCCAGATTATAAAATACAGAGGGTCAAGACCTAAACCCAATCTGCCCTACTTTTAGTACTGTGGGTAATATTTTTAAACACAGACTTAGATGACAATTATCAAAAGATTAATAATCTAAATAACTTGGAAGTAAAATCTAGGTATAAAAGTAAAACATAAAAGGCTAAAATGGGAGGAGATGGCAGTGGCTAAAGATTAAAGAAGAGATACTTTTCTCTCAACAGCTGCAAATTTTCATTCTATCACAACATGAAGCATGAGTAATCAAAGCAAGATTTCTATACATTTTTTAAAATGTCAGCCACTGTATTAACACGAACCCAAGATTTTAAAAAAGAGGAAGGAAAAAAAAGAAATGTTAACAAATAGACAAAATTATAAGGACCACATCTAAATACCAGAACATTTCTGGCACTCATCACATGCTTAAAAACATCTGTTTTGGTATCGTTCTTCACCACATATTTTTGGAGTATAAAATGTTTCTCCTACTTCCTTGACCTCTTAAGATTCTGTTGTTATTTTACCTCTTCCTTTCCTCAGAATCTTCGTAAAGTTGGATTTCCTTTGTTTTCCTCATAAAATGTTCCTTCCACCTAAAAATGTTTAGTTTATTTCTCTTTTTCTAGCTTTGGCTTATCTACTAAATATTAATCTTTCTTGTTTCCATGGTGTTTGATATTTTCTTATCTACTCATCCCTCATTAATACAAGATCGTTTCAATTGGCACCTCCTAACAAATTCTTTCAATGGCACTGCTTCAGAAATAGGAGCTTTTTAAAAATAAAAACATTAACAAAGGTGATCTATGTTTACATTGCATATAAATATCACACATGCTTCCATGAAGCCATTCCTTTTTCTTCCAAAAGTGGGTTTTCAGGAAAAATGGAAATCAAGACTCATTTATATGCCAGGTGGTCCAAACTCATGATCAACAGGTACAGCCAGTAGCCCCATATGAAATGCTTCATGTAAATATATTTTATAGAAAATAAGACTATATATTAAGGAATTTATTTAATTAAAGAAACACTGTAATAAATCGACTATGTAACATATATCAATTGGAATAAAAACTCAGATTTTTTTCCTCCACTTATAGATCAGAAAACAAATAACCAGTTGTTTTTAATTAGCATTTTATTCACTTCAAAATTATGAGAAAAAAATATGTATAGTCGGCCTCTTTTATCACTTGGTCGTGTATACTTTTCATCCTTCTATGAGCCACACAAATTCAATTCCATGTACATACAGATTATGTAAAACCACCTACTACACTCAATTAACAGAAGGAAAATAAATCATGAGGTTTATACCCAGATTTAAAACAAAAACTCTTTAGGATAAAGAACATCACATTTCAACTATATCTATTCCAAATCAATAAATGCTAGCTGCTTTGGTATACTAAAGCAGTGCTTCCTAATAGGACAGATTTTACCTGCCCAGCCCTCCCCAGGAGACGGGCTGCAATGTCTTGAGACATTTTTGGTGATTAACAACTGTGGGGAGCAAGAATGCGGGGGTGCTACTGGCACTTAGCGGGTGAAGGCCAGGGAAGCTGCTAAACACCCTACAATGCACAGCACAGCCCCTCACAACAAAGCATTATCCAGCCTCAAATGGTCTGAGAGACTGTCCTACATGAAAAGACGAAAGGAAAGAGAGCAGCGGACAAGGAGTATCTGTGAGTCACTGTTTGCCAGCACCCTCCCAACTCTTGACAGACCCACCTACCTTGGACGCCTGGGGCGTGGATATCACATGGACAGTGCTGGGTTTGACACCATTTGCCTTGGGCCGCTTGTAGAGGGCAAATCTACTTTTCCTCCGTCCTCTATCTCCATTGGGTAAAGCACCATTGTACCTAGAAACAGAGAGGAAAGAGTTCATCTATCTGCAGATTTTTCAAGTTTTAAACATAAAAGTTAGAGGTATTGAATAAGGGAAAAGACAGGAATGGTCATAAAAGAATTGCCCACTAAACACTCCACAAAAGGAAAGGGTTGCAATACAGACTTCAGCTGTAATGAAATTCAAATCACTTCTAGGAACTTAATTTAAGAGTGATGTACAAGTAATTATAGGTTTCCTATTTTATAAAGTCAGATTCTTCAAATCTTTTTGGAAAGAGGCAGAGTATAAATAAGCAAATGAGTATTCTGCAGAGGCTGTATTAGGGCTGGCTCAATTCAACTAGCACCATTCTAATAGACCCCAGAGATACACTTGAGAAATATTTTTAAATGAACTAGTTAGAAAACAGCATACTAATTAAACCTCATCGCTCACTTTCAAACCATGTTAATGTTGTCTGCAGGATCTTTATTTGTAAGACAACCAATTTAGTTACTTGCTTTCTCAAAAGTTCAGAATCCTCCACATTCACTCTCATTTCTGTTTGAACCCTACGCTGTCAGATTAGCAAAAGACAGCTTGCAGAAATTAAATATATTTTTGTTAGCAAAAATTAGCTTGCAAAAATATACACGAGTTTTAGTCCACAAATTGTCAAATAACTTAGAAGTCATCTGGAAAACATATAATGTCCTTAAGCAGGTTTCCTGTATTTAGCTAATACCAGTGCTTAAAAGACATGCAGGATCACAGTTAGCATTTCAATTTTCAGTTGTATTTTCTAACTCTGGATTAATCGGTCCTTGTATGTTCTTACTGATGGTCCATATTGCTACATTAACACAACTATTCTCTGCTTCCACCTTGGCGGAAGTTCTTTTCAAGAAAAAAAAAAAAAAAAAACTAAAACAAGGAACATTTAAAATTTACAGAGGTATGTATGACAGCTCCAAGGCTCCCCCAGAACACCAAGGTTAGGAGACAGCAGGTCTGGTGGCTTCTTCCTGTCCCACAGATCCCTGGGCCTTCTCCACTTTTCCAGCTACACCCAGAAGGGAGTGGCCGGACGGGGGAAGCAAGAACTTGTGAAGCCCACTGGGAAACAGAAGTTGGAAGAAAGGGGCTTTGTGTGTTTGTTTCACCAGTCAAGTCAGCGTCACAGTCTGACAATGGTTTCAAATTATCACTGTAAGTTATTCCCATTGCCTTTTTAATGTTTCCATTTCCAGCACAAAGGAATGTCAGCTATATAAAAATGTCTCCAGAATAAAAAGATAATTTATTTCAAGTCTTATTCCTCTAGTTTTTCTCAGGCAGATCAGAATCATGTACACTATTTTCTTAAACGTGTTTGTGATGACTACTATAAAGTATCCATGAGTCAACAACCATTACAAACCCGTTTTGTTTTAATATATTTCCATGTCACTTAAATCAAGATGAACATTCTATATTAAAGGAAGCATATGTGAACCAATTACAGCCAGGATTGTAAACAACTTAGAGGAACATTTTCACTACTGTGGCCTACACACAATTAGTACAAGATCTGGCAAGGCTTGCTATGTATGCCCTTCACTTCTACCCAGCTCTGTGTGTATGGCAGGTGCACTTGACAGCAATAATGTGATTGAGAATGACCCTGTATGGTAGATGCACTTGAATGTGTGTTCAGAGTTCCAAGCTACGGTATCCAAGAGTGGCCAAACCAGAGAGTCATTCCTTATCTATGAGGAACATCTGAGTGCCCATCCAGTCCCATGGAACGCAGGCTCTCCAGGATATCATGGCCCTTTGCTTTGGTTAAGTGAAGGTTTGCAGGTGGCAGTTAGGGGGAGCATGTTAAATGAAAATGCTATGTTAACTGCATGCCTTTTATATGCAGTTGTGGTTCTCCCGCTCAACCCACCGCCACTGGCTTTCTCCCCTGTATGTAAGCCACCAACAAAACCCCATGTCTCATCTGCTGGCTCTGAGTCTCTTCTTCAGCCTCTTGAATCTGGTGCCATCCCCACTGGAGTTGAGAGGGGTTTGGCACAACTCTGCGCTGCATCTTTCTTGCCTCAACTATAGACTCCAGGTCAACAGGCCTCAGCCTCGTAAGAGTGCAGCAGACGCTTGTTTGGCTATCTGATCACAACTATACCTCCTTCTCTGGCATCTATTCCTTAACTCCAAAAGTTGAACCCCAGCACCACGTTTGAATGAAATGGCCATGCCAACATCTTCCCCACCACTCTGGGGCTGACTGGCCAGAGGCTGACATCTGACTCAACCTGGCCAATAACATTCTAGTTTTGGAAAATACAAAATTGGGACAGAGAGATAGTCATCCATTCTCAGTTGCTGGCTAGAGCTGTAAAATGTAAACACAGGAGCTGTGGGGATGTCACAAAGTGTTATATGGCTGAAAAAGCAGACAAAGTGAAGAAGGAAGCAGAAGAACAGAGACAAGCACAAAAAGCAATGGAAAGAGGATCCTTAAGGGTTTCTATTGGCCCAGATGTACTCCAGCCATTCTTGACAAAATTCCTTCAGCTTCAGCTAACTCAATTTGATTTCCACGAGTTACAACCCCAAAGTCATATCTAATATAAAGGGAGGGAAAAAAACCAGAAGTGTCAACCTTAACACATGCAGAAACATTTTAATTTAAATTGCCTAAGCATAGAGGCACAGATATTGCAGGTTAAGCAAATAATAAGCCAGCCTACTTACAGACTGCCTACTTACTTAATACATCTAGATGAAAAATCCTATTGGAAATAATTAAAGTAGCACTGGAAAAACCAGTGTCACCATGAGACAAGTTTCTAATTAGGTTAAGCTACATGGTCATTCATTCAATATTCATAATGCCAAGTACTAGAGCTACAACGGTGTATTATCAGCTTCCCTGCTTTCACAGAGCTCTCTGCTCAGAAGGAGAGAAAGGCACAATAACAAATATGATAAATACACATGTAACAAGATGCACTTATAGCACAAGGCACATGGCAGGACGCATTAGAGAAGGCTTCATGGTGGAAGCACTGCTTGAACTGTCGAAATCTTGGCCAGGCACGCTGGCTCATGCCTGTAATTCCAGCACTTTGGGAGGCCGAGGCAGGTAGACAGCTTGAGCCCAGGAGTTCGAGACCAGCCTGGGCAATGTGTCAAAACCCCACCTCTACAAAAAATACGAAAATTAGCCTGGCGTGGTGGCATGCACCTGTAGTCACGGCTACTCGGGTGGCTGAGGTGGGAAGATCACTTGAGCCAGGAAAGCGGAGACTACAGTGAGCCAAGATCATGCCACTGTACTCCAGCCTGGGTGACAAAGCAAGACTGTCAAAAAAGAAAAGAAAGAAAAAGAAATCTAAGTAAGAAGTCTAAATGGAGAATGCAGGGGTGATATAATGTGCAAGGCAAGGAGGACTACACAGTTCAGCACTGTGGAGAGTATGAAGTTCAAGTGGAGAGAGTAGTGGGAAAGGAGGGTAAAAGGTAGGCAGGAGCCCGACTGTAACGTCCTGGTTGTATTAGTCCATTCTCACACTGCTATAAAGAACTACCTGTGAAGAAAAGAGGTTTAACTGACTCAAAGTTCCACAGGCTTAACAAGAAGCTCGACTGGGAAGCCTCAGGAAACTTACAATCATGACAGAAGCCAAAGGGGAAACAATCACCTTCTTCTCACGGCAACAGGAGAGAGAAAGCTCGAGAAGGGGAAAGTGACACACACTTTTAAACCATCAGATCTTGTGAGAACTCATTCACTATCACGAGAACAGCAAGGGGGAAATCCAACCCCCACCCCGCCATCCAAT
The DNA here is from genome assembly GCF_028858775.2 of Pan troglodytes. Lineage (NCBI taxonomy): Eukaryota > Metazoa > Chordata > Mammalia > Primates > Hominidae > Pan > Pan troglodytes. The sequence continues at coordinate 54,165,525 of NC_072413.2, read as the reverse complement.
CGCCTCCCGCCAGGCCCCTCCTCTGACACACAGGAATCACAATTCAAGATGAGATTTGGGTGGGGACACAGAGCTAAACCCTATCACTGGTACTCCCTAAGGGTTATGGCTTTTTACCCTAAGGGGAATGAAAAGTCTGGTAAGATTTAAGCAAATGGCTAACATGACTAGAAATATAAAGTAATCACATAGGGTGGCACAGTGCAGGAGGAACTGGAAGAAATTAGAGGCAAGACCAGACCAGATTAGAGGCAAGATGATCAGACAGCAGCACCACCATAGCCATGGGGAGCTATGTACAGTGGATTGAATGGTGGCCTTAAAAAGATAAATCCAAGGCTGGGCATGATGGCTCATGCCTGTAATCCCGGCACTTTGGGAGGCCAAGGCGGGTGGATCACTTGAGGTCAGGAGTTCAAAACCAGCCTGGCCAACGTGGTGAAACCCTGTCTCTACTTAAAATACAAAAAATTAGCTGGGCATGATAGCACATGCCTGTAATCCCAGCTACTTGAGAGGCTGAGGCAGGAGAATCACTTGAACCCAGGAAGCAGAGGTTTCAGTGGGCCGAGATCGTACCACTGTACTCCAGCCTGGGCGACAGAGCAAGACTCAGTCTCAAAAGAAAAAGATACATCCATGTCACTTGTGAATGTGACCTTTTGGAAAAGGGGTGTTTGCAGATGTAATTAAGCCCAGGATCTCAAGATGAGATCATCCTCGATTACTGTTAGGTCGATAGGTCCTAAATCCAATGGCAAGTGATTTTGTAAGAGGTACACAGGGATAGAGAGGAGACGACCATGTGATGGAGGCAGAGACTGGGGTGATGCAACCACAAGCCAAGGAACATTTGGAGCCCCAGAAGCTGGAAGAGGCAAGGAAAGATTCTCCCCTTAAGAGCCTTCAGGGGCAGCAGGGCCCTGCCGACACCTTGATTTCAGACTTGTGGCCTCTAGAACTGTAAGAGAATGAACATCTGTTGTTGTTACCAAGTTTGTGGTAATGTGTTATGGCAGCCACAGGAAACTATAAAAGCCTGAACCAAAGCAGCGATGGTGGAGATGAACTGGAGGATTAGAGAAAAATTTTAGAGTTGTTTTCAATACAAAGTGAACATCAGTATCACCTGGAAAAAAAAAAACCTTACAAAAATATGAATGCCTGAAACCCAAGAGAGTCTGGTTCAATAAGCCTGAGATGGGGCTCCAGGTCTGCATTTTTGCAAAGCTCCCCAAGTGATGCAGCCACAGGTAAGAACCCTGGTTTTAAAGACAAAATTCACAGTAACTGGTAACCCGTTTGGATGCACAGGGTGAGGGATAAAGGGAACAACATACAGCCTTCTGGCCTGGCCAGAGTGACAGCATTGTTAGGAACAGGAATTACAGGGACATCCGGGGGGAGGCATGGAGGAGGCAACTGAAGTTAGGTCTGGAGCTCCAGAGAAATTATAACCCTGGGGCCTTCACCATGCAGGGGCAGTTAAAGTCATGAGAATAATATAGGCTACTCAAGAAAAAGGTGCAGAATAAGGAAGCAAGGAAAGCTGGGACAGAGCCTGGGAAATTCAACTATTTAAGGAAATAGCCCTTTCTTTGTCACAGGCATAAGGACCAGGACCAGGAAAAAGTTATATCGCCAAAGACCAAAGAATTTCAACAGTGTCTAATCAGTTAAGAGGTCAGTTAAGAGAAAGAAAATGCACAACCATGATTTGGAAAAGAATGAGTCATTGGTGATCTCACCCATCTTCAAAACAAAGCAAAAACAAGCAAATGCCTCCAACCCTAAGCTTCACTATGAGCCTCCACTCTGATTTCCATTGTCTCCTCACAAAGCCAAGAATCTTGAAAAGTACCCACACCCATTATTCTGCTTCCAATACTTGCTGGCTTTTCAGTCCACTATCATTCAATCTTTGCCCCCAGATCCAAAAGTACATTTGATCATTCATCATACACCCGGCACACCAACCAACCTCCCCTCCTTAAGAGTCTCCCAGCCACTCTCCTATCAAGGAACCCAGTGTGGTAGATTAAAGAGGGCTTCTTCTCCCACTAAGAGGTGGAGTCTAACTCCCCTCTCCCTAAATCTGGGCTGGCTCTAGTGGTTTGCTTACTAACAACATGCAAAGGAAGTGATGTTCTGAGACTTCCAAAGGCCAGTGTGAAAAGCCGACTACCCTGGGACCACCATGCTGGGCAGGCCACATGTAGGCACTCTGCTCAGCGGTCCCAGCAGAGCCCACCCTTCCAGCCACCCCGCTAAGGCAGCAGACATGAGTGAAGCCATCATGGACACTCCAGACCAGCTGATGACCACCAGGTAACCTCAGCTGATACCATATGGGGCAGAACTGCCCAAACTCCTGACCCACAGAATTGTGCATTAAGTAACATGTTTTAAGCCACTAAGTTTTGGGTAGGTGGTTACACAGTAATAGATTCCTGGAACAGGAAGCCCCAAACCCTTCCCACAGTCATCCTCTCCCTGCCAATCTTTTTTTTCTTTTTCTTTTTCTTTTTGAGATGGAGTCTCCTCTGTCACCCAGGCTGGAGTGCAGTGGCATGATCCTGGCTCATGACAACCTCCGCCTCTCGAGTTCAAGTGATCCTCATGCCTCAGCCTCCCGAGTAACAGGGACGACAGGTGCACACCACCATGCCCAGCTATTTTGGGTATTTTTAGCAGAGACAGGGTTTCGCCATATTGGCCAGGCTGGTTTCGAACTCCTGACCTCAAGTGATCCGCCCACCTCAGCCTCCCAAAGTGCTGGGATTACAGGCATGAGCCACTGTGCCCGGCTGGTCCCCAATCTATTTTAAGTGGAACACTGTCACCTCCTCCTGAAAACTATCACCAAATCTTCCCCTGCCTATTCACACCCCCCATCTGGCCCATCTGCCTCCTAGGGAATGTGAGTTCTAAAAAAGTGAGGCCTTCTGTATCTCTGGCACCTGGCACAGTGTAACAGGGACACACGGTAGGCAATGAAAACCTACAAGCTGGCTGGCTGATGAGAGGACCATTATCTTAGTATGTTTTGTGCTGCTATAACAGAATACCTGAGACTCAGTAATTTATAAAGAAGAAAGATTTCTTTCTTACAGTTCTAAAGACTGGGACGTCCAAGGTCAGAGAGCCTGCATCTGGAGAGGCCTGCTTGGCCTCCCTAGATGTTTCATCCCATGGTGGAAGGGCAAGAGAGCATGTGTACCAGAGAGAGCAAGAAATTGAACTCATCCTTTTATCAGGAACCCATTCCTGATATAACACCATTAATCATTTACAAGGGTGGAGCCGTCATGACCTAATCACCTCTTATAGGTCCCGCCTCTCAACACTGTTGCATTGGGGATTAAGTTTCCAACACATGAACTTTGAGGGGCACATTCAAACCATAGCAACCATCTTTTGTATAGTAGAATACAGCCCAGACATAAAGACAAAATTCTGCTTACAAAGGCAAAAAGTTACTGTCCCATGAAAGAAGGTCAGAACGTTCCCTGGGCTGGCACGCTTTTCAGCCAGTAAGTTTGTAGAAATAAAATGTCCAAGTGCTGCTGCCACACCTGTTTCAGCTGCTGCAACAGGGGTGTTTCAATTCGAGCCCATAAGAGCCTTTCAGGCTTAACTTTCTTTTTTATTCTGGAGACTTAAAAACAGTTATTTAATAAATGTGTGATGAAAATTTAACTCTTCATATATGCAGAGCAAACAGTTGGTCTTTACAGTAAGGGTATTTGGGAGCTGCAAAGAATAATGAAAATGCTGTGTAAGAAACTTAACCAAGTAATAAAGGGTTTTTCTGTTTTATAGTTTAGAGTTCATACATTAATTCACATATTAATGGGAATTAATAACATTTGCTGTACACTTACTATGTGCCAAGAAACCCTGTGAAGGAGACATTATTACTCCTAGTGGACAGATAAAAGGCTCAGAATGGCTGATCACACACGAACTTACACAGTTAGGAAAGGTCAGGCAGAACCTAAAGCTACATCAGTTCTGTCTGACTCCAAATTTCATACTCTTTCCAGTAGACAACACTGACAGTTTTTAAATTCAAGACATTTTTTGGCATACAGTGCAAAGATGGAATCTTAAAAAGATATCTGCCACCTAAAAATGTATTTGTCAATAAGAATTTTCTAAGGGAAACCAGAGCAAGAAGGGGGATGCTAGGTGCTCCCAGTCACATTTTGGAGACGTCACAGTTTATCTTAACTAGCCTGAACTCTTACAGCGACATCCACATGGAATGGAAGCAATGTGGGCTCCAGAAGTGGAGGTTGCATCAGCATCACAGGATCACATTCCAGAGGTGGTCAGCTCTTCATTACAGGCTGAAGACTCTGCCTTCCTTCCAAAGCAACTGCTCTGTCACTTGCACCAACAAATCACAAGCAACTACTATGATCAAAGTAGACTGTACACTGCAGATGAACAGGACGTGACACTAGAGACAGACAGACTCAAAGGCAGGGCACACAGTCTCTGAGAAAACCCTGCAATCTGGCACCAGTCTTGAGGTAGCTCACCCTAACTCACTGTATAAATGCACTATTCCAACCGCGTTTAAGGAAATGCCCATATGCCAATAAGCGCCTAACATTGGTTTTATGAAATTATAGTCCCAACCCTCTTATTATTTAACCTATCATATATGCATGGACTTCCCCTGACCCAATGGACTATAAAGCCCAGAAACGCAACAACGTTTATTTCTCTTTGCTTAAGAAATGCTGCATATAGGAGGAGGCAGAGCAAGATGGCAGAATTAAAGGCTCCACCCATTGTCCCACCTCACAAGGACACCAAGTTAACAACTATCTACACAGAAAAAACACCTTCATGAGAACCAAAAATCAAGTAAGCACTGATAATACCTGGTTTTAACTTCATTATCACTGAAAGAGGCTCTAGAAGAGACAGAAGAAACAGTCCTGAATCACCGACACCATCCTTTCCACACCCCACGCAGCAGCAGCAAGCCTAGTGCTAAGAGCTTCTCTGGGAGCTGAGGAGGGAGAGCACAGTAATGGTGAGGCACTGAACTACGTGCTGTTCTGTTAGAGCAAAAGGAACACCAGACCAACTCAGCTGATGCCCAACCACGGAGGGAGCATTTAAACCAGCCCTGGCCAATCGCCTATCCAGTGGTCTGAACTTGAGTCCCCGCAAACCTCACCACCAAGGGATACAGTGCTCTGTGTCTCCATGTAAACTTGGAGGGCAGTCGAGGCCAGAAGGACTGCATCTCTTAGGTGAGTCCTAGTGATGAGCTAGGCCCAGAGACCGTGGGCTTGGCGGCAGGGAGAGGAGGGACACATGACATACTTAGACACCAGCTGGAACAGCCCAGGGAGTGTTGGCATCACCCCTCCCCTAACCTCAGGCTGCACAGCTTGTGGCTCCAAAAGAGACCCTTTCCTTCTGTCCAACTGAAGAGAGGAGAGGGTAGAGTGGGGAGGACTTTGTCTTGCATCTTGGATAACAGCTGAGCCGCAGCAGGATAGGGCACCAGTCAGAGTCATGAGGTCCCCATTCCAGGCCCTAACTCCCAGATGACATTTCTAGATACAACCTGGGCAAGAAGGGAACCCACTGCCTTGAAGGGAAGGACCCAGTCCTGCCAGAATTCATCACCTGTTAACTGAAGAGCCCTTGAACCCTGAATAACCAGCAGTGATACCCAGGTACTACATCAAGGGCCTTGGTGGCTTCTGGTGAGACTTGCTGGCTTCTGTTGAGACTCAGCACATTCCCAGCTGTGGTAGCTATGGGGCAAAACTCCTTCTGCTTGACAAAGGCAGAGGGAAAAGCAAAGGGCACTTTGTCTTGCACCTTACGTACCAGCACGGCCACAGGGGGGTAGAGCACCAAGCAGAATCTTGGGGTCCCTGATTCTAGGACTTGACTCTTGGATGGCATTTCTGGTCCTTCCCTGGACCAAAGGGGACCCCACTGCCCTGAGGGTGAGTCCCAGGCCAGGCAGCATTCACAACAAGCTGACTTAAGAGACTCTAGGCCGTAAGGGAACATTGGCAGTAGTCTGGCAGTACTCCTCATGGCCTAGGGTGGCAGTGGCTAAGGGGTAAGGCTTCTCTGCCTTTGGAAATGGAAGGCAAGAACAGGAAGAACTGCACCTTCTAGTTTGAGGGCCAACTCAGCCACAATAAAATAGAACACCAGGTAGACTTCAAAGGTTTTTGACTCTAGTCCCTGACATCAGGGCAGCACTTTTGGACCCACCCAGGGCCTGGGGGGGCCACGCTGCTCAGAAGGGAAGGACACAGCCTGGCTGGTTTTGCCACCTGCTGATTACAGAGCCCCAGAGCCTTGAGTGAACATAGGCAGTAGCCAGGGAATAGTTACAGCAGGCCTTGGGCAAGACCCAATGCTGTGCTGGCTCCAGGTCTGATCCAGTGCAGTCACAGTGGTGCTGGCCACAGGGGTGCTTGTGTCACTCCACCCCCAGCGTTAGGTGGCTCAGAAGAGAGAAAGAGACTCTGTATGGCTGGGAGAAAGTAAGAGAAGAGAAAAAGAGTCTCTGCCTGGCAATCCAGAGAATTCTCCTGGATTTTGTGCAACACCATCAAGGCAGTTTCTCTCTGAGTCTCCAAGAACCACAGTGTTACTGGGCCTGAAGTGCCCCCTAAAGCCGATATAGCTTAGATCACAACACCTAAGTCCTTTCAAATATCCAGCAAGCCATCCCAAAAAGGAGGGCTACAAATAAGCCCAGAAAGTGAAGACTACAATAAGTACCTCATTTTTGAATGCCCAGACACTGAAGAACATCTACTAGCATCAACACGATCCAGGAAAACATGACCTCACCAAATGAACTAAATAAGGCACCAGGGACCAAACATAGAGAAACAAATATATGTGACCTTTCACACAGAGAATGCAAAATAGCTGTTTATGAGGAAACTCGAAGAAATTCAAGATAACACAGAGAAGGAATTCAGAATTCTACCAGATAAATTTAACAAACAGACTGAAATAATTAAAAATCTAGCAGAAATTCTGGAGCTGAAAAAGTGCAATTGGTGTACTGAAGAATGCATCAGAGTCCTTTAATAGCAGTGTGGATCAAGCTGAAGAATTTGTTAGCCTGAAGACAGGCTATTTGAAAATATACAGAGGAGACAAAAGAAAAAAGAATAAAAAACAAAAAAAGCATGCCTACAAGATCTTGGAAATAGCCTCGAAGGGGCAAATCTAAGAATTATTGGTCTTAAAGAGAAGGTACAGAAAGAGATAGGAACAGAAAGTTTATTCAAAGGGATAATAACAGAGTACTCCCCAAATCTAAAGAAAGATAGCAATATCCAACTACAAGAAGATTATAGAACACTAAGCAGATTTAATCCAAAGAAGAATACCTCAAGGTATTTAATAATCAAACTCCCAAAGGTCAAGAACAAAGAAAGGATCCTAGGCCAGGCACGGTGGCTCACGCCTGTAATCCCAGCATTTTGGGAGGCCGAGGCGGGCAGATCATGAGGTCAGGAGATCAAGACCATCCTGGCTAACATGGTGAAATGCTGTCTCTACTAAAAAACACACAAAAAATAGTCAGGCATGGTGGCAGGCGCCTGTAGTCCTAGCTACTCAGGAGGCTGAGGCAGGGGAATGGCGTGAACCCAGGAGACGGAGCTTGCAGTGCGCTGAGATCGTGCCACTGCACTCCATCCTGGGAGACAGAGCGAGACTCTGTCTCAAGAAATAAAAAAAAAGAAAGAAAAAAAAAACAATCAACAAACAAATCACATACAATGGAACTCCAATATGTCTGGCAGCAGACTTTTCAGTGGAAACCTCAGAGGCCAGGGAAGAGTAGCATGACATAAAGTGCTGAAGGAAAAAAACTTTACCCTAGAATAGTATATTTAGAAAAAAAATCCTTCAAAGATGAAGAAGAAATAAAGACTTTCCCAGAGAAACAAAAGCTGAGAAATTTCATCAATACCAGACCCCTCCTACAAGAAATGCTAAATGGAGTACTTCAATCAGAAAGAAAAGGACATTAATGAGCAATAGATAATCACCTGAAGGTACAAAATTCACAACTAACAGTAAGTACACAGAAAAACACAGAATATTATTAACACTGTAACTATGGTGTGTAAACTACTCTTATCCTAAGTAGAAAGACAAACCAATCAAAAATATACCTACATCAACATTTCAAGACATAGTCAGTACAGTAAGACATAAACAGAACAACAAAAAGTTAAAAAGCAGGTGGAGGGGTGGCAAAGTTAAGGCATAGCATTTTTCTTAGTTTTCTTTTTGTTTGTTTATGCAAATAGTGGTTGTTATTGGGTTAAAATAACCGGTTATAAGATAGTATTTGCAAGCCTCATGTTATCCTCAAATCAAAAAACATACAACAGATATACAAAAAGCAAGAAACTAAGTCATATCACCAGAGAAAATCACCTTCGCTAGAGGAAGACAAGAAGAAAAGAAGGAAGAGAAGACCATGTAACAACCACAAAATAAATAACAAAATGGCAAAAACCCTTATTAATAATGAGAGTTTAGTCTATTTACATTTAATGTAAAGACCCATTGATCTGACCCATTGATCTGTTGCCTACAAGAAACAAGCTTCATCTATAAAGACACAGATGGACTGAAAATAAAGGGATGGAAAAAGTTATTCCAGCCAATGGAAACCAAAAAAGAGCAGGAGTTGCTATACTTATGTCAGACAAAATTGATTTCGAGAAAAAAACTGTAAGAAGAGACAGACAGTCACTATATAACGATAAAGGGGCCAACTCAGCCCCTTTAGATAGACAGATAAGCCCCAATACAATAATAACTGGAGACTTCACATCCCACTTTCAACACTGAACAGATCTTCCAAACAGAAGATTAACAAAGAAACATTGCACTTCATTTGCACTATGGAAAAAATGCATCTAATAGGTATTTACGAAATATTTCATCCAACAGCTGCAGAATACACATTCTTTTCCTCAGCACATGGATCATTCTCAAGGATAGACCACATTATGTGGTCTGTCCAAGGTCATATGTGTTAGGTCACATATGCGCTTGAAGACAGGCTATTTGAAAACAAATGTTAAACAAGTCTTAAAACATTCAAAAAATCTGAAATATCAAACATCTTATCTGATCACAATGGAATAAAAGTAGAAATTAATAACGAGAAATTTTGGAAACTATACAAATACATGTAAATTAAACAATATGCTACTGAATGACCAGTGGGTCAATGAAGAACTTAAGAAGGAAACTGAAAAATATCTTGAAACAAATGATGATGGAAATACAACATATCAAAACCTATCAGATACAGCAAAAGTAGTACTAACAGGGAAGTTTATAGCTGTTAATGGCCTACATCAAAAGAGAAAAAACTTCAAATGAACAATCTAATGATGCATCTTAAAGGACTAGAAAAGCAAGAGCAAACCAAACCCAAAATTAGTAGAAGAAATAATAAAGATTAGAGCAGAAATTGAAATGAAAGAAACAATACAAAAGATCAATACAACAAAAAGTTGGTTTTTTGAAAAAAAAAACCAACAAAATTGACAAACCTTTAGCCACACTAAGAAAAAAGAGACAAGACCCAAATAAATAAAACCAGAAATGAAAAAGAAGACATTACAACTGATACTACTGCAGAAATCCAAATGATCATTAGTGGCTATCATGAGCAACTATATGCCAATAAATTAGAAAATCTAGAAGAAATGGAAAAATTCCTAGATACACACAACTTACAAAGATTGAACCAGGAAGAAATCCAAAACCTGAACAGACCAATAACAAGTAAGATCAAAGCTGTAACAAGAAGTCTCCCAGTAAAGAAAAGCCCGGAACCTGGTGACTTCACTGCTGAATTCTACCAAGCATTTAAAGAAGAACTAATACCAATCCTACTCAAACTATTCCAAAAAATAGAGGAGGGAATACTTTCCAAACTTATTCTATGAGGCCAATATTTCCCTGATACCAAAACCACATGAAGACACATCAAAAAAAGAAAACTACAGGCTAATATCTCTGGTGAATAATGATGCAAAAATCCACAACAAAATACTAGCAAACCTAATTCAACAATACATTAGAAAGAACATTCACCATGACCAAGTGGGATTTATTCCTGGGATGCAAGGATGGTTCAACATATGCAAATCAATCAATATGATACACTGTATCAACACAATGAAGGATAAAATGGATTTATCCTTCAATTGATGCTTAAAAAGCATTTGACAAAATTCAACATCACTTCATGATAAAAGCACTCAAAAAACTAGGTATAGAATGAACATACCTCAACATAATAAGAGCTATATATGACAGACCCACAGCTAGTATCATACTGAATGGGGAAAAGCCTTTCCTTTAAGATCTGGAACATAACAACGATGCCCACTGTCACCACCATTACTCAACATAGTACTGGAGGTCCTAGCTATAGTAATCAGATAAGATGTAAAGGGCATCCAAACCAGAAAGTAGGAAGTCAAATTATCCTTGTTTGCAGATAATATAATCTTATATTTGGAAAACTGTAAAGACTACAAGAAAACTATTAGAATTGATCAACAAATTCAGTAAAGTTGCAGAATACAAAATCAACATACAAAAGTCAGTAGCATTTCTATGTGCCAATACTGAACAACGTGAAAAAGAAATTTTAAAAGTAATCCCATTTCCAATAGCCACACATAAAATTAAATACCTAGGAATTAACGAGTCAAGTGAAAGATCTTTATAATGAAAACTGTATAACACTGAAGAGGACACCAAAAAATGAAAAGACATCCCATGTTCATGGATTGGAAAAATAAATATTATTCAAATGTCCATACTACCCAAAGCAATCTACAGATTCAATGAAATTCCTATTGAAATACCAGTAACATCCTCCACAGAAATAGAAAAAAAAATCCTAAAAAGTATACAGAGCAACAAAAGACCCAGAATAGCCAAAGCTGTCCTAAGTATAAAGAATGAAACCGGAGGAATCACATTACCTGACTTAAAATTACACTACAGAGGTACAATAACCAAAACAGCATGGTACTGGTATAAAAATAGACACATAGACCAATGGAACAGAATAGAGAACCCCGAAACAAATCCACACACCCACAATGAACTCATTTTTGACAAATGTACTAAGAACATACGCTGGGAAAAAGTCTCTTCAATAAATGGTGCTGGGAAAACTGGATATCCATATGCAGAAAAATGAAACTAGACCACTATCTCTCACCATATACAAAAATCAAATCAAAATGCATTAAAGATTTAAATCTAAGACCTCAAACTATGAAATTACTACAAGCAAACACTGGGGAGAATCTCCAGGACACTGGCCTAGTCAAAAATTTCCTGAATAATACTCCACAAGCACAGGCAACCAAAGCGCCATTTGTCACATCAAGTTAAAAAGTTTCTGCACAGCAAAGGATACAATCAATAAAGAGAAAACGCACAGAATGGGAGAAAATATTTTAAAACTACTCTTTGACAAGGGATTAATAACCAGAATATATAAGGAGCTCAAACAAAAAAAAATCTAATAATCCAATCAAAACATGGGCTAAAGATTTAAATAGACATTTCTCAAAGAAAGACATACAAATGACAAACAGGTGCTCAACATAACTGATCATCAGAGAAATGCAAATAAAAACTACAATGAGATATCATTTCACCCCAGTTCAAATGGCTTTTATCCAAACGACAGGCAATAATAAATGCTGGCAAGGACATGGAGAAAAGGGAACCCTTGTACATTGTTGTTGGGAATGTAAATTAGTACAACCACTATAAGAACAGTTTGGAGGTTCCTCAAAAAGCTAAAAATTGAGCTACCATATGACTCAGCAATCTCACTACTGGGTATATACCAAAAAGAAAGGAAATCAGTACATCAAAGAGATATCTGCATTCCTATGTTTGCTGCAGCACTGTTTACAAGAGCTAAGATTTGGAAGCAACCTAGGTATCCATCAACAGATGAATGGATAGAGAAAATGTACATATACGCAATGGAGTACTATTCAGCCATAAAAGGAAATAAGATCCAGTTATTTGCAACAATGTGGATGGAACTGGAAGTCATTATGTTAAGTGAAATGAGCCAGGCACAGAAAAACAAACATCACATGTTCTCACTTATTTGTAAGATCTAAAAACCAAAACAACTGAACTCACGGACATAGAGAGTAGAAAGATGGTCACCAGTGGCTGGGAAGGCCAAGAGGAAGGTAGGGATGGTTAACGGGTATTTTAAAAAAAAATAGAAAAATGAGTAAGACCTACTATTTAATAGCGCAATAAGGTGGCTACAGTCAATAATAACTTCGTTGTACATTTTAAAATAACTTACAGAATGTAATTGGATTGTGTGTAACTCACATGCTTGAGGGGATGGATACCCTGTTCTCCATAATGTGGTTATTTCACATTGCATGCCTGTATCAAAACATCTCATGTACCCCTAAATATATACACCTACTGTGCACCCACCAAAATTTTTTTAAAAAGGAAAAAAAAGAAATGTTGCATATGGGAAAGTCTTACAAAGTACGTAGGTTTGATTTCTGGCCAGAGAACTAATATGGTAGTGCCACAACAGACCTTTTAGAGATAACCTGCAGCAGCTTTGTAAACATCAGTTCATTCAGAATATGTTCCCTGGCTTGGCCTTACAATAGATTCAAGTCCCCATTCCTAGCTGGAAATGGTCTTTGCTCCAAGTAGCTGCTTAAGATATAACTGAAAAAAATATATATATATATGTATTCATTCAAAATGCATCAAGTAATGTGCATGGGGCATGTTAGTCCCAGGGCTGGATGTTAAGGGGCTTAGGAAACAAAAAGACACCCTGTCTTTTGACAGACTCAGCCAGGTAGACAAGATAGTCAAGGTAACAGATATGAAAGACCCAGCCAGGCGCTGTGGCTCACGCCTGTAATCCCAGCACTTTGGGAGGCCAAGGCAGATGGATCGCGAGGTCAAGAGATCGAGACCATCCTGACCAACATGGTGAAACTCCATCTCTACTAAAAATACAAAACTTAGCTGGGTGTGGCGGCGCGTACCTGTAGTCCCAGCTACTTGGGAGGTGGAGTTTGCAGTGAGCTGAGATCACGCCACTGCACTCCAGCCTGGCACCAAAGCGAGACTGTTTCAAAAACCACCACAAAAAAAAAAAAAAAAAAAAACAGATGAACAGATGAAAGACCCCTGACAAATGCTAATAAAAAGGACTTAGAAAGCACAACAGGAAAAAAAGAAATAAATGAAAGCAGAACAGTAAGCTTTGAATTGGGATGCTACTCTGATGTCTTTGAGGGGCTATTTCCTGGCATGTCTTACATGTGTGATTCTAGTCATGGAACCTTAATAACAGTCTTCTATGCCAGACCTGTATGACAACATAAGTTCATCTTCCATTATCTTACACATCTCTACTGGCTGTTGAGAGGTTTCATACTTCTTTGCATAATCCCCTTTACCTCTACAGAGAACCTTAAAACAGAGGAGGGGCCCAATAAAAGTCACCACATTTGTGTGAAAATAATGGCAGGGGTCTAAGGATCATGAGAGAGGGATTCCAGCTCTAGCTCTTTTCCTAGCTGATGCTGTGAACTTACCTAAACCATAACTAAGATGGGCCCCAGTTCCCTCAGCTACACAGATAGTAACACAGTTACAAATTCAGTTTTTAAAAGATCCCAAAATTCTTTCAAACATTTCAATTCAGTATCAATACAGGAGGCGTTTCATCCAACTAAAATACTGGCATCCCGTCTAAGAAAGGTGGAGGCTGTCATTGCTAGGTTAACTACTGGCTTTGATATGTTGCTGCAGTTTACAGAAGACCCCCAAATCTTTATAGCAATTGAGATGTGGCAGTTAACTTTCAGGTAACCTTTTTCTTATCTTGAAGTTTTCCAGCTTCCCCATGCCAAAATGCTTCCCAAGGCTATTAAAAAGTTCTTAATATCAGAAACACAGTACCACTCCCATGTTCATTAAGTTTTAACCTGTTCTTCCTGTATTTATGTACCCACACACCATCATTCATCAGCCCCCTACCCTCACCCGAAGTAAAAGACCTGGTGCAAAGGGAAGAGGAGGACTGTGTCCTGGCTCTGCCTCCAATGCCAAACGTGACTTTGCACATATCCCTTAACTTCTCAGAGTCTGTTTCCTGCCTCATAAAGTAGAAAAGCATAACACCATATGGTTTGGGTTCTGGGACAGTGTGGTGTGGGGAGGTAAGGGCAGAGTTAACTAGCTCACAGGAGGCCTCGACTGACTCCCAACCCCAGCCTCATTAGTACCACACTTAACACTAATCCCTGGGCAAGCACTCTGTTCCTTCCTGCATTTATTCCAATCCCTATTAATTCTTGAAAGCCAAATTTCCCTACTTCTTCTTCCTCCAACCAGGCCACACACAAAAAGAACATGCAAAACAAATCCAGTCTACCTAAAAAAAAAAAACAAAGAAACTGTTTATGAAAAGAACTATATTATCTAATATTTAGCTGCTTGCCTTTTTGAAGTCTTTCTCCTCTCCTTTTTCATCTCAAATAGGTACTGTTATTGAATCATACAAGATGTTTTTATTGTTCTGAATCTGACTTCTGAGCATTGCTGGAGGGTCAACAGCAGAGCACTTTTCACTGACCAACTTGAAGGTGGGCAAAGTACTGGGAATCAGGAAGGCTATTTATGTTACTCTTAAAGACTGTTTCTTGTATGCTGCTGTTGGCTCTAACAATCCAAAATATCACCACTTAAGTATATATTAATATAACATTAGTTCTTTATGTCAAATAATTTTTTTTACCCTATGGGTAAAAATTATTTTTTAAGTATTGCCCTGCAGTAATTTTTGATTCCCAAAAGAAGAGAAAATATCACACCAAGAGAAAAAGACAAAGTGTAGCAACAAATAGATCAGTATAGTACTTATTTGTATAATGCAAGAACCACCAGGTAAAGGTTTGTTATTCTATCTTATTCCTGAATGAGAGCCATTTTTATACTCCATACTTTACATATTTTACCAATTAATAATTTTGGGGTTAGACCATGTGACTTGCTTTGGCATGAAATGTGCCTGGCAGTTGGTATTATACTCTGGCATCTCTGCCATGGCCACAGGAAGAACATGTCCAGCTAGCCTGCCATGCCAAGGAGAATGAGAGACACTTGGAGAAGACCCAGACCACATCCACACAGCAGGCGCAAAGCCACTCCACCACAGCCTAAAGCAGTGCCTCCTCAACCAGCCCACGGAGTCAAGAGAACAAACAATTGTTTTAAGTCACTGAGTTTTGGGATGATTTGTTACACAGCATCATATGGCAATAATTAGCTGATACTCTGTGTTTCACATGCAAATTAACTTAAGCAGCTTCCTCTGTATCTAAAGACTGTGAGCTAAATACACATAAAATACCAAATATATACCCTCTGAACGTTTTATATATAAAGAATACTCTTTCAGAAAGAAGTCTAAAATTAAGGATAACTTCAAATGTCTCCCTTTTAATATCAGTTATAAGAAAATCAGATTCTTTTTAAAAATGAATATATATTAAAGAAGACAGATGGTAATATTAAATTGTGTGTCTTTTATTTTTCTTTCCAATAAATCACTATGTCTTTTAAAATCTGTGGTCCCTCAAATAAGCCAAATAATGTGTGTGCACAAATATCTTAATCTCTAATGATCAATTTTAGATACAAAATAATTAGGAAAAATTTTAATTATTTGGCAAAACACTGACTCTTTTAAATCTGTTTATATACAACTTCTACTATAGTAAGAAGTCTCTTAAAAAATAATCTTGGCCAGGTGTGGTGGCTCACACCTGTAGTCCCAGCACATTGGGAGGTCAAGGCAGGTGGACAGCTTGAACCCAGGAGTTCAAGACCAGCCTAGGCAACATGGTGAAACCCCACCTCTACAAAAAGTAAATAAATAAAATATAAAAATTAGCCAGGTGTGGTGGCATGCACTTGTAGTCCCAGTTACTCGGGAGGCTGAGGTGAGAGGACCACTGGAGCCCAGGAGGTCAAGGTTGCAGGGAGCCGAGATCATACCACTGCACTCCAGCCTAGGTGACACAGTGAGACCCTGTCTCGAAAAATTAAATTAAATTAAAATAAGAATCTTGGGCAGGCACGGCAGCTCACGCCTGTAATCCTAGCACTTTGGGAGGCTGAGGCAGGCAAATCACCGGAGGTCAGGTGTTCGAGACCAGCCTGGCCAACACCATGAAACCCCATCTCTACTAAAAATACAAAAATTAGCCAGGCGTGGTGATGCACATCTATAATCCCTACTTGGAAGGTGGCTGAGGCAGGAGAATCACTTGAACCTGGGAGGTGGAGGTTGCAGTAAGCCGAGATTGCACCACTGCACTCCAGCCTGGGCAACAGAGTGAGACTACATCTCAAAATAAGAAGAAGAAGAAGAATCTCAAAGGCTACCTATAAAGGAAACAGTAACATAGTAACATTGGCCCTATCATCTAACATTTCAAATAAAGAAACTTGATGGTACACAGAAATCTGATTATTGCCCTAAGTTTGAGACTAGGTATTAAAGCCGGAAATTGAAACTAGCATTGGAATCCTCTGTATCATACCTAACTACTAAAATAATTACTTCCAGTGTCTTTTCCTTTTAACATTTCATGGCATGCCTTTCTTACTACTCCTAAGAATCACGCTAATATATATTTACTTTAAACTTTTTGAATATGCTTAGAGAATTTTTCAAAATTCCTGGAAATACAGACATGTCAGATCGAGCAAATCCAACTTTGAACATTAATGGACAACATCCAAACAAATTACTTACTAAGGAGATACTTAATTGCTATTGTACAGAAACAAATTCTAAAAATGATAATTTTTACAAATCATTTTGGCTTTGTTCAATTACCCCTGAGAGATTTTTTTTGGGGGGGAGTGATTTTATATGAAATATAAACACTTTTTAATGAGCTACAAAGCATAAAGCCATTCACAGCTTTACATGGTGTATATTGATGCTACATGGATTCGTCCCCTTCATAAGACTTTTCTAAAGAAGATTCTTCTATTTCTAGAATATCTACATATAACTAATAGCTGAACCATGAGATTAGAAAATATTAGAAATAAAATGTATACAAATTCAAGCTTATTTTAAGAAATCGAAGCACTCTCTAGAAGTACATTTTCTAACTAACTGCAAAGTAGTAAGTGAATCAGGTCAATTACTCAAAAGTACCTCTGAGCCTCTCTGTAGTAAATGATGTCTGCCACAACCAACTCTCCAGTGTTACAAAAGTATATTACCTAGAAGTTAATTTTAGTTTGACACACTAACCCACTGGCTGCAAAGAGGGAAGCCCTTCATATACGCCACAAAAATACATGAATACACTAACTTGGCAATTATCACAAATAGCATGTTATATTTTACATGGATGCTAGGAGTCAGTCAACAGCCATGTACATAATCTGAATACAGGGAATAAATACATGATCAAAAATCCAAGAATCAGAACACAACAGCAGTTTTCTCCAAAATCTCCCAGTTTACAAATTCATGAAATGTAAGAAGATTCTTGGGTAATTTGCAGCCTTACTCAGAGAGGCACAGTTTCAGAGCTACAAATGACCTTATAGGTATAATGATTCATTGTATAGATCCGTATTGTCCAACATAGTAGCCACTAGCCATATGCAGCCATTTAAATTTTAATTTGAATTAATTGCAGTTATATAAAATTTAAAATCTAGCTCTCCATACTAGCCATACTTCAAGTGCTCAACAGCTACATGTGGCCAGTGGCTACCATACTGGACAGGTGAGACATGTAATACTTCCAACATTGCAGAAAGTTACACTGGACAGTGCTGGTATAGATTTTCAATCATGTCAAGTGAAGCATCCTCAAGGTCACACAGCCAATCAGCAGAAGAACCGTGAATGCTAGTTCAATTCTATCCTCAGGATTTCTAGAATTTAACAGTTTTTGGACATTATGTTTCTAAAATAGTTTGTTGGAATAATGCCAGGAGGGCTGGAAGATATTCTCAAACTCTCTCTCTCTCTCTGCTTGAAGATTTTTTCTCTCTAACTGGTAATTAAGAAAATGTCCTACTGCCTTTTAAGGGAAAGGAAACATTTCAGCATCAAAAAATATATTTTGCTTGGGGTTGAAGCATTTTTTCTAGGGACACATTTTGGAATTTGCAATATAAGTTACTCACAAAGTATGATTCACCTATAAAAACTCAATCTATAAACAACTTCCAAATTCAGACTTACTACAGATACTGAGAAGACATTTGATAAATTCTTTATTATTCCAGATTACTGTTTTTAAGAACCAAGAATAAAACAATATTTCTTTCATGTAATTAAAGATAAAACAGTAGAAGTACTTAAATCAAAAATCAGAAACAAAACACGGATGTCCACTATTACCATTTTCCTAAATATTGTTATAAAAGTTCTAGCCTAATCAATAAAATTGAAACGGAAATAAGGGGTACTAATTGCTGAAAAAGAAGGCAGAAAACTAACACTGTTGCTACAATAATTAAAACAATGTATTACCTGAAGCCAGGCACAGTGGCTCACGCCTGTAATCCCAGCACTTTAGGAGGCTGAGGGGGAGCGGATCACGAGGTCAAGAGATCAAGACCATTCTGGCTAACATGATGAAACCCCGTCTCTACTAAAAATATAAAAAAAATTAGCCGGGCGTGGTGGCGAGCGCCTGTAGTGCCAGCTACTCAGGTAGCTGAGGCAGGAGAATGGGGTGAACCCGGGAGGCAGAGGTTGCAGTGAGCCGAGATCGCGCCACTGCACTCCAGCCTGGGTGACAGAGCGAGACTCCATCTCAAAAAAAAAAAAAAAAAGTATTACTTGAGAACAAAAACCAAAAGCCAGTAGAACAGAAGCAACACTTCAGAAATAGACCGTTGATATATTAAAAGTAATGTATGATGAAGAGAGGACCACCAGTCAATGAGAAAGAAGTTGGATCATCTAATCGATTGTGCTGGGGAAACTGAAGCTACTTTGAAAGAAAAGAATTGTTTCAAGCTGTATCTTACATTCCACCACAAAATAAATTCTAAAATACTCAAAAGATCGATCTGAACAGTCATAAAATAAAATAACAGTTAATTATTCATCTTATCCCTGAATCAGGAATAATGTTCCTAACATAAAAGCAATGAAAAATTAACCAAAAAAAAAAACCCAACAGATTGATATGCTTGAATACATAAAAATCTGAAACTTCTGCATATCAAAAATTATAAAATTACACATCCAACAAAACTAGAAAAAATACTGGCAATAACATGACAAAAGCCTCGTGTCTTTAATAAACATTTTTACAAATAAAGGGAAGACACAGACATCTTCATAGACACAAGAGAAAAACTGGCAAAGAACATGAATAGACAATCCACAGAAAAAATATAACAATGGCTAACAAACATTTTTTAACATATAAATCCAATTAGTAATCAAAAAAACACAAATTAAAGCAAGGTTTCATTATTTGCCAATCAAATCACCAAACTCTGATCAAATGACACAGTGCTCTAACATACTACTGTTAAGAATGTTAATTAGTACAATATCTCCACAAAGTAATTTAGCAACAATCATCAACACCCTTATAAAAGTATTCACGTACTTTGAGCTAATAATTCTAATTTGAAGGGTCTATCCTAAGGACATAAATTTGAAATGTAAGTCAAGTTTTATGTACAAAGATGTTAATTATGTCACTGTTTATAAGGGGAAAAAATGTAAACATGAATGTCTGTATTAGTCCATTTTCAAACCGCTATAAAGAACTTCCCTGAGACTGGGCAATTTATAAGGGAAAAAGGTTTAACTGACTCAGTTCCGCATGGCTAGGAGGCCTCAGGAAACTAACAATCGTTGCTGAAGGCAAAAGGGAAGCAAGGACCTTCTTCACATGGCAGCAGGAGAGAGAATGGGGGGAACTGCCACTTATAAAACCAACAGATCTCGTGAGAGCTCACTCACTATCAGGGAAAGGCATAGGTGAAACCACCCCATAATACAATCATCTCCCACCAGGTCCCTCCCTCAGCACCTGGAGATTACAATTTCAGATGAGATTTGGGTGGAGACACAGAGCCAAACCATATCAATGTTCAAATAACAATGAATCAAGTAGACTGTGTAATTCTACATGATGAAATTATATTTACTACAAATTCTTAATACCAATGAAAAAAATTATGTAAACCAAAATATACAAATGTACATATAGCATCATTTCTTAAACATGTTGAAACTTTTTAATATGCATAAGAAAAACTAAATAAACACACCAAAATATTAACAGTGGTTGCTAGCCATTAGAAATGGGTAATTTAATTATTTATATTTTTCTCTATCTTCTAAATGTCTATATTGAGTATATTTAAATCAGAATTTAAAGTGTATATTTTGTTAAATAAGTTGTCTTCATTGTTTTAATTTCTAATGGTACAGTATTACTCAATTTAGATTTGAAACAATAGCCAGAAACAAAATCAACCCTTACCATAAGAAGAGGGTTTAAATTTATACTCAGTAGAAGGCTACCATGCACCCAAATTGTTAAATACCTACATTCACAAACACCACTAATCCACACATTATCTTTAGCACAAGAAAAGAACTCGGTTTTTCAGGATGCATGGTGATGACCTCCATTTTAAATATACAAAACAGTTGGGGAAGCTGTTTACAAAAAAACTCTATGTACCTATCATTCTTATACTTTATTTTTAAAATTAAATCTCAAGTTTTCTGCTTTTTCCACAGAGATTCCTCACATGGATATATTTAATTCTTTTATATAGAATATCAGTCAAATTTTTAACTCACGTAATTTATCATTAGCATACAAAATTGGTTTCTAGGGCCTAAGGACACTCTTTTGAAAACATTTCAGTCTGAAAAGTTTGTCTTGGATCAATGCCTAAAAGAATAGAGTTGTCAGCACCATGAATCAGGCAATGTCAAACCCTTTTCTCTCACCAGTGACCATCTTCTTGCTACTTTCTCTCTAGCTGAACAGGGTAGTAAGCTTTATCTTCAAGTTTGACTCTAATGACAATTAAGAGCAGGAACCACAGGCAACTCAGAGATAGATCGGGATCTCTCATACTGCCAAAATCATTATATACAAAAACCCCGTTTTTCCAAATGGCTATAGCCAATAACAAACCAATAAGCCAAAAAAGTTCATCTTCAAATGAGTTTGTGAAGAGATCTAAAAAAAATTAAACAGGGTTTTCCTTATGATCTTTCTCATGCTTTTTTTAAAATGCTAATGCAATGAGATTCAAAGAGTTATGAATCTCCACGTGGAAGAAACAACATGCAATATTTCCCGAGTGTACTTAACCCACTATCCTACTATCATGGCCCACAGAATCATTTCTGGAATAGTGCTCTAAGCAGCTAATTTTGGAACTTCAGAGGTAGGTGTGTATACATACAGTACCACAAAGCTCACCTCACTAGACGAAGACATGGGATGATGTCTTGCAGAAAAAGGAGTGAGAAATAACTAGAATGCATATTGCCTACATTCCCACTAATCCACATTTTCTAACTGACATCAACTGGAAATGAATTTCAGTATGTGAAAACTTCATTTTACAGCCATCTTTTTACAAATATATCTACTATAAGAATTAACATTCTAATTATAAACTAATTTGGTTACAGATAGAATGTTTACTTCCTTGGTATATTAATGACAAGCCATAGTGAAGGAAGAATATATATGAAAAATTAAGAGATCAAAACCATAAACACAAGATAATAAACCTTCCTCAGACTGACCCAAGGGAGGTCTAAACAAGACCTGTGCAGGACAGACTTAGATAGAGCTTAAAAGTTCCTGGGACCTTCAATAATTATAGTAAGTTGGTGGCCACCCAGAAACCTCAAATAATGAGGCAGGCTGCAGAGCTCCAGTCTCTGGTTTTCCTCTCATAAACAGACTGTTAATTGTCCCTCAGTACTCATCCTCCCGTCTTCCTTTTAGTAGAATAATTACAACTTCTAACATCTATATAATGCTTCCTTTGTGTCAAGCCCTGTCCAGAATCCTTCATGTGTCCTCCCCTATAACCCCGTGAAGTAGGTACTCCTATTACCCCCATTTTATGAATAAGAAAGGATATACAAAGAGGTTAAAAAGCTTTCCCAAAGTCTTACAGCCTTAAGTGGCAGAACTGGGAATCTAACCTGTCCATCTGAAGGAAACTCCCTCAGTTTCCCTTGCAGCTAGATGTGGCCACGTAATCGTTTGGGACAAAGGGATGTGACCATAAGTACAACTTCTGGCTCTTCTCCTTAAAGTTGAAAGCACATTCCCTGGCCTTTCTCTTCCCTGAATGCTGGAACACAGACTGGAGACAGGGCAGCTTCTACTATGTGAGTGGGACCAACTACCTGGGAGTAACAGCATGAATGGAAGCTGGGTCCCTGAATGATCCTGTGGACTACAGCAGCCTTGGACTGCTCAACTTTGGGCTATTTGATGAGAAAGGAAACATCTACTAAATTTCAACTATAAGACTTAGGTGTCATTGGGGTATCTTTGTTAAGAGCAGCTTAATCTCATTTTCTTTTGGCCCAGAACTTTGTCTTCTTAAATAAACTACTAATAATTTGTTTCTTAATAAAACTTGTTTCTCAGCTTTAGTCCAGATAGTAACTATAACTTACTAAATGCTTACTTGATACTGTTCTAAGCACTTTACATATATTAACTCAGTTAATCTTAAACTTATAGGGGAGGCCCTGTTAATATCCTCATCTAAGAGAAGAGAACCTCAGGCACGGGTTTGTTCACCACCACGGAGCTACGCAGCAGCAGAGCTGGGATGAACAAACACTGTGACATCAGGTCCTAGCTGAACAACTACATTCTAATGGTTGAGGTATTATTAAGGTCACACAATGCACTGAAGAAGTTCAGCCCCTTGAGAAATCTGCAACACTTACAATAAGTAATGTTGTTCTAGAACAGGTCTGTGTAAAACAGCAAGGAAGCATCACAGTTGAAGTACCTGGGGCCAGCAAGGATGAGCAGTAAGCATGGGGTAAAGATAAGTGAGGATCAAAAATGAGTTCACAGAGGTGATAACTGCACAACAATGCACTGGCTAGAAGTAAAAATTCACCAGGTAAATGGGGGCCGAGGGAGGGAGCAATAAGAGAATGGTACAGGCAAAGGCCACGTGGCATTAAACCCCTGCAACTGCTCCAAGTCACCAAAGATGCTGCAAAGAGGCCACACGGGGTGCTGTGGGCAGGAATAGGCAGGCAACAGTGTCAGAACACGGGTCAGAAGCACCTACTTCAATCTCATTTTTCACTTTTTATTTCTAAGTTCCAGCCACAAAGATGACAAGGGTGCCTGAATCTTTCATTTTCATAGTTCTTAACATGCAAAAGACAAAATCATTTCATCCCCTTAAACTTCAGTCTTCTTATCCATAAAGTTACTTCAGATTTCTCAGGGTCAAGGATGAAGGAATCCTGTGCATCACCTGGTCCAGCCACTCCATGCTGCCAAGAATCCACTCTGCTAGCTCTGAGACAAAGGGTTGGCCGACCAGCTGTCCCAAGTGGATGGAGCACAGCCACAGAAGGCCAGCTCACATCCCTAGTAAAGGTTTTCTGTATATTATGTTAAACTTGGCTTCTTTGTCGTTTTTACTCAGTGTCCATATCAAGCCTTCTCAACCAATGCAAATAAATCTGCCACTTTTCTACCTGACAGCCCTTCAAATATTTAGAATCTTGGAAATAGAGGTTATAAGATATTTTCCAAGTACTATAAATACCTCAAAAATATATGAACAGATACTTAAACATTCTTAGTTATGTTAATTACCTACTTCCAAAACTCATTAATAAATAAATACTCTACTACTCAGCAGTGTGTCAGATATAGGCTAGCCTGAAAAAAAAATATCACTTATCTTAGAGTGACTACTGAGTATACTTAAAAATAATTTTTCAAAAAACCAAACATATGGCTAATAGAAAATGGGATCAGTTACGAGATTACATTGGACCAATTAACATACATAGCATTCATTAAAATACATCTTCATTCTTAAACTCTGTCTAAATGAATTTCTTTATTTTGGCTTATACGTGGGGAAATGGTTTCCTTCAAGCTGGCATGTTGGCAGTTAACACTGCATCTTAATGTTAACCACCAGACACACTTGACAGTTACGCCGTGCTTGCTGCCAGGGACTTAATCCCCACAGTATTTCCTCTTCAAACTATTTTGCTTTTGAAGAGATCAAAGCACTTTACCTTATTTTTCCTTATATCTCAAGCGCTTGAGAGGGAAGGTAGCAAGCATAACTAAAGTTATTAACGTTTTCCTCTTAATAATAATATTACTAATGTCTATAACATAGATGTCTAGAAAATCCATTAATCCCATCCACTAGGTAGCTGGAGCTAGCATAGAGAGTTAGAGGGAAGCAAGACCTGTTAAATCTCCGACCAGCACCAAAAAAGGAAGAAGGCAGGAAAAATGCATGTTCTATATACATGGGAGGAAAGACATTAAACGTCCTTAACGAAAGTAAAACACAAAATGTTTGTATTAATCCCTAAAAGATACTTGAGCTTTTAGACCAAGAATAAAAATATAACATACACAATATTTTAGAGATTTTAAGATATTTTTCAGAGATGCTGCAAAGTAAGATAATCTGGAAATGAACTGAGGCAACACAACTCCTGAAGGTCAGGTAAAAATTAATCTACCAGAGCAACAAAAAAGATTTCACACTGTGATGTAGTTTTAAAAAAGAAAAAAAAAAAGTAAAAGGTGGGCTCCAATCTCCAAGGAAACTGAACCATGAGCCAAATGGAGAAATACTTGGTGATAAGATATATTCTTACATTTCTTTTCTCATAGCATTTTCTTCCTAGACTCCCATGCTCCTTGAGGCAGGCATTCTTATTTTGTAAGGCATAATTCCACATGTGATTAAACTTGGCAAGTTGTAGAAATAAAAAAGGACAGAGAACGAGCTGCAGTGTGCGGAATATCTTACCAGAATACATAAAGCAGAACGATGTATAAGAAGAAAGTTAAACAGGGAAAAGCACACTGTTTGCAAAGCCCTCACTTTTCAATAACCATGGATATGAGGTTTAAAGCTTATCTAGTAAGTTCACCCATTTTGGCATCTAACTTCACAACTCGTTTCAATTTTATTAAAACCCTGGTTAGAATGTTTTATCTGCCTTCACAGAAGGACCCATACATACTAAAGCCAAGAAGATTTAAACCCTAGTTGAAAGGATTTGGGTAAAATGTCGTTCTACATTTTCTTAGCATGAGAGCTTGGATTACTGAAACAAGTAAGCTAAGGAGGTGACCTCTCTCCTGAAGCTCTTTCAATCAGTGAATGGGTTTGGGTCTCAACCTTCCTGAAAGACACAGTTACCCACACACTTCCTCCTCCGATATTCATGGGCTGCCTCTCACTTCTCACAAGTATCTGCTGCTCCCATCCCCCATTTTCCCTGACTCCTCTTCCCTCTTCATCTGAAAATCCTTGTGGAGTGTTCACTCTTGCCAAGCACAGGACTAGATACCAGGGTCACAAACATGTAAGAAAAGTCCCTGCTACCAGGAGAACACAGTTCAGCAGGGGAGCAGAAGCAAACACACTGCTACAGTCCCTAGGGACAAAGGACAATAGGAAGGTTTGCAAAAGTGCTCAGAGAACACACAAGAAAGGAGGAGAGGAGGGAAAAGGTGTGTGGGAAGGTTTCAGGCAGCTGAGGCACCTACACTGAGTCTTGAAAGGCTGAATGTATATGTTCGGAGCAGACAAGGGCTGGGGAGGACAGGGTGTCCCAGACAGCCAGAGCAGGATCTGCAAAGGCCTGGAAGCAAGAGCACATGGGCCACCTGAGAAGCCCCAAGAATAGGCTGCAGGCTGTACATGAGAACACAGAGGGAACTGATGCAGGCAGGGCCTGTACTGTGAAGGTCCTTTTACACCATGGAACATTTGCACCTTATCCTAGAGCCAACACACACATGCGCACATACATTTTTACATAAATCTTAACAGGGTCACATCTCTTTTCATTGTTACTAGATCTCTGTGGTTAGCACTGTGAAGGATGGACTGGAATGGAGAAAAGATGAAAAGGAATAAGGAGGCTACAGGCAAGCCTGGGATAGAAAAGAGAAGTCAGATTGGACATAAGGAAGTAAAAAAAAGCTCAGTGATTAATGTGATATGAAGGGCGAAGGAAGGATCCAGGCCGACCTCTAGGTTCTGGTTTGCACAGCTTATAGTGCCAGCTGCCCTGAGACAGAATCCAGTGCAAGGAAGTGGATTTACCAGGGAAAGATAACGATCTGGTGCTGAACTTTACATTATGACCCAAAAGTATTCAGTAATCTACATTTCTCATCTAATGCTATTAAAGCACCAAACCTAAACTGAACTGTTCCCAGGTTCAGTTACATAGACTATGCAGTCTTGTACCAAATCTGATTCCAAGACAACTTGTCAGACTAATAATCCTGTGGTCAAAACGCCACATGGGTAATAACATAACAGTACTCTAGTTTTCCTTTTTAACACACACCCAAACCACACACCTCAAAATATCTTCTCTTCCTCCTACATATTTATAGCTCTCCCCTAACTTTCTAAAAGGCTAGGGCCAGAGAATTCCATCACAAGACAGAGAATTATAACGGTGTTGTTTTAGCTCAGTTGGGGATCACTATAGGGGTATTTTCCTAGATTTCATGGATCAACAAATAGTTCACATAAAACCAGAGCTCATAAAGAGAACAAGAATTAATATAAACATTAAACTTCAGGAAGAAAAATGTTATATCCTCAAAATGCCATTCTATGCAATTTGGTGCTGGTGTAGGAATTCAGAATGTTAAGTAAGAGACAAAGAAAGAAGCCATCCCACCAGTGATTTTCATATCTTCTCATTCCCTCTTCCCCATGTACATGTGCTGCTGTTCCCCATAAATGCAAATGACAACACTATGGCTTGTTGCCAGTAATACAATAAACTCAGTAAGATGGTACAGCATCTCACCACAAGACCTAGCAATTCCACTACTAAGTACCTACCAAAGAAAAATATACATCCATGCAAAGAGTTGCAAGCAAATGTCCATAACAGCATCATTCATAATAGCCAAAACTTGAAGACAATCCAACTGTCCATTAACTGATCAATACATAAACAAAATGTGGCATGGCCACTGATATACAATGGAATATCACTTGGTCATAAAAAGGAGTAAGTACTGATACATGCTACAACATGGATGACTAATGAAAACATTATGTTAAGTGGAAGAAACCAGACTCAAAAGACTAAATCCTGTGTGATCCTACGTTATGAAATTTCTAGAAAAGGCAAAATTATAGAGACAAAGCACAGATCAGTGGTTGCCTAAAGCTGAGACGGGCACAGGAATTAACCACAGACTGGCAGGAGGGAACAATGTATGGTGATGAAAGTATTCTGAACTGGACTGTGGTGATGAATATATAAAGTAATGTATCAATTTACTAAACCACTGAACTGTACTGAAGTAGGTGAGGTATGGCATATAAAGAACACCTCAGTAAAGAAGAAAAAAAAAAAGAAGACCTTTATCTTATAATGTTATAACACGAGTAAAATTTATCTCTCATCATGCAAACATAATAATTCCGTAATGAAGACTGTGCTAGAATGCTACTTTCAACTTCACAAGTTTGTACTATATTCCAATAGTACAGAACCACCCATTCCTCCAAGACCCTATGACTGTGTACATTCTGTTAGTCCTGCTGGAAATGCCCTCCTTTACATGTCAACCTGGCAAAATCCTTCTCATCCTTCAAGTTTCAACCTAATGTTCACACCTTCTCCTACCATCAGACTGTATCTTATACGAACTTCCAGTACAGTAATGAGCACATCATATGGTGAAAGTATGTTTGCACCTCTCTCTCCACTGAACCAATGCATCGCCAAGGGAGATTCATGGACCTATTCTTAGGGGTCCACAATATGTAAAGAAGCCTATTTTTAAATCTTCTTTCTCAATGTCCCAGTTTGTACTGCATTTAGAGTCATGATGGGGCAAACTATCACCCGTTCCATTGTCTGTCACTAACAAAAAACCAAGAGGCAGACCTACCACACAGATGATGCATTTGGGGCAACAGGAGACCAAATGAAATCATACTGCACTCCACAAGAACCAGGACTTCAGCATTTCCGACACAGAACTAGGAACACTGAGTCATCCCACGCAGGAGAGGTAGTCTGAACTTAAAAACCTCTGCCGGGATGAGTCAATACAATATTTTGTATTGCAAACAGTCCTTTTGTTTTAGCAAAACAATGTCATCTGTCACATTAATACAGTCAATTTGGATTTCAATGACTTTATAGTTTTATATTTCATTACAAACTGGCTTTGGTTTATAGCTGTAAAAAATATGTAAGCATAAAGTGCTTACTCCTAGTTACAGGTTTCTACATACTTCAGTAATATTATAACAAAAGTAATGGGAGTTCAACACTGGGAGTTCAGATAATTGTTTTCCCTTTGAAACAGAACCATATGTTACTCAAATTAGAGAAACAGTACACTAGAATATATACCCTTTCATAGCAGAGGCCGTATCTTTTCCTTTCTGTAGCCCAAATGCATGGCATAGGAAAAACTCTCATAAAATATGGTTGAATAAATGATAGTTTGCATTCTGCTGCTACTCCAAACAAAAAAAAATGTGAACTGCTACTGTCTGATAATGCCCTCGGCTAATCTATTTTGGAGCTTTAAACTATGGGGAGTTATCCTGCTCTCAAAGGTATAAAACCTAACTAAGCAGAACTTGTAGAAGGAGTGGAAAGAAGGTGTGGGGAAGGGAGGGAAAGCAGGCATTCTGTGACTGAAACAGATCTGTCATTCACTGAACTATTTCAAAATTAACCAGAGGCAAAAAGAACATTTATGAAACATTTTCCTAGAGATACGGTCTGGCTGTGTCCCAACCCAAATCTCATGTTGAATTGTAATCCCCAGTGTTGGAGGTGGGGCCTAGTGGGAGGTGACTGGATCATGGGGGTGGTTTCTAATGGTTTAGCACCATCCCCCAGCACTGTTTCATGATTGATAGAGTTCTCATGAGATCTGGTTGTTTAAAAGAATATGGCACCTTCCCCTTCACTCTCTCTCCTGCTCTGCCATGTGAAGATGTGCCTGCCTTTTGCCTTCTGCCATGACTGAAAGTTTCCTGAGGCCTCCCCAGCCACAATACCTGCACAGCCTGCAGAACTGTTAGCCAATTAAGCCTCTTTTCTTTATAAAGAACCTAGTCTCAGGAAGTTCTTCATAGCAATACACCTAGAAGCCAGGACTTAACCTAACACCCACCTTTTGGTCTTTTTCTAACCCCTTCCAAACTGGGTCTTCCACATCCCTCTTCTCCTGTAATGGAAACACCGGCAAAGAGTAAAGTCAGTAATAAAGAAATAGTAGGATGGAAATCCTTATTCCTTTTATTCCTGTACAAGGCCCCATACTAAGTGCTGAGATTACAGGGTAAGACAGGGCTGGAGTTACAGGGCAAGAGGCCCAACAAGATCATAAATAAAATGCATAATTAGAGATTCTGAACAGTGCTATTTTACATTCATCATGTCTTTACAAAATTTTACAATCATCTTTACAAAATTTTATACATCATCTTTACAAAATTTTATAATCATATCTATCATATTAGCAATTTTGTAACTATATTATGCATATATTAGGTGTGATGGCCAGTTTTATGTTTCAATTCAGCCAGGCTATTGTCCCTAGTTATTCGAACACTAATCTGCATGCTGCCATGAAGGTATCTTGTAGATGTTATTAAAGTCCATAATCAGTTATATTTACATAAAGGAGATTCTCCTAGATAGCCTGTGGGGACCTAACTGAATCAGATGAAAAGGCTTAGGAGCAGAACTCTGGCTTCCCTGAAGAATCCCACCTGTGGACATCAGCTTTGGCTCATGCCCAAGAGTTCTAGTCTGTCTTTCCTGGCAGACTGCTCTATGGATTTTGGACTCACCTAGCCAGCCCCATAATCACATAAGCCAATTCCTTGCAAGAAATCTTTTTAATATATCTCTTGCTAGTTCTGTTTCTCTGGTTGAATCCTCAATGATACAATAGGATTGAACAAAGTAGTAAATATGCTGTAGTAATGAGAACCAAGTTTCTCACTGTCTACGAAAGAAGTTACAAGTAAGGGAAGAGAGAAGGCTAGAATGATTCTTAGGGTGTTAGACTGGAATCAGCGGTAGTACAGTATGAGTATACACATGCACACACACACAAATACATGTATATAGAAATAAATATAGATGTATATACAAGCATACGCTAGTATACATGCATGTTTTTCCTAGCTCTCCACCAAGATGGTCTGGAAGCAATGATAATCCAGTAGCAATGAGTTCAATTAGCACCCAGATCCTGACTTCTAAATATCATCTTCCAATAAAAGGAAATGAGGCTCTGTGAAAAAGTGGTTGATTGCAGGCTGAGACAGGGAAAATACAAGGTGAGCCTAAAACATCATATGCTGCCAAAAATCAAGGAAGTGCCCAATGGGGCATGTCAAAAGGACACAAGAGCCAACATGCTGAAACTCAACAATGGCCAAAGCTGAAACAGTCTGAGCAAAAAAGTAAATAACAATTTACTTCTTTGAATTACAATCATAGGACAAAATAAATATCCCAAACTCCATTTTGATATAAAAAACTGAATAAATATTTAAATGAAGGAGAAGGGACAGATCGTCCTTACGTAAGAATTCCAATAAACAAAAAAAGAAATAAAGGAAATACAAAATCACCATTAGGCAAACATCACAGAAATAACTTGCAGGCAAGATCTACTGATGGATGCTAAAATCAGCTGGTGAAAGTCTAAGGGAAAACATGAAAATTCATCTCAACGTGTCTCCCCCAAGATATTTATCAATTACAAGGGAACAATAATAACTACAGAGAAGAATTAAGCAGACATTACCTTCACTAAGTGATCAAGGTAAGACATTTCATCATCATTTGTATGCAGTGTATCCTGCTGTGATACACTAAGAACACATTACTTCTGTGGACTTCTAGACAAAACCGGATAGCCTCAGCCTAACCACAAGAACACACTGACTAACCCAAATTGAGAGGAAGACTACAAAATAACCGACCAGTACTCAACAAAAGAGTCATGGTCATGAAAGACTGAGGAACTGTCACAGATTAGAAGGGAGTAAGGAGACATGACAACCAATGCAATGTGAGATACTAGACTGGATTGTGGAACCAAAAAAAAGGGATTGGGGAAAAACTGGTGAAATTCATAGAAGATCCGTAGTTTCAGCAATAATATTGTACCACTGTTAATTTCCAGGTTCCATAATTTTTCCATGAATATGAAAATTGATATTAGAAGAAGCACGAAGGACATATGGGAACTCTCTGTATAGTTGAACAATTTTTACATAAGATCAAAATGAAAAGCAAAGAAAAAAAAGCTGTAGTTTAAAAAGATCTAAATCTTGTCCTATAATTTTTTAATCTTAAAAAAATAGGGCAGTAGTTTTTTTCATCTTTATTTGAAACATGAAGGCTATGTACTCCTATTTTTATTAAAAATAAGTATTATAAATAGCAATCTTTAGTGTTTTTAAAAAAAAAAAAAAGTATGCCATAACCTCATCCTCTTTATTTACAATGAAAAGGAACTGAACTGGCCTGGAAGGAAAAAAATCAAACTTGAGAATTTTGTAAAGGACAAATGTATATGTAATTATGTGTAAATGTGTATGCAAAGAGAAGGGTGTGGAAGACTGATTCATTCATTCCTTGTTTAATACATTTCTACTAAGCCCCCACAATATTCTAGGCCTCTGCCAGGTTCTAGGTTAGGGATACTACTATGTTGTCCCCACGCAGGGAGCTCACCACCACTTCTAAGTATTAAATTCCTAACTCTGACAACTTAGCAACTGTGAGGCACCCAGTTACTGGTAAATGGGAGCCTAATGGCTCGGTGGGAGTTTCCTCTCACAAGCCCACCATATTCTCAGACAGTGCAGTGGGTAGGAGCAAGCCTCCACTTAGAGATAACAGCATTCAAGAAGTGGCATGTCTTGATTCTGTCCAACAGATTTCTAAATGAGTAATATATTTGTTGCCTATTTACTTGAAACCTTGAGTTTGTTTTAAAGGGTGAGCCAAAATTTTACAGATGAAGCAGAGATCAGTGTCGCTATCTGAAGTTAAGAGCCCACAGTGACCTCTTATTTCCAAGGGGGATAGGTAGACTCAAATCACAGTAACTTAGAGACCACTGCCAATAAAAGAACTCTCTAGAGCTGGAAAAGATCAGAACTACACTGATATGGTACTGAAGAACCACAAGCAACACCCTTTGCATTTGTTTAAGTTTATCAAGGCCTTTGTACAACGCTACAAGGAATTTTCCTTGTCATGAAATGTTTATAATTCAAATCCAGGAATAGGGTCTGATACAGTTTGGCTCAGTGTCCCCAACCAAATCTCACCTTGAACCGTAATAAACCCCACGTGTCAAGGGCTGGACCAGGTGGAGATAACTGAATCTTGGGGGTGGTTTCCCCCGTGCTGTTCTCATGACAGTGAGTGAGCATCATGAGATCTGATGGTTTTACAAGCATCTGGCATTTTCCCTGCTTGCCTCACTCTCTCTCCTGCTGCCCTGTGAAGAGGTGCCTTCTGCCATGATTGTAAGTATCCTGAGGCCTCCCCAGCCATGCTGAACTGTGAGTCAATTAAACCTCTTTCTTTATAAATTACACAGTCTCAGGTATTTCTTCATAGCCACATGAGAATGGGCTAATACCTGCGTCTATGAAATAAATTATCTCCTAAAAACTGTGAGGCAAATTCCACCTCAGAAAAAACCTAACAGACCAAAGACGAAAAGATGTTTAGTTGCCTAACTGGCCATTCTCGTGCCAGCCAATCTTGCCTTGCCAGTCCTAAAGTCCTTCCTGACAAAAGCCCTGAGGGCACAGGGGCGCAGATACAACATTCTGGTCTGATGTCGTCTCTTCCTACATTTAATTTTCCCGGACCCATACACACAGTAAACAGAATAATGCCTGGAAAACGTTAAGCATTTTCATTATGAATCAAATGGAAACTTTGTCTTAAGTTGAATGAAACAAGTTTTAGTTTCATCTATGCAACGGAATCCCAGACTTCCCAGGAAACTGTTCAGTACTATGAACAGCCATCCCTCCCTGATGGTCCAAGCCTTGCCATAGCCTTTGGGTTCTCACCAAACCAGACAAAACGACTATTTCTATACTCCTGAACTAATGCTTTCCTCAGCTGACAGGACAACTAAACAATAGAGTATGAGGGGAAAAAGGATAGAAATCAATGTTCAGCTGCTATGTCAGCAACCCCATGCCCAGGCCAGCAAACCTGCCAGCTTCATGCATCTTTCCCATTCTCCCGGCCTTCCCTCCTGTACCTCAGGATGAAGAGCAAAGCTCCCATAATACCAAGTCACCCCCCAACTTGCCCATTAGATCCTGTGGGCACTAGTTCTTGCATCATTAATTTTTCCATCTTGTGGTTAAACCAAAATTTCAAACTGAAAACACTATTAAGTCCTTGGGATAAAGTTCAAAACTAAAAGTACTTTTAAGTCTTCAATATTCTTCTTCCCTGCCATTATTCCATAAGGAGAAGTTGACAAACATCCTCTTAAAGAGGCATATGATCCTACTGAGGATTCTATTGCATCTGCATGTAACTCTTTAATGTAGGTAGTCTTGACTTAGAAACTTTCAAAAACTTGTTTTCAAAACAGGAGTTGTTTTCAAAGGTTTGCTTAAATTTAATGTCCTTTTCTTTTTAGACCTCACTGTGAAGGCAAAATAGAACTTAAGGAGACATTATTGTTGTATCGACTGTTGCTTTGACTACTTTTGAAGAAATTAGATTAATTTGCACCTAACAAGAATATATTCAAATGGCTTTCATTTGAAGTGACCATAGATATGGTTGTAATTCATTTTAAATGAATAAGTACAATGGGGTAGAAGGAATTTGCTTGTGTTTTGGGAGGAGGAGGCTGTTATTAACTATTCTTTACAAGTCCTGACGACATTGATGAGAAGTGTGCATCAATTCTGTAAAATTATAAACCTTTCAGATGTAACAGCACTCAATTGAAGCACCCAGCTCTAAATTATACATGTTTGAGGCATGATGCATGATTTAGCTATAATCAACAGAGCTATACTTCCATTTCATTCAGACATGTGCTAAGACGTTAACAAGGCAGGAAAAAGAGAAGGGGGAAGGAGGAAAGGTCCATTTTCAGAATAAATTAATCATTCATTTCTGATGAAAGCCAGAAAAGCCAGAAATTTTAACAGCAACGAGCTGCCCTACAAATGACGAACTTCAAATACTAAAATCTCACCTTTTTTTTTTAGTAAAGAAGCTGGTTTGCATCACCCCTTCCAAAGAAAGGAGCTGAATTTTACCAACTATAAAGACTGCTGAATTGGGAGTGGTGTGTGACATGATTACTGTGAGGACTTCTGGCCCAGTTTTTCTTTCATCTGTGCTAGTAGAGTCTCACTGGATAGCAGAATCATATTTTTAGAAAATTATCTTTAAAAAATAAAGTTTGCAACATAGAAAAACAGAAAAAGGTGTGTGTGGTGGGGGAACAAGCTGAAAACATAGAAGGCAGTAAGAATTTTTTTAAAAAGACCTTCAGGTACTTGACAAAAGTACATCTAAAATTTTTTAATGAACCATAATGTAAAACGTACCCAAAGAAGAATGAAAAGGAAAAGTAAACAATAATAAGCAGCAACAAACAGGGGGGAAAGAAGTCAGTTCAATAAGAAATGAACTGTCATAGCGCAACAAAAAACTTCAGGGTACTTTCCTTAGAAAATAAGCAATCTCATAGCAAATATATAAAAATCAATCAATTTTCACAGTTTCATAACTAGTCTAAGACAATTAAATCACGCAACTACCAAGCACAAAGAAAACCCACTATTTTTCAATCCCACTGTATTCAGCAGCCCACAAGGTCTCTCTCCTCCCCCATCCTCTCCCTCCTCCTCCACCTTCCTTGGCCCATCTGTCTTCCTTTCCTTCCTCCCGTTCTATCTCCACCTCCAGCCAGCACCAAACCAAGGAAAGTGATTGGGTATGTAATGCCCTATCATTTAGGGTGTGCGAGAAGCAAGGCACACTGTTAGATAATTAAGGATTCTGTGGCTTATTCAGTGAGTCCCCCTCAACCCAGCTGTCCCCACAATTCTGAAAATCCCTCCAGTACCCTGTCGGGCTGGACCAGCTTGAATCACATGTAATCCCCATTTTTTCCCATTGCCTTCCCACATGTTCATCAACTTTGTCAGCAGGAAAGAAGTAAAAGTCAGGCTGTGAAAAGGCACCTGAGAAAAGAAACAAATCAACAACACAGGAGAAATCATTGTTTCAACCTGAACTGAGCGTTTCCATAATCACACTATTGAGACTTCACACAAGCTGAGTGAATGAATGACAGACATTACTAGACTGACAATATGCGAAAACAATGTGCTTACTATATATTTTAGTTATGCCATAAGTCAGTTATAGTCTGAAATGGAATAAATGCTAAGACAGGCTTGGTGGATCAAACCTCTAAAATTTTAATATTCCATTATTACTCACACATCACTAATCGTAGAGCTGACTTTTTCTTAAGTGTACTAAACAGGACATTTTACGAAGTTACAAAAGTCAAAACGATAATATTCCTATTAAGCAGCTGTCGTTTCATAGTCTAATAAAGGTAGATACTGTAGAACATAATTCATGAATACTTTTCAGTCTTTAAAAAAAAAAAGAACCACAGAATCACCTGTACTTTGATTAAAAAGTTGCAGGGGACACCTAAGAGAGGAAATGCTCAAATCCTGGAAAATGTCTTTTCTAATTCCACAATCAGACTCTAACTCCAAGTGTATGGAAATTTGTGTCAAAATCTATGTAGAAATGCACTATCTGTTTTGAGATGTGGCACTTTTTGCCAAATACATGTACAATTTTCAAAGAATATTCCTGAAGTTACTTTTACCTCCTCATGGAAAATGACTACTTTAAACAAAAACAGCCATTTCTTAGAGAAAGCCATTTTCTGAGCCCTGTAACGCTCTGGTGAGCACCTAACAGACGCAGGCATCAGGGGCAAGCTGGTGCAGCGAGAGCGGGCTGGGGAGAGGTAAGGCATGCAGCCTGGCTGACCCACATCGCGGAGTATCGAGCACATAAAGCAGCCTCCTCCACGGATACAGAGGCAGCAAAGACAGCAGCCACAAGACAGCCCAAGGGAAATGTGCACCTGGGAGCTTCCCATAACTTCGCAGGTAAAGAAGTGATGTCAGGCAAGGAACCACAGCCCAGAGCAAGCAAGCTCATCCCAACCTCAAACTGAAATATGTGACATCAACTAATAGCTCTACGAGAATGATCCAAGCACTACTCTTAAAGGTTTCTGAACTCTCTGCAACGATCAATGTTTTCGACTCCCTAAAGAACATCAGCAATTTAAATCAACTCAGAACAATTTAACATCTTAAATCCATCAGCCTCAAATGTGATCGCACAATCTTGCTTTTTAAACAACTGATGGTCAAATTAGAGCTCCACACACGAATGTGAGTGTTTTTTCATAACTATATTGCTCAGTTATGAAGCAATTTCCCCTAGAAGGGGAAACGACGCACTTTTCTACATTGCTCCTTTCTATATGCATGAGCCTGATCTCCAGCAGAAGAATCAAACTTAAGACATTCAAATCAGCAACATTCTGGAGGTGATAAGGAACCAGGGTCAGAGTACCGTCAAGGGAACCTGGAAAAAATTCTGCTGTTTTGGCAATGGGACAGGATCCAATGACCCGCTAAGCTCTAGGTAGCGTAGGGTTTCATTCTTTTCCTCCACTTTAATCCAGAGGCAGAGCAATGACATGCTATGTGGTCCGAAAAGCTCATTTTTTTCTCTGTTACCCATTCCAATGACTGAGAAAGACACTTCTCAAATTTCACATGAAAAATTCATCTTACTATACACACTCAACAGCCTTTCTCTTCTAAGACAAAAAAAAAAGGTTACTATGGGCTTGTGTTAATGATGAGACATAAAACTTTCTGAAAGAGGTTACAAATCCCATCTTTAACTCCTAGCTGTAAACTTGACACTGTTACCTCTTACGCAGTACAGGTTTCTACTGGGTAGGTGAAAACTCATTTTGTTTCAGTAACACCCAAGCAAACCTGTCCAGTCAACGTAAGACTAGACACTAGCCAGGCATAACACTGTCACCTCTAACTAGAAGGCAAGGAAGTGTGAAGCAGTTTTTCAAGAAGCTGAGAAACAGACTAATTCTATATTGGTGGGTTTTTCTCCACATGTATCCTAGAAGAAACTGCCAAAGACAAACTGCCAAGGTCTACCTGGAAAGTAATGATCTCAGAGTGCACAATTACAAAGAGAAGAAGTGGAGAAGGGAGAGGAAGAGGAGGGATGGTGGAAGGGAAGGAGAAAGAGGAGAAAAAGAGGAAAAGAAAGACACATTCAACTTTAGAGTGAGACCCATGGCAGGAGTCCCATATAAATTCTGCGCTTTATGCATCAATTAAAACCCCTGGCACTCACTAAGTTACACTAATAAATTACATCAGAGGATGTAACAATTTCCAAGGTCAGTGGGCTGAAGTAGCCAATTATTATTTTTATTCTTATTTAAACAAAAGACAGCCCTCTAACTAAACAGCTCTGAAGAATGATATATCACATATGACAACTCCAGCTTTGCTTTCTGGTCCCAATTCTCCTCAGTTGAAACCCTGATTTAATCTCATTTTCAACAGCCCAATGCATTACAAGGAAATGCCAGTTTAAAAGGTTAAAAATATAATCTGACAGCAGTGATGCTTCTAAATTATAAGCACCGCAGATGCACCAAGTAAACATATTTATTTTGTTGCCACGCTATCTAAATCCAGAACCTCCGGGTGTGACCAGAGACACTGTGGACTTCAACATTCCACCACACCCCCTTGAAAATACTCAAAAACTCAAATACGCAGAATCTAAGTGAACCAGTGGAACCCTGGATAACAGAAATGCCTTCCCTACAATCTGTCCTTACAGAGAGCTAAACATCCTTTAACACTTGATTTTTAAGTTTTAATTTTATCTATAAGAATAACATGTATAAATGGGATTTTCAGAGAATTCTGTTGGGTCCCAGTTTTCTACGTCTTTTAAATTTACAGTGTTATTCAACAATTACTAATGTTCAGAAAGATCAACAAGGTAAGCCTCATCCATCAAAGAAAGATGCAAGCAGACTCCATATGATGTGTTAGAAAAAGCAGAATCACAAACTCTAA
The DNA here is from genome assembly GCF_028858775.2 of Pan troglodytes. Lineage (NCBI taxonomy): Eukaryota > Metazoa > Chordata > Mammalia > Primates > Hominidae > Pan > Pan troglodytes. The sequence continues at coordinate 54,126,873 of NC_072413.2, read as the reverse complement.
TTTTAAAAAAAATCCTCTACAAAGATTTCTGCTTAATCATCAGTTAACCTAAAACTTCCACAGTCCAAAAGCATGCCTCTTCTGAAGCATTCCAGTTAACAGAGGTCTTTACTACATAAAGCCAAGGTTGTTAACCACTCAAGTTTTCTTAGCAAGCAAAACATACAGCATATTACACTGTTAGTCTTGGTCTTTTTTTCACCCAGTTACTTTTGGTCCAGAAGAAACAACAGTTCCAGATTTTGAAAAATAGTCTATCAGAAAAATAAAGGCTGTTTTCAATTTAATAATAGTCACCATGTGTAGCTGATACATTTGTAACAGAAAGCCAAAAGATGTCACCTCTTGAAGAAATCTCACTTGAGAGATCTTCGATAATAAACTGATTCATCAACCACCAACATGCCCTCAAAATCTCTGAGCTACCATCCTTGAGGATTATTTATCAGAGAAAATATCTGCAATTTCTGGATCATTTTTTATTGAGAGCATGCACCCATTACACACCATTAAGAAAATCTACAAGGCAAAAAATAATCGGCCAGATACTCACCATAAGACAGTCTCTTATTATAATCCAATCAAAACTAAATGAACAAATTCATTAAGCCACTTCCCAAAGCCACAATTCACAAATCATTTGGATTGCGGCTTACTCCCAAGGTGTGTGCACACACACTGAGCAGCAGACCCCACCCCTCTACTCGCGGGCCCCTCACGCGGCAGCACACATGCTCACAGAACCAGATTTGTGTCTGTGTAGCTTTCACACTTATACTACAGCTCTGGGGTTGCAGAGACACCACTAAGACCAAGAACTTTAATTCAGAATAATTTATGCCACCACACTGCTCTCCACTATACACGTAATTTTTAAAAATATTACATTTCCCTTTTTATTTGTTATAAATCCTATCAGTAAGTTGAATTTTAGAAATTTCATTATCCATTATGGTCCCTATAAAAACTAGATTAGAAATGGAGAAAGGAGATGAATATTCATTTGAGAATTCTACGAACTGAAGGCAGGTTGGGAAATTGGATTGGGGGACGGTGTAATAAAAGAAAAACAGAAAAAAGATGGTTTATATTTTCCTGCTATATTCAACTCTCTCCAGCAAAAAAAAAAAAAAATAGTTTACTGACAAGATTACTGGTTCCTCATAATGATTTTTTCTAAAAAAGAAAAAAATAAACTGAAGTTGGCTTTCACAGTTATCACTCCAGCAGTCTTGCTTCAAATACAACAAGCTGCATTCAACATATCAACATAGGAGCAGAGTGGAGGCAAAAAAGTCAACAAATAGCAAGTATTTTTGTAGGGACATGAAAAAAGAATACATTAAAATTGGCTGAACAGCAAATATCACATATAGATTATAAGCACAAAGTTCTCTAAGAATCAAAGGAAAGGAGTTGAAAAGCAAAAGATTCAGAGTGAAAACATAAATACAAGCATATAAATACAAAAGCCAGATGGATAACTATCAGGAAAAAATAATAGAGTATTTATCTGTGACTTCAGAGTGAAAAGATAAGAAACCAGAGCAACTAATTTTGAGTAAAAATAAAGCTTTATCACTGTCAAAATATGTTTCAGTTTGTTGATTTTTCTGGGGAGACTTTAATACTACATACTAAGAAAGATCATTTAAGGCAAAAAGCTGAGATTACTGTCAGCTTCAGGCCACATCTCTGTACTCATGACTGTAACCCCTTCTCTTTCTTAAAGTTTAAAAGGAAACTTTAAAATTTATCACCATCTCACTTTATAACCAGACAGTCAATTGTCAATGAGTACTTACTATATTTATGTGCTGAAGAATTTTACAATCTACCTTAGCTTGGAAGACACATTCTTTATAAAGAAATATAAATAAACTAAGCATTCTTTATAAAGAAATATAAATAAGCTAAGTACCTATTTTAAAGTAAATAATACATTCTTAAAAACTACAGCAGGGTACAGCAAAAAGAAGGAAGAAGACATCCTTATAAGAATGTTCATATTTCCAATCCATTCTGACCCTCCATGTAGTGCCAGGTACACCAGGTACTGGGACAGATGGCAGCTGAATGAGCCCCAGACCCTGCCCTGTCGTGGTGCTTGAAGGAGGGGACATTTACAAGGCACAGAAAGCTCACTAGAGATCCTTGCTCCTGACTGGAGGGAAAAGGGGGAGGATTCAGGAAGGGCATCATGTTGGAAGTGACACCTGGGCTAAATCCTATCAGTTGAGCAGGTTGTAGCAGGCAGAGGGAGTTGCATGTGCCAAAGCACAAAAGATGAAGAAAAAGAAGAAAGTTACATGAACATGTAATGGGGGTGGGGGAAAGGCCCCAAGGGCAGAAAACTGGATCCCGAGCTTGCCTGGGCAGGACATGTGTAAAATGTAGTGTCCTTTCCTCTAAGTACCTAATAAGACTTATTTTCAGAAGCCATGCCCTGTGCATACATACTGAGTCTTTCAGAGATCTTCTAAAGCTCTCAGAGGACAGCACCCTGTTTCTCCTTCTCCCATGTATCCTGTTAAAACATACAGAGACCTTAGAAATCACATGGCAATTCCTGATGCTGCCCCCTCAACTTGCCGAAAAAAAGCAGACTTGTATTCACCTATTAACATATACCTCACTCTGATCAAGAAAAAATATATTTGGCTTATTTTAAATGATTTTTAGCATTAATCAAATTCTCTAAAAATGAAAGTCAGTTGGCTAACACTTTAAAAAGAAGCACATATACTATGTTTAAAATGAGGTGTATGAAAATATGTATATGGACAATAACTAGAAGTGAAAGTGAAAAAAACGAAAATAATATTAGCATCATGGATTAAAGAAAAATGAGGATTTTTCCAAAATTTGGAAAAATTTTTCTTCCAAAATTTTCATTAATATACCATTTAGTATACAGCCTTTTAAATTAATACAATATTACCTAAATATAAATGGCCTGCCTTAAGAAAAAAATCCCATTTACAAATTTTTTAGCAAAGAAAGCTAAATGATCTGTGTTCATGATTAGTGTTCACATCTGAAAGTTGTAGGAATCAATGAGAGATAACTTAAAACTGGCTTAACCTAGGGAAAACTGGGGTGAATTAATTTCACAAGCAAAATCGAAGAGGGTGTGATTTATGGTAACCAACATGGTGAGTGTTCAAGTAGACAAAAAGACCCAATTAGATCAGAGAAACAGTCACTTAAACTGAGCTGAAAGGGCTACAGAAAGCCCTTCTCCTGAGGGAGATGAGCTCTATTGTCTGGATTTGATCTGAATGGAGGTAACAGGAAAAACAGGGGCAGGCACCCTCTGACCCTTTCCGGGGGTCTGGGAGGGAAGAATAGAACAGGAACACAAGCAGGCCAAGCCATCAAGCAGCAGGGCGGGGGTGACTCCAGCAGGGCTGTCCGCCTACACAGCTGTCCACCCCACGACAGGAGTCCCACAGGGAAGTCTCCAGCATTTCCACTGTTATCATCACAACTTCGGACCTTAATGTAAAACATTAAGTTACATCCTCCTGATCTCTATCAAAAGTTATTACGGGCGATGATACAGCCTCAGGGAAGTGCCTCCAGTCTAGTAAAGTCCTGATACAAACATAAGATGTATACACAGGCTTTGAGAAGTGGAATACACTTGAGCTTTAGAATCTGAGACCTGGATTCAAATTCCTGAACTTCAAAATCCTTTACTGACTGTGCAGAATCACACGAGTCACTCAGTGTCTGGGCATCAGCATTTCCTCATTTGTTCAATGGGATGGCATCTCCTCCTCCAGGGCTGCTGTAAAGGAGCATATGGCATGTGGCAGGAGCCTGGGCCCCTTTATAAGCCTCTCACACTGGGCAAGAGACTTGCAGTTCAATTTACTAATTTATAATTAGTATATTTATAATTAGTAAATTGCACAGGAGCAAGGAAAATTCAGTGAGGTGGAAATCCCCTCCGCTCAGCCCTCCTCACTACCTGCAAAGAGAGAAGCAACTCTCTCCTGAACTCGGCACGATTAAAGAGCAGTTTTATTTCATTTTTTTGAGACAGGGTTTCACTGTGTCGCCCAGGCTGGAGTGTAGTGGTTTTTATACAACACCAAGTCTGTATGCTTTATTATCCCAGACAAGATTTCTAAGTAATAAACCCAAAGCATGAGCTTTGACTAAAGGGGGTAAGGAGTGGGAAGAGGAGGAAACAAATTACTAAGGTGATGAAGATTTGGGCCTTTTCCATCTGGGGAAAAAGTGAGCTGTGCTGTCTTTTAATATTCAAAACAGTAGTGCACAGGCAGGCAACCATGATAACACAATAATTCAACTGAAGGGCATTTCTGGTACATGTAAACTACTCAGGTTTCACCCTTGTGTCGCTTATTACATTAGCAGAACCTGCTGATTGAATTACTTCCCTGCAGTGCTTCCAGGTCTCTGGTTTTTCCCATATAACATCTAATACTGCTTATGAAGATGCTGTATTTGTCCTTTGGTATTTTACCAACTGATATCTCAAGATGCCTGTTTGCTCAGAATGTTTTTCAGAAACTCTGGGTCATATGTACCTCACCACCTATGTAACCAAAAAGGCTTAACTGCTCTCACAGGAAGGTTCAAACTATACAGTGTAAAGCTATGCCAGCTCTCAGAAGGGTCTAAATCAACTGAGTTTCATCAAAGCCTTAGAGCTGGCACCTGGTCTAAGCTAACACAATAAGCAAATAAAAGGCACTTTTCCTGGACTGCTGTTGGACTATGCTTTTTGGATTAGCTAAACCAAGTGCCACTGCTGGAACAAGTTATACCAAGTACTGTTAGTGAGGAGATAGGAGCTATATGGACTTTTCCCTTAATCAATACTAACAGGAAGATTAAAAGACAAGAAAGGAGAAATCAACATAACAGTGACGTTAGTCCCAGGCAAAGATAGACCTTTATTAGAGAGGAAAAGTACTTGAAGCCCCTTTTCCAAACTATAAACGAAATACAAATGCTAGCCTAAATTACCAACGACAGCAACAAAAGCAAGAAGAAAGATTTCAAGGGTACATGCCACAGCTAATAAGGTTAGACAGCTTTTCTGGAAGGAGGAACAAAATGGATCATCTTGAAAACTAGAGAAATGAACTTATTACTTTGGATGACAAAGGCAGCTTTTCCTGCCTTTATCCAACATCCAAATCATATTGATGCATCAATTCAATATGATATATAATTATATAAAATATATTCAGGTAAATAGGGCAGATATAAGGATTCATTTTTATTTCCTCAAAAACAGACATTTAATTTTCTGAAAACATACTAGGAGCACAATACTTATGTGGGCAAAGCACGTATGTGGGCAACTTCCCAAAAAAGTTAATATAAGTTGTAAATCCAAGGAAAAAACATTTCACCTTACTGGTAACTTCTTTGAATGAGTGAAGTTTTACACCACTATGTTTAATGAGAATACCCAGTATGGCAAGGGTTTGGTTAAAAAAAAAAACAAAATAAAAACATACAAAACTGCTTTGGAACACAAACAGTAAAGGCAGGATTGAACAACTTGGAGTCAGAAAGACCTAGGTTCGAATCAGCACTCTGTCACATGTGGCCCTGCACAAGCTTCTCAAGCATCACGACTCAGTTTCATGCATAAAATGATGAGTGATGGTACCTACCTCCCTCGCTAAACATTTAAAGAGGCCACACACAAATAGCACTTTACAAAGAACCCAGCTAAGAATCAGCACTCAATAAAGGACAGATACCATCAGGGCTCAGGAGCCAGCCCTCTGGGGACCTCCCCCAAGGAGCAGGAAGAACCAACCCACTAAGCAGCAAGAGTCTAGCCAGAATTTCCTCATCTCCTCAGGAAAAGAAAAAAAAACTCAGATCTCGATGCTTCCTCTTGAAGGATCATTTTTAACTGCAGGTTCTGGCCAGGGACCTCCACTTCAATTCAAAAGGAGCACCCTGAAGAAATGGCAGAAGTCGAGATGGGAACACAACCAGGCCAAGCAGGGCAGCCCCTCAGTGATCCAAGACCACCACCTGCAGCAAACACTGCAAGGCCAGAAATCTGCTCTGCTCTTTTCTCCAGCAATGGGATCAATTACACCCTCAGAGGGGCTGGTCTGGGGGCTAAATGCCAGTCCCCACCTGCTCCACACTATTGCTGCCATAGCTCAGCAAGAGACAGCCAAGACCCCAAGGCAGAGGGACAAGTCCACCCCTGCTTGAAACAACAGCCTGGAGGAAAAGCAGCCCATTCTGCCTCCTGAGGGCGATCCCCTAGCTGGTGGGCACACTGTGCATCCTCCCGTGCAGGAAAGAGCACAGGGCTATGGGTCCTTCTCCTCGTTTCTTGGTGGACAAAGCACTCAGGACCCCATCCCTTGGGCCTCCAGGGAAAGCAAGGCTCCAGAGGCACAGTTGTCTGAATGGGTAACAGGAAAGAGTTCTTGGATCACTAACTGCTCTGCCAGTGGAGTTTAACCCCAAAACATTCACTGGTTCCAGCACAAGTTTCAAAATCAAACCACTGAGTGCCCAAATGATTAAATGGATCACGTTATCTCACCTCACCGTTGCCATCGCACAGAAGGGGGCTACGCCCATTGTGAGCAACTGTTCTTTGGCAGGGGAAGAGAGACAAAGGTAGGAGGGAAATGAATTACAAAAGGGAAAACGAGCCTATTTGGAGATTTCAAGCAAGACTGGGTCCTAAGGATTAGTTCACTAACCTACTCAGAAGGCTGACACTGCCTGCTACCTAGAGTCTGCAATAATGCCTTGAAATGTTATTAGCAGGGCTTCCCCCTCCCAGAGGCCATAGCCTTTACTGGGCCCAGGTCCTTCCTTTCAAGTCTCTCTCATCACAAAGGCCCTCTCGCCCCTTCAATTCCAAAGGCACTGGATATCCCTCAGCCTCTCAGCCCCTCAACCTCTCGATGTGCCTTCAGGTACTCTGCTTTCCCCTTGCTAACCCTTAGCTAACTCACCCTTTCTACCTCTGCTGACATAGAATTCCCTCCCTCCCCACAAAAACCTGCCCTCCCCCAAAAACAAATTTTGTCCCCTACTGTACACGAAACCCTGTACTTCTCCTTGGCGGCACCTTGCCAGGTTTGCTTAAAGGGCTTCCTTCTTGATGGACTGTAAGCTCCATGAAGGCAGGGACCACTCTGAGATTACCTACTATAACCCTAGCCCAAGTATTTCAATACCCCAACAATACCCCAACCTGACTTTCCAACTTCACCTCCCTCCCCAAGTACTTCAGCCTCCAGCCATACCCCTCAAGGTTCCAAAATCGCCATGCTTTTACTACCACTGCTCTATAAAAAACCCAGGTCATCTCTCAAGGCTCTGCTAAAGGCCAACTGCCCCAGGAAATCTTTCCCAATCTCCCAGCAATACACATGCCTCTCACCTTCACCCTGGTGGAAATAATCAAGCAGGAGAGCCACAAGGACCTACCTTCTAATCAGATTCCCACTAACTAGGGGAGTGAGCTTGGACAAGTCACTAAGCTGGAGCCTCATTGCCCAGATAATAAATTTGAACTCCTGGAAAGGATAATGTAAACCACCTAACGGAACCTGGCATATAGTATGCCCAGAGCTCTCGCCCACCATCCCGCTACACCCTAATTAATGATTTGTTGCCAAGTCATCTGTCTTGCCCTTAGACTGTGTACCCCTGGGGGGCATTTCCTTATGTAGGCTCCACCACCCCTAGTCCTCTGAAGTGAAATCAGCCTCGTAAAACAGCAACAACAGCATCACCTAACACAAACTGAATGATCAGTGTTTAGTGTGTATGTTTAGATAGTGCTTAATTCCTAGTATGTACAGGCAATCCCATTTTTTTTTTCTTCATCTTAAAGTTCAGAGGTCCATGTGCAGGATCAATGAATCCCGTTTTAATATACCCACGCAGAACACACATGCAATAAAATATATACATACACACATGCATCTCAAAATTCTTAGTGTAATTTTAAGCTTTAAAAACAACAAAATTATAAAAGCAGCAGACTTAACATCATCTGGAAGTTCAATTATTTAAATTTCTTTTACACTCAGTTGACCAATTTTGAATGCAAAAGTTTTGATTTCACATCTTTTAGTCCCTCTCATTAGAAATGAAAAATGCGAAAATTCCCCAAACAGAATTTGGGGAAATTTCAGAAGTTACGTTCACTTTAGCTACTAGAGGAATGTTTTCATTTTCTTTCTATGGCGAAGTGTTCAATCTGGAGGCAGTAACCGGTGGATGCTAGGCCTGTAGCTCTCCCGACCCTGAGTGCTGTGCAGGTGGCTGGCAGCAGTGGCTGCTATCAAATTTTGTCTCTCTTTTGTAAACTGCACCACACAAGAGCCATCTTCTGCCTTGGCTTGCTTCTCACCAACACAGAACTGTTCTCCATGGTGTGGAGGAGACATAAAGTATTTCAGGAACTGTACTACCTTCTTACTGCCCACAGTCACAGACAGGTACAACCAATATAAATGAGCTCTTCATCCTGTCCTTTAACCACCCGAATGCAGTGTTAAAACATTCTTCTGGTCCTTCCGCCATCCTGTACCTGCAGGATGCTTGTATAGATTACCCCACCTACTCGAATCTCTGTTAGTTCTGTTATTTCATGTCAGGTGACCTTTAAAAGCTTGAAAATCTGTGTCATGCATTAGCTCTCCTGGGTGAAAGCTGCTTATGTTCCAGTCTGCCAGAAGCATGGTTCTCAGTAAGCTAGGCTATTCTTCAACTGCCATGCTCTCAACAAATTTCAGATAATATTGGAGATTAACAAATGCAAAAAGACTTGCAGATGACTTATAAAGCCACTCCAAAAATGCTTTTGTTAGCTAAGATTTTCAAACCGTACAGTACTTAATGTTTGGAATAACTCATCAAAAAGGCTGAAATTGTGCTCACTAGAATGATCAACAACCCGAGGAGACAAAAAACAACTCAATAAAAACTTAATGAATTTATTTCCTATCAGTCTTGTCAGGTTGCATTTTGAATTCTATCCACAGCATGTGATGAAAGTACCCAAACCATAATGTAATCTTATGTACTACATCAAGGATCTGGTCAGCATAATTTTCTGGGATCTGGTGTGAAAGCACACTCCTTTGTGTCTACAATCCTTCCGCAGGAAGGGCCTTTCCCCAACGCAATCAATCAATCAATCAATCAATCATCAGTCCAGAAAAGCCTAATTGCTCACCCATCACCAGTTCTGATTATAATTAGTGTTCTATAATCATGGAGCAGGAAGCACAAGATGGGAAAGGAGGGGGGCCACCGAGGTCCTCCGAGTCACTTGGTAATCACGATCAGCCGTTTTATACCAATAGCCTAGAAGCCAAACACACAACTGCTCGCTCTGGTTAAATTCTGTTAAACCAGTACTAATAAGAATGGAAGTACAAAGCTTGAAATAATGATTTCTTATCCTAAAAACAGATTCTGCATGAGCAGAAAAGCAGGGATAAGCAGAGTGAAGTGTTTGAGAGTGAGAAGCATTATGCGGATGGCTAGAAAGAAAACCTCAATCGAGAATGACTCGCAATAGCCTTAAACCTGCTGCTGAAAATGCCCCCTGATGCATATTTATTAGGTCTGTCATCCAAGAGGCTTGTATGCCACAGTATTTCCAGCCATCATTAATAGGCATTAATGACCACAGCCTTTCAACGCCACTGTGGCGCACTGCAATGCAGCTCCGAGCAGCTGGTGGAATCAGAACAGATGGCCTGCTTCCCTTCAAGGCAGGACTTTCTGCAGGTGACAACATGACTGCTAGGTGACTGACAAAAAGAAAAACAAACAAAAGTTGAAACTGGAATATCTGATGTCAGTAAAGCACATGTTTAGTTTCTCAGGGAAACTTTGACTTGGGCCCTAAAGGTTGGTAGGATTGTTTACAAAACTGCAGTTGTGCTACAGAAGCAGAGTGTTCCTTCCAAGTCCAGAAACATTCACTAAGCCCTGGCCACATCTCCATGTGGGGTGGCAAACTAGGGTGTGCCACAGAAATCCATTTCTCCAAGAGGCTCAGTGAGTACCTAACATGCACCAGAAAGGGAAGCCCAGCATTCCAAGGGGGGTGGAAGTCAAGGTTCCCACCCTCAAGGGGCAATACGCTCTGGTGGAATGCAATGGCCACTCTGGGCACATGGCAAGCAGCACAGAGGGCAGAACCACGTTTTTGTCCAGGGATGCTTAACTATCTGCCCTTATATTTGTTTACACTTCTATTTTTCCCTTCAGTAAATTGCTTATATACGTTGCCTCTTAACGGGATACTTGGAATCTTCTGATTGTAAGAGCAGAACCCACTCAAGGTGGCTTAAACAGAAAAAAAAAGTAAGTAAAAACCGAAAGAAGTGGGGACTCTCAAAGGACACAGGATTATTTTCTCAGAAAAGCTTTTCCTGATTATTTTGTCCGAAAGGATCCCCCACTACCTTATCCTTAGCATTTCACCCTGCCAGTTCATCCACCCCTGCCCACCCAATAACTCTCTTCCTCCTTATCCTGCTTTAGTTTCCTCCCAGCAGTCTCTGAAGTTCCATTTTTTATCTACTCCTTTGCTTGCTCACCTCTCTCAATAAAAGGTAAGCTCCAAGCAGGCAGGAAGGGCAGCTGTCTGTCTTGTTTGCTGGTGTAGCCCAGGGCTGGGAGCAGTGCTGGTCCTCAGTCAGTATCTTGAGTCACTGAATGAATGGTCAATCACACGAAACTAGGTCTCAGGAGGTACCCGAACCAGGAACTAGAAGCAAGACAGCTGCCCTCTAGCTCACACTCCATTCTCTCTCTGTCTTGTTGGGCTGCAGCCTCAGTTTCTCCTTCCAACTCCACTGTGCCTTCCAACTCCACTCTGCAAAGAGCAGAGGGCTTTCTTCACTCCCATCTCATACTAGCAAAACCCTGAGACAGTCTCCTGTGCCCTTAGGGTAAAGTCCAAATCCCTTCCAATACCTTATAATCCCTTCATGATCTCCCCCCATCATCATCCCTCACAGTGTTTCATTCAATCATTCTTTCCTAGCCATAAAGAGTGTTTCTCTGTTCCTCAAAGTAGCTGCACGTGTTCATCTCTAGGTTGCAGAATACTCCAAACCTTCTTCGGAAAGCACTCTTTCCCTCTTATCTCCATCCTGGTCATCCCCATCTCATCCTGGCACATGGCTAGGGGACCCTGCTAACACATCCACCATCCCAGCCTTCAGGTCTCCCAGCTAGGCTGTCAGTGCTGCAGCACCAGGGCCCATGACTGTCTTGTTCATCTGTGCAGCCCTTAGTGCAATCCACAGCATCTGACAAGTGGCAGATGCTCAAATATTTGGGGAATAAATAAATGAACCATGTATCAGTAACGGTTATTCACAAAGAGGCTGGGACAAAAATAAGAGAGCAGTTCACCAGGAAAAGGGATGTGTCTGCCTTGTCCTAGCTGTATTCCTCATGCCTGGAAGAGTAGACAGCCAATAAATATTTGCTGAATGCATACATTCCTGGCTTGCCTGATGTAACTCCACCCCTTTCTCTCCCACTTGAGAAAACACATCAGAATGCAAAAGGGTGAAAAATGACATTATTAACATGACATATCTGAATCATTTGAAAGATCCACACTTTATTACTTGTCATAAATTACTGGCCACATACCCTCAAGACTGATCATCACATATGAGGTAGTTGAGACAGTGGTTGAGAACAGCTGATTTAGACAAAGCTAAGAAATATGAAGCACTTTCTGCTCTTATTATTTTATTTTCCAGAAGATGAAGGTGACAATAAGCTCAGTAAGAACTAATAACTGAATTATTCTAACCTTTACTTTTCTTTTTATAAAATAGATTTCTGCACACCCCAGGAGAAACGTCTAATTAAATCAAAAGACATTATAAATTCCTTTTCACAGTTATTTTTCTCCCATACCAATGAGGTCTACCAAGTTGCTGTTGTCTCCATTCAAAAGCCAACCTACAACCCCACATACATACTTTCAGGAAGGCCACACTGCAAGCCCTGCACAGCAGATATAAAACCAGTGCTCCAATGTGACAATATTGGTCTTCCTCAAATATAGCAACGGCTATTTTGTTTTGTTTTGGTCCTTTGTGCATAAGTATTTTATCTTTTTGATAAAATGTTTGGTAAAATTACTGAACCTGAATCAAGCCTGTTTTACTTTCATTTATACACAGCATCCCCAAATATTGATCACAGGATGAAACACAACCAGAAATGAAAAGACCTAATGAAGCTTTCAGTCTTGGTGTGTTAAAGAGAGAAACAAATAAATCTGAGAAAGCCAGACCAGAAACCACACAGCAACACAGACAGCCACATATTCCAAACAAGGCTAAAGTTAGTAAAGGAAAATATAGCAACTCAAAGCCAGTAACACCATAACCCTTAATAGCCTACAGAATTAGACACTCCATCCACACAAACAGATCTGAGCTCTTCAGATCACCCCACATGCTGAGAGACAGTAAAGATTTTGTTTTACAAATTTTTTTAAAGTTCAAAGACCTTTTAGTCTATAAAAGAAACTAATGTTTGATGTCTTTGGGCCCAAATTAGAGTGGAGGATGAGAAAAGGAAAAGTGTTAGGGTATATTTGAAGGTTTCTTATTGCCACCAAAGGGTGGAGTAGTCAAGGCAAAGAAAGTGCTGAGGTTACAGCAACAACAAAAAGCATACAGAAAGTGGGACCTGCTTTTAAAAAAAAAAAAAAAGACCATAAACTCTACAAGCTACTATACCCCTCTTTGTCTTACCTAACAAAACACTGAATCATCCAAAGGAAATGAGGCAGGTATCTACCGCCTTTTGTAGAGCTTATCAATTTCTACTAAAATACTTCATTTTTCAGTCATATTTAGTCATATTTATAAATTTTCATTTGTAGAGGTTCTTACCCTCTTTTTGTGCCAAGAATCCCTTTGGCAGTTTGATGACATGTACTGAGCCCTTCTCAGACTAATGTTTTTAAACATATAAAATAAAATACAAAGGATTACAATTGGGATCACTTATACTTAAATATCAAAAGTCTTAAATTGCTATACATATGTGCACTTTTGTAATAATGCATTAAATAACAAAATCTAGCAGCAAGTCTTTTTGTTGCCTACACTCATAAGTGAACGAAAATGCTAAACTGCAGTTTGAATATCATGAAAATCAAGACATGTTTTTCCCCCATCTAAGTTCAAGAACGTCCCGAACTCCATCTGTGGACCCTAGGTTAAGAACCCTTGGTTGAGAGAGCCAATAAAAATACATTTTGTGAAGCATCAAAAGAAAAAAAAAAAAGTCTTGCAAAATGCATTATCCATTCAACTGTGAGGTGAGAGGAACTAAGAGAGTAAGCAATATTTTTCCAAAAACCACCATGGCCCATTAGTCAGCAAGAGAGCCACATGCTTCAAATTGAATCCAGAAAGGATGCTTTGAGGAACTGACAGCGCTGCTGGAATCTGTCTTAAAGTGAGGAAAGGGTAGAGTAGGGGAGTACAGCCACCCAGCTCAGCCCAGATCAACTATGAACTTGAACCTCTCTCGTTCTGGGAGCCTGTGTCCTCAAGAATAAAATATAAGGGCTGAACATATACCATGACCATTAGGCCCCCTTCCAGTCCTAATTTTTTTTTATTATACTTTAAGGCTGGAATACATGTGCAGAATGTGCAGGTTTGTTACATAGGTATATACGTGCCATAGTGGTTTGCTGCACCCATCAACCCATCATCTACATTAGGAATTTCCCCTAATGCTATCCAGTCCTAAATTTTTATCATGAGATCATCTCCTCTTTATGCTGGTTATTTCAGTCTATTTAGCTAAATTTCAAAACATCACTGTCTTTCTTAAACTTGGAACATAAAGTTTTACACAATTTAAATGCTCTCATGGGTAACCTAACACCAATGAGTCAAATAGATGTATATCATTACAACTTTTTTTAAAATTCTGTTTTTACGCACATCTTCATAAAAAACAACCACAGCATTGGTCTTTTCTGCTATTAAAACAACTGTCAGGGAACTTAGAATATGTAACTGTTTCTACATTTGCGCCAATGAACAGAATTACTAAGCACAGACCAGGAAGGGCTCTTGAAGCCTACCTAATCCAATCATATTTTGCAAATTGATAAAGAAACAGAGAGGAGGAGGAGGAACTAAGCCAAAGTCACAGAGCCAGTCAGCAAGAGAGCAGGGCTTATTCAGGTCACCCACCTGTAAATGCATGTTCTTCTCACTATACCAAACTGTCTCTCAAATCCTGAGCCACTTCCCTAACCTTAAAACGTAAGTTTAAAATTATAGCAAAAAGACCTGCTGGTTAGACCAGTCATTTTTCTCTACCTTCAGTTAAGTAGTGGACACAACGAAGAGTTGTGGCTATGATACATTAACTGGCTGGAATCATGAAATAATTAAATTCCACTAATCTGCCCAGAAAGTGATGAGCTCACTAAAATCCTAGCTATGTGGAATCTCTTAATAATACTGTGTAACACACAAAAAGATATAGAAGTATTTATATATGGATATAGACATCTATCAGCTCTTCATTCTGCTCTCCAGGATTTCCTAGTAATGTTTCACTATGACATTCGAAAGTGAGCAAAAAGGACAGTCACGTAACCATTAAAAAAAAAAAAGCACTGAATTTGACAAGCAAAGCTTCTATCAATACCAAATATTAGGCATTTTTAGATCTCAGGAATCATCTCATTATTCAGAAAATCTACTTGAAATTTTCTGTTTTCCAATATTTATACCCCAGAGGACATAAAGATAATATCATAAAGATGATATTAATTCTACGTGGATGTTATTGTTGTTTTAAGATGAAGTACACTGTCTCAAATCCTAAGGGTGGAATATGAATAAGGTTCTCTCTAAAAATCTTCCTACCTAGTCACTCTTTCACCTGAACTCTTCAATGTGTTCAACATTGTAAACAGTCAGAAACCTACTCTCGAAAAAAAACCACAATTCAAGTATTCAAAAAACCAGACTAGCATCCTCTACTCACATTTCACCTCCTCAGAGAGAACTTCCCTCACCTTCCAGCCGAAGAAACCAATACCCACCTAAGCAGTCACTCTCCAAGTTTATCAACTCCTCTTCAGAACTTGGCTGCACCTGAAATTGTCACTTATTACTCCTCTGTTTGCATGTCTCTTTCTGTTTATGCCTGTCACTCCACTCTAAAAGGAAAGTTCCCTGTTCTCACTGCATCAGCAATGCCTAAACAGCACAGGCACAGAGTAGGTACACAAACGACGGCTGAGTGTCTCGCCCCCTAAGTGCCAACTATGTCATACTTTGGTCTCCTGGAAAAGCATTAGCAAAGGGCAGACCATATGCAACTGCAACGTTATATCCACAGGCTCCTGTGGAGTGAGACTATGATACTAGGACAATCCAGGGTTTCAATCCTTTCCGTGGCTTCGGAATGCCCTGCACTTCCAGCTACAAACACAAAACCTCTCCAGGCCCACTCGCTGCTTTTCTGAAACATCTCAACAATGATTTCCTCAAAAGGAAATAATGAAATAAAGTCCTGGCATACGTTAATCTTCCGCGTCAAGTTCACAGTGTTAAACACACTTTGAAGCCAGCCACACAAACAAAACCAAACTCCACAAAATTAGGTTGGGCTGAAGTTACATAAGACAGACTAAACTGCGGCTTTTCTCCTGTCATTCCTCCCGCCTTCCTGTGAACCCTGATATTTGTCTTTGAAGTGCAATTAAGATGTAGGTGAGAAAAACACTTATCTGCAAACAGCTTCAAAATAGGTAATGAGATTTCCAATACCACCCCCACTTAATGCACTAGCAACAAAGTCAGGAAGACTGGGAAGCTTTGAGTTGTGCGGTGTCTGGAAGCTTCCCTCAAAAACTCCTCTCTTTAAAATTATTTTTAAGTCAGCACTTACTTCAAGGCACTCGCTTATCAAAACACGTTTTGCAAAGTTCCCTGAGTCTTCCCACAGCCATGACTCCTCATATGTGTGCTAAGCCTACCTATCAGCGCCGAGGATGTTCTGAATACAGGTCTTTCAACGCAGAAGGACAAAAGCGCGGGTTCCCAGGAGCGACACATCCAAAGGAAAAAATAATCCTTTCTTCAACACTAAACCCAAGTTGTTCCTTCCCCCCAGTTTCCTGCACTTCCCCCTTCCCCCTCCCCTTTCACTGCCCACTATATCCAGTTTTAAGCCCGCAAAGCCTCTCTCCTGGCTTATTAAGGGTAAACAATAGAAATGTCACAAGGAAACTCAGGAAGTAGATGAAGTCTCTAATTGCTGCCGTTTAACGATTGTACATAATTACTATCTTCAAGATGCGGCTTTCACCAGCAGAGAGGGAGCCGAGGCGGGCGAGGCTGGCGAGCTCCCCGCAGCCGGGAGGGCATCAGCGAGGCCGGGACCGGGGGGATACGGCCCGCGCCCCGGTGCCAGGCCCCGAGCAGCCGCATCCTGCCCCTCCCCTCCAGAGCACTCCAAGCGGGGAGAAGCGGAGGGCCGGCCGGCCCGGGTCACACACAGTTCACTGCTCTCGGGCTGCGGCGGCCCGCGGCGGTCATCGGAACAATTTGCAAAGCGCAGCCGGGGATCCCACAGCCCGCGGCGGCCCGAGCTCACGGCGCCGGGCTCGGAGTTCGGGGGCGCGGGTACCACGGTCCGCGCGGGAGGTGGGAAGACGGGGCTCCGCGCCGGCCGGCCTCTCAGCTTCGGGAAGCGCCCCCGCGAAGCGCCCGCGACGGCGGCGCCTCACATGGAGTCCCTGCCCGCCCTCCCCGGCCCGGACGCGGCGCGCGGGAAGTGGAGCCCCTGCCCCCGCCCCCACGATACGGCCGCGGACCCGGTGCCCGGCGCTGCCCCCGCTGGGTCGCCCGAGTTCTGGCCGCCACTTCCTCCGCCGCGTCCTCCGCGCGGACAGCGCAGCCCGGCGCCCGCCGCAGCACCCCGAGCGCGCGCCGATGGGGGGCATCCCGCCCCCGCGCCGCCGTCCGGGCCCTGAGAGCCTCTCCTGCCGCCCCGAGCGCCCCGGCGGTCCCCAAAGAGCGCCGAGCCACCCCGCCAGCC
Source organism: Pan troglodytes (assembly GCF_028858775.2). Classification (NCBI taxonomy): domain Eukaryota; kingdom Metazoa; phylum Chordata; class Mammalia; order Primates; family Hominidae; genus Pan; species Pan troglodytes. The sequence continues at coordinate 54,109,752 of NC_072413.2, read as the reverse complement.
CCGCTCCAGGATGCGGGCGCTCCCCGCCCGCGCCGCTGCCCGGGACCAGGGACCCCAGGACTCACCCGAGCACCACCAGCTCCCCGTATTTCACTGGCTCCTTATTGGGGGCGCAGTGTTCCTCCTGGCCAGGGGAAAACATGGAGCCCCGCTCGGCCGCCGACGCCGCCGCCTCCGCCGCGATCCCCGCCGAGTCCGCGCCGCCGCTACAATCCCATCCCGAGAACGGGGTGAGCGCGCCGGGGAAGGGCACGGCGGCGAAGGGGGCGCGGGGCGGCCAGTCCCGCTGCTGCTCCGTCGTGGCTGCGCGGCTGCTCCGCCTGACTCCCCGGAGCTCCGCGCGCCGCGGCCGCCGCGAGTCAGAGCCGGCAACAAATGGGACCCAGCAGCAGGGGGACCTGCCTGTGCTGAGCGCCGCCGCCGAAGCCCCGCGGGAGGGAGGGAAGGAGGAGGGAGCGGGCGCACGAGAGGCGGGGGCCGCGCGGGGGAGGCGGGGGCCAGCGCGCGGGCAGGTGGGAGCCGCCCCGCCCCATGCAGAGCCAGGCGCCCGCCCCCGGCCCGCGGGGCGCCCCCTCCCCCGGCGCGTGGGGCCGCCCGCGCCCACTCCCCGCCCCCCTCGGCCCGGCGGAGGCTCGGCCCCTGTGTTATGTAAACATAGAGTAAAAGGGAAAGGAAGTTCTTAAAGGAGCAGCTCTATTTTTTTTCCTCACTTCCTTCCCCAAACTTAGAGCGCGGGGTCCTCAGCCCTCGCCGCCTGGTTCTTCAGCCGCGAAGGCCCGCGGGAGATCCTGGAAACGAGCGGCCGCGGTTCCCAAGCCCACGTTTTCCTGGCTGGAGTTCGATGGGATTAACTTCCTCTCCGAGTAGAATAGCGCTCTCTCGATGTCACTGTGTCCCGGCTTACATCTAGAGGTGTCGCACACACCCACTTGGGTGCCTCCCCTTCCAAAACCAAGCAGAAAGGCGTCTAGAAAATTAGAAGGTTTTGCCAGTTGGTGCTGGCGTAGAGGACGTTTCGAAGGCGCTTGGAGCACCCCACCGTTGCACTGGATGTAGCTACCCCGGCTTGTGGTCAATAGAGCTCCACCTGGCTTTTGGGGGGTGGCGGGGGGATGGGGGAAGAGTTGTTTTTTAATCCATACTTTATCCACTTTTCCTGTGCCTTCTTTCCATCCCCTAATACATATAAGGGGAAATTACCTGGGTGGACTTTTTAGTGAACGTAAATGTTCCTTTATGACCATGATTTAATCAATGCACTGTTTGCTTTCTATTCTTTTTAAACTAGTTATTGCTATGGCTTTAAAATATCGTAGACTGTGATAGTTTTACTGACTGCTGTTTTTCATCATACAGGATTTTATTGTTCTAACATTTATTAAGCACTCATAATGTGCTAGAAACTCTACATATTATTGCGAGTCATTGCCTCTCAACACTGTTAAATATTTAAAGAAATAAATACTGCAGAAGCTACCCTGTGTATAGTGACTGGTTGGCTATGACCCGAAGCAAAGGGCTAGAAAAAATAATAATTGCATCTGTAACCTTCCATTCCGCTGTGCTGCACCCCTTGTGTAACATTCTCTGACAGGTTATTACGGTAGTGACATGATGTTTCTGATAATTTTACTTCAGTTAGGAACTGATTTTTTTAATTGAGGTTTTAGAAATAAATTATTCCAAAGTAACTAAAGCCACACCACTGGTAAGCCAAAAATAAACTTTATTAAACAGTTAACTTATTTCAGCTAACTATAGAAATTCTGTATTTCAAATGAATATTAGTTATTCTGCATATATTACGTATTCTCTATATTTTTTATATGTAATAAAAAATCTGTTACAGTTTTAACCAGCACTCCTTCACTAAAGGGATAAATCATGTCTCCTCCCCAGTGTTGATGTAAATTTCTTTCAAATTTCTGCTGGATTAATGTTGTCTTCATGTACTCTGTGCATCTACTTACCACATAGATTGTATGACTATCAAAGATCTGTCAGAATCATTCTGCAGTTGCGCCGTCACGATTACGATGATGCCTGCCTCTGTCACCCTAGCTTCTCTAGGCCTCCTCTGTTGCTGCTCCTGCTCTCTAGGCTACCATTACCTCCTTCCTTCTCTCTTGGCCTGCTGTGCCTGTGTGCGTTGCATTGCATTATACTGTTCTGGCTGCATTTCCTCCTTGCTGTGCTTCGCATCTGCTCTTAGGAAGATAGAAAGAAATATGTATTAACCTCCTACTAAGTTCCCAGCACTAGGCTGAGAGTTTCCCATAGGATATCCCAATCTTCCAAGGCCCCCCCGTCTAGCTATCTGCCTGTGGCACCCCTGACTTCCAGAGGGACATGTCTCTCTACTCTCCCAACATGTCTTTGAGAATGTTTATAGTACTTAATCAGGTCTGTCTTTATCAGACTGACTTACAGGAAGTGTTGTTGTGAATGAGTTTTTGTGTCAATGGAGGCTTTTTATCCTAGGCAGCTCAAGGCTAGATCAGCTCTGTGAATCACTCTGAGCCCTGAAAGCTTCTGACTGGTAAGAGCAATTCTATTGATCACAGTCAAGAATACATACAGGGACCAGGCATGGAAATCCAAACGAGCAAATGGGCTGAGTGAGGACTGTGGCACATTGGTAGGGTCTGTGCCGTCTACAGGGCTTATCTGTCACTCATCTCTAGCTGATTGTTGCCATGTGACAATGACAGTTCACTCTTGCTAGATTTAATTTTTCTAAAAGCCTCAAATCCTGATTACACCAAACCTCTCAATTTTTAACTGTTGGCAACTCATTCACACTTTCAATTTTCTTGAAACACAGCATGAGCCCATCAAAACTATGTCTGTTTTTCTAGACTCTATGTACCCAAGGTCCCCACAGTTGCTTTCTCTGATTTCAAGGAAACAGACATGAGTAAAGGTAAAAACACTTCTCAAATGGTATCAAATGGTAGGGCTGGGGGGATGGCAGAGTGGTGAGGGGTGTTAACTTGATTTTCTCAGAGCGTTGATGGCTTGTGTTCCTAAAGAAGCCAGCGTGTGACTTTCTCTGTGCATCTCTTATCAGAGTTATTTGCTCACAACTTAAACCAATTAGGACATGACCCCATCATCCCCAGTTAATATTAAGAATCTGATTGTAGCATGGATTTATCCCCTCTTGAATGTAATTGTTTTAGTGAGTTGCTCCAGGCTGGTGGGACAATCTGGCTGTGCCATCTGCCAACCCACTAAGAGCCAGGGTGGGCTTGGCTGACTTGATTGCCAGGGCAGACCCTTCCCTGCTCTCTCTGCTTGCCATTCCATTTATGTCCCTCACCCCAGACCACTCTCTTGAAGAGGATGACCCACCCACATCATCCCAGAGGGAGTCTGTGCTATTTCTTGGGCTACCAGAGGCCATATGCTTACTATACAAATAAATAATGTAAGGCTTTATCTTGACTTTTCCCCAATTATGTCTTCCTGTTTTGTTAAAATCAAAAGATTTAGTGAAAAAGTGTATGTTTGTTTTAAACATACCTAAAGTCAGTCAAATACCTTTCAGTATTTCTAGAATGAAGCATCTAATTTTTGGTCATTCTACATTCTACCTTACATGTTTATGTTTGGAAAGACTAAAGAGCAAGTAGACACTTTCAAAAATATGTTTGGACAAACCGAGCAAGATACAGTATATTTTTTCATGCAACTTTAGATTACATTTCATTTTTAAGCTGTTATCTTTTTGTAGTTTTCTGATTGAGAATAATATAAGCTCTTTGTCAAAAGTTTTAGAAATACGAAAAAAAGGATTTAAAAAATTGTCTTAAATCATCTCTAATCTCATTACCCAGAAAAAAACCCTATTTATCATTTTTCTGTATTTCCTTCATTTTTTATTTTTAATTTTTTGACATATGTATAATCACCCTCTCTAAAGTGTGTCCTGCCTTTTTAATTTAATATTATATTGTCAGAAGTTTTCTCTTGTAACTAAAACTTCAAAAATATTTTTGTTGTTTCATTATCAACATTTATTAACCATTCCCCTCCTATGGAATATATAGGTGGTTTCTAATTTTTGCTCTTATAAATAATAAACATGTTTATATTTGTTATTACTTCATGAAGACATATTTCTATAGGTAAAATTATTATATTAAAGGGTACAAATATTTTTAAGACCCTTTCATGCATATTTCCAAACCATTTTTCAGAAGGTTGTGACTGCCAGTTTATACTGTAACTAGCAGTATGTGAGAGGCTGCCTCAGGAAACTCCCACCAGCATTTTAAAATCCTTACTAATTTAATGGGTGATAATTTTTTATTTGCATTTTCATGATTTGCTATTGTAAGATACATTGACTTTTTCCTATTGTGGGAAAAAAACCCACATAACATGAGACCTACCCCCTTAACAGATTATTAAGTGCACAGTACAGCTTGTTAATTATAAGAACATTGTTCTACAGCACATCTCTAGAACCTTTTCATCTTACGTGACTGAATCTTTATACCCATTGAACAGCAGCTCACCATTTCTCCTTCCCCTTGCCCCTGGCAACCACCATACTACTTTCTGCTTTGATGAGTTTGATTTTTTGAGATACTTCGTATAAGTAAATCATGTAGTCCTTTGTCCTTCCATGACTAGTTTATGTTACATAGCATAATGGCCTCCAGATTTACCCATATGATAGCATATGACAGGATTTCCTTCTTTTAATGGCTGAATAATATTTCATTGTAAGTATATACATTTTCCTTATCCATTAATCTGTTAATAGACATTTAGATTGGCTCCTGTAAATAATGCTGCAATGAACATGAGAGTACAAACATCTCTTTGAGTTCCCGATTTTAATAGTTTTGGATAAATACATTGAATTAGAATTGCTGGATGATATGTTAGCTCTATTTTTAATTTTTTTAGGAACCCCTATACTGTTATCCATAGCAGCTACACCATTTTACATTCCCATCTACAATACACAAAGATTCAAATTTCTCCACATGCTTGCCAACGCTTGTTATTTTCTGCTTTGTTTTGTTATAGTGGCCATCCTAATAGATATGAGATGATATTTCATTGTGATTTTGATTTGCATTTCCTGATGATTAGTGACACTGGGTATCTTTTGCTATATCTGTTGGCAATTTCTATATCTTCTTTAATGAAGTGTCTATTTAAGTTCTTTGCCCATGTTTTCATTGGGTCATTTGTGTTTTTGTTTGTTTTGCTATTGAGTTGTAGGAGTTTCTTATGTATTTTGGGTAGTAACCTCTTATCAGATATATGTCTTGCAAATATTTTCTCCCATTCCATACCTATGTTTGGTATGCTTTTTCCCTCTCTTGCTGGTTTCCTTTGTTGTACAGAAGCTTTTTAGTTTTATGCAGTCCCACTTGGCTATTTTTGCTTTTATTGACTGTGCTTTTGGTGTCATATCAAGGAATCATTGCCAAGACCAGTGCATGAAGACTTTCCCCTATGTTTTCTTCTCAGAGATTTATATTTTAGGTTTTATGTTCAAGTCTTTAATCTATTGAGTTTATTTCTGTGTATGATATAAAATAGGGGTCCAATTTTATTCTTTTTTATGTGGATCTTCAGTTTTCCCAATACCATTTGTTGAAGAGACTATCCTTTCCCCATTTTGTAATTTTGGCACTCTTGTGGAAGATCAGTTGACCATATATGAATGGGTTTATTTCTGGGCTCTCTGTTTTGTTCCGTTGATCTACATGTCTGTCTTTATGCCAGTACCATATTGTTTTGGTTACTGTAGCTTTGAATATGTTTTGAAATCAGGAAGTGTGAGGCCTCCAGGTTTCTTTTTCTTTCTCAAGATTGTTTTAACTTCTTCTTTGTGGTTCTATATCAATTTTGGATTCAGTTTTTCTACTTCTGTAAAAATTGCCGTTGGGATTTTGATAGGGATTGCATTGAATATGTAGCTTTGGTTAGTATGTACATGTTAACAATATTAAGTCTTCCAATCCATGAACATCGGATATTTTTCCATTTATTTATGTATCTTCAATTCCCTTCAGCAATATTTTGTGGTTTTTAGTGTACAAGTCTTTTACTTCCTTGGTTCATTCCTAAGTATTTTATCCTTTTTGATGCTATTGTAAATGGGATTGTTTTTCTATTTTCTTTTTTGGATTGTTTGTTGTTAGTGTAGAGAAATGCAAATGATTTTTGTATGTTGATTTTTGTGTCTTGCAACTTTACTGAATTCATTTATTAGTTGTAACAGTTATTTTCTGAAGTCTTTAGGGTTTGCCATGTATAAAATCATGTTACCTGAGAAAAGAGCTAATTTATTAACAGAGACCTTTTATTTCTTTTTCTTGCCTAAATGTTCTGGCTGAGAGTTTCAGTACTATGTTAAATAGAAATAGCGAGAGTGGACATCCTTGCCTTGTTTATGACCTTAGAGGAAAAGCTTGTAGTTTTTCATCATTGAGTATTATGTTAGCTGTGGACTTTCCATATGCTGCCTTTAATATGTTAAGAGAATTTCCTTTTATTCCTATTTTGTTGAGTGTATTTACTATGAAAGGGTGCTGAATTTTTTCAAATGCTTGTTCTGTATCTATTAAAATGATCATGTGATTTTTTCAAATGCTTGTTCTGTATCTATTAAGATGATCATGTGATTTTCATCCTTCTGTTAATATCACATTGAGTGATTTTCATATGTTGAACCATCCTTGCATCTCAGGGACAAATCATACTTCATCACACACCACTGCACTCTAGCCTGGGTGACAAAGTGAGACCCTGTCTCAAAAAACAAAGAAAAAAAAAGAAAAGGAAAGGAAAAAAAGAGAGAGAGAGCTGGCGGGGAGGAGGTGCCACACACATTTTTTTTCTTTTTTTTTTCTTTTTTTCTTTTTCTTTTTTGTTTTTTTTGAGATGGAGTCTCGCTCTGTCTCCCAGGCTGGAGTGCAGTGGTGCGATCTCAGCTCACTGCAACCTCCACCTCCCAGATTCAGGAGATTTTCCTGCCTCCGCCTCCCGAGTAGCTGGGACTACAGGCACCCACCACCGTGCCCAACTAATTTTTATATTTTTAGTAGAGACAGGGTTTCACCATGTTGGCCAGGCTGTTCTCAAACTTCTGACCTCAAGTGATCCACCAGCCTCGGCCTCCCAAAGTGCTGGGATTACAGGCATGAGCCACTGCGCCCAGCCGAGGTGCCACACACTTTTAAATGAGCAGATCTCACGAGAATTCACTATCAGGAAGACAGCACCAAGCCATGAGGGCTCTGCCCCCATGATCCAAACACCTCCCACCAGCTCCCACCCTCAGCATTGGGGATTACAATTCAACACGAGATTTGGGCTGGGACAAATATCCAGACTATCTCATAGGGTACACACTGGCCTCACAAAATGAGTTTGCAAATGTTCCTTTGTCTTCAATTGTTTTTGGAAGGGTTTGAGAAGAACTGCCATTAGTTATTTTTTAAATGCTTGCAAGAATTCACGTGTGGAGCTATCTGATCCTGGACTTTTCTTTGCTGGGAGTTTTTTGATTACCAATTCTATCTCCTTACTAGTGACAGGTCTGTTCAGATTTTCTGTTTCTTCATGATTCAGTCTTGGTAGTTTACATTTCTAGAAATGTATCTATTTCTTCTAGGTTACCCACTTTGTTGATGTATAATTGTTCATAGTTGTCCCTTATAATCCTCTTTATTTCTGTGGCACCAGTTGCAATGTCTCCTCTTCCATTTCTGATTTTATCTGAATCTTTTTTCATTTGTTCTTTTCAAAAAACCAATTCTTAGTTTTGATTTTTTTTTCTGTTGTTTTCCTATTCTCCATTTCATTTATTTCTGTTCTGACTTAATTATTTTCTTCCTCTTCCCAAGTTTGGGCTTAGTATGTTTTTCTTTTTCTGATTCCTTGAGGTATAGAATCAGGTTGCTTATTTGAGATCTGAGGTCCTTCCTTTTTTTTTTTTTTTTTTTTTTTTTTGAGACAGGGTCTCATTCTGTTACCCAGACTGGACTGCAGTGGCACAATCTTGGCTCACTGCAACTTCTGTCTCCCAGGCTCAAGCGATCCTCCCACCTCAGCCTCCTGAGTAGCTAGGACTATAGGTCTGTGCCACCACACCCAGCTAATTTTTTTATAGAGACAGGGTTTCACCATGTTGACCAGGCTGGTCTCCAACTCCTGAGCTCAAGAGATCCACCCACCTAGTGGATCCTCCCAAAGTGCTGGGTCTACAGGTATGACCCACCGCACCCAGCCCCTCCTTCTTTTTTAATGTAGGTATGTATTGCCATAAACTTCCCTCCTAGTACTGCATTTGCTAAATCCAGTAAGTGTTAGTATGATAGTTTTCATTTCTGTTTGTCTCAAACTATTTTCTAATTTCCCTTATTTCTTCTTGACCGAATTGGTTGTTCCAGAGCATGTTGTTTAATTTCCACATATTTGAATTTTCCAACTTGCCTTCTGCTACTGACTTCTAGTTTCATCCCAATGTGGTCCAAAAAGATACTTGGTATTATTTCAATCTTCTTAAATGTGTTAAGACTTATTTTGTGACCTAACAGGTGATTGATCCTGAAGAAGGTTCTGTGTATCCTTGAAAAGAATGTGCATTCTGCTGCTGTTGGGTGGATGCATTTACTTTTTTTTTTTTTTTTGAGATGGAGTCTCGTTCTTTCACCCAAGCTGGAGTGCAGTGGCACGATCTCGGCTCACTGCAACCTCTGCCTCCCAGATTCAAGCGATTCTCCGGCCTCAGCCTCCCAAGTAGCTGGGATTACAAGCACACACCACCACGCCTGGCTAATTTTTGTATTTTTAATAGAGATGGAGTTTCACCATGTTGGCCAGGCTGGTCTTGAACTCCTGACCTCAGGTGAGCTGCCCACCTCAGCCTTCCAAAGTGCTAGGATTACAGGCATGAGCCACCACACCCGGCCTGCATTCAGTTTTTAAAACAAAAATGGTTGAGCTCGTAGTTAATAAAATCTTGGATTTTTGTCAGATGAATTGCTTTTAAGAAGGGTCTACCTTATCAGAACCTGTGCAACTAAATTACCGAATCTAAGTGATATATTAAATATTTATTTCTATCTTATTTCCAATTTGTTAGTTTCAGTCAATTCAATGAATTTTTTCTCATTCTGCTAAAGAGCTTTTAATTATTTCGATAAGTAGTACACATAGATGGTAAGCAATGACAATAGTACCAAAGGGTAAAAAATGTCTTAAACCTACTATTCTCCTCCCTAGTGGAAACCACCATTCCCAGTTTCTTGTGTATTTTTCCAGCATTATCCTCTGTGTATGTATATGATTGTGCAAATAATATTTAAGAAAATATACAGAAATGGCAGCACACTATATATACTACTATGCTAACTTTTTTCACTTAACACAGAGACCAGGAAAAGACTCTTAAAGGAGGCCTTTGAGCAGATGAATGAATGACGACAGAGTCACCTGTGCAAGATATGAAGGAACAGTGATATTCCATACGGAAGGCACAGCAAGTACAAATGCCCTAAGATGGGAATGAGCTTGGCATATATTAGGAACAGAAAGAAACCCATGCTACTGGAGCTTACTGAATGAGCAGGAAAGGCATATAAGAAAAGTTGAAGACGTAGATAGGAGTCAGATTATACTGGTAGATAGGAGTCAGATTATACTGGGCTTTCGGGTAATGATGGGAAAATCTGATTTGTTTCTCTTCAATATTGGAATTCTCTGGCGATTTGGGAATAGTTGTTGAAAATATAAAAAATAAAATCATCTAACAATTTTACCTACATACCTATCATGAGAGACCATAAAATGCTTGGCTGAAATCAAGATACGCATTTTAAAAGCTGCATAATAAGTGATTTCTTAACAAAAGGATTCATTTTTACACTCTTAGCCAAAGGCCAGAATTATTGCAAACAAAGAGACAAACTTGTAACAGTGAGATGGTCCTGAAAGAGGGCCTCCCTACACTTGTTTAATAATGAGACAGGGACTCAAGTAAGAAGTTAACCTGAAGCCTGAGAAAGGGATTCTAATAGAGTGGAGAGAGGCCTGGTATAGGAGTCAGAGACCTCAGTTTGACATTACTGAATTTCCTTTTGCCTGCCTCAGTTTTCCCATCTGTGAGGTAACACTTCCTGGCTATGTATCTCACAACATTTTTCAGAAAATCAAATGAGGTAATGCATGTGATGGTTATTTGCATACTGCATAGTATTAACATGTGTACAGTATTATTATTTTTGAATAAAACTACAGGAAGAATATTGTGTGAGGGAGAATGTAGAACTATTAAATAACACATCAGTAAATATGTGTTGAAAGCTTTCTGTACTTCATAGGTTCAGCCCTGTAATAATAAGCCAATGTGATAAATATTTATTTAGTATCTATTATTTTGAAGGCCTGGTGATAGACACAGCAAGTGATACAGCAGCAACTAAGACAGCAGGAAACCAGAATTCCCAGTGGTCACACTTTGGAGGTAAAATCCTGATCCCAGAATGAGGGACAGTGCAAAGCTATGCAATGGGGAGGGTGTGGAAATCTGGCTGGTAAAGTCCACATAATCTGTAGCTTTCCTGCTAGTTGTGAAATGTTCTAGTTGTGACAACTAGAATCTCAGAATTGAAATAAGAAATTGATCCAAATGAGAATGCTTTCTAAACTATAGAGTACCATACAGTAGCATGATTGTGAGAGAATACTAAAAGATCAGCTTATGTCAGGAAGCTGCCTCTAAAATTTTGATCTAATGTTTCAATCATCTTCAACTAGCCCGTGAGTATCCATTTGACCTTAACTTGGGTGCAATAAGGGCACTCATTTGATTCTTACCATTTTATTATGCTTTTAAATGCCGCCATTATCATTGCACATGTGAAGCAATCAGGTGTGTTTAGCTGCAAAATAAACACGTGAAGCAGAGCCACCCAATCTCCATTACCACGTGCTAGTTCACATGAAAAATCCAAGGGCACGTAGACACACAGCTCTGCCCAGATGGAACTGACCCCCACAGTCAACAATTAAGGTAGGAAGTGCACCAGCTAAGAGGCAGAAGTTGTAACTATTCCCTTAAGATAAATAATAAGATAAAATGACATTTTTCATTTATTTCAAAAGCATTAAAGCCAAGGTTGCAGCTGAATCATAGCAATGGGAGAATTAAACACTTTAAGGCCCACAAAATCAAAACTGTTGATTTACAAAACATCCACCTGCCTGGTAAATGTAAGTTCCTATTAACCTTTTTCTTTGCTCGGTCACTGGTCAATTACACAAAGAGGTCTTCCCTCTTGTGTTCAGTTCTTGTGTTATGATTGGCTAACGTCAATATGCCAGAAAGATCTGCTGTTGACCAAAAGCAAGCTACAAATACACAACAGAAAAGTCAAAAATCTTAACTAAGCTCCAACACTTAACATTTAAAGAAATATTCATTTATGAGAGAAAAGAACCAAATTTATTTCCTCTGTGAAATGAACATTTTATTAAATGTGTCCTCTTCTACGTCTAGACCAATAGATGCTACAAGTTAGCTTTTTTTTTTTTAGTCTTAAAAATTAAATCCCTTGCCCTCTCACTCCTCTAGGCATTTTAAAATTTATAATCTTTCTGGCAATCATCTTTTGTAATAAAAAGTATGGATATTAAGTTGAAATGTCTATAGTTCTAAGCATACATTTTCATTCACAATTAGAGATGTTATTAAGCGGCTTTTGAGGATAATGATTGTATCAGTTATCTATTACTGCAAAACAAAATACTTTTGGGGTGGTTTGTAACTCAGTCATAGATTAAATAAGATAAACTACACTATCCCTTTATTTAACATAGTCTTTTTTTTTTTTTTTTTTTTTGAGACAGTGTCACTCGGTCACCCAGACTAGAATTCAATGGAGTGATCTCAGCTCACTGCAACCTCCACCTCCCAGGTTCAAGTGATTCTCCTGCCTCAGCCTCCCAAGTAGCTGGGATTACAGGTGCACAGCACCGCGCCTGGCTAATTTTTGTATTTTTAGTAGAGATGAGCTTTCACCATGTTGGCCAGGTTGGTCTGACCTTCTGATCTCAGGCTATCCGCCCACCTCGGCCTCCCAAAGTGCTGGGATTACAGGCATGAGCCACCACACCCAACCTATTTAATATAGTCTTATTAAGCATTCTTGGTTGCAAGTATCAGAAACCCATTTAACCTATCTTAAAGATGAGGAATTTGTAACAAGTTTATGTAGGTAGTTTATGGAAAAGAAGGACAGGAAATGCAATTGAGCTTCATCAAGGACAGAACCAGAAAATGGAAAATCTGACCAAGAACTAAGGTAGTTGATCTCTGTTTTCCTCTGAGACTGCATGGATTCTCTTTGTGTCTTTTTTTTCTTCCTCTTTTTCTTCTTTCTGTGTTTGCACTTTTATCTTCTCTCTGTGCAGTCATCTTTGTTTCTTTATGCACCTGACAGAGGGGGGCCACCCTATAGCTCCCGCAGTTACATGTCCTTAGCTCATGTAACTAACAAAAACTGCTTAGCCACTCGCAATCCCAATTCCAGTTCTAAAGGCAAAGAATTTGATTGGCTTACCTTGGGCCAGGTGACAAGTCCTGGTCCCATCAGCTAAGGCTAAGGGTCAGTCAGGGGCATGAAGTTCAAACATAGCTACTATGGGAGCAATTTTTAGAGAAAAAAGGATGTGGGCTGGGAAACATCTTGAAACTGTCTACTACAACTATCATTCCAATGGAGAGAAAGTGGGAAAAATGGAGTGTAAACAAAAAATGTTATAGAGCTATATTTAGCACTATGTGTGGGATAAAAATGGGAGAGCATAGCCAAAGAAGACACATTAATGGAAGTAAAGAATGGTGAAGGATTAGATCAAGAAGATTAAAATATAGGAGAGTAATTTGAATTGGAAGGAGAGAGATCTTGTTGAAGATTTTGAGATGGGAGGTGATGATGTCAAAACAACAGGAACAAAATCGACATTCATGCATTTAAAATAATTATTCAGTGAGTGTCTACTCTGTGCCAGGCCTAGTGCTAGGCTCTGGGATTAGTTTAGTCATATACTCTAGAGCCTCTGAAGGGTCTTCACTGCCTGGAGGGCTGCTAAGGGACTCTACTCCTGGGTGCTATTGAGGGAGAATGGCAACAGAGTCAGAACAATTCAGTGACCACAAAAAGGCAAACCAGAGAGGACATCACCTTGAGTGTAAATTTCCCTTTTTATTCTCTAGTTTTCTCCACCTCTAATTGATAAGAAAGTATGTGTAACATTATACTTCCTTCCCAGAGGCATGAGAAATGCAAAGCTTGGTTTTATTGCAGAATGTTATAAAAGAACCAGTGTCAAACAGGAACCTGTGTTCCTTTTAACTTTGCAGCTCATCATCATAGAGCCTTCAACAAGTCTTCAGTTCTCTGTGCCTTATTCTTGAAGTTCAGTAGGTAATAGTAGCATCATTAACACTGACTGAATGTTTATTATGTACCAGGTGCTATCGTACAGACTTTACACAAATAATATATCTAATCCTCACAAGAACTGAATGAGGTAGGCCCTATTAGCATCACATCCTCATTACCTAGATAAAGAAATTGAAGCACAGAGAATTTAAGTGCCTTGTTCAGAGCTCTACAGCTAGTAAGTGGTAGGAGCTGGGCTTTAGACTCAAAATACCTGGTTCCAGAATCCACACCTTTTAACAATATGCTATGACGTTAATTACTTTTTAAAATTTTACTTTACACCTATTGGTGATATTATCTTAATGTCCTTTTATATGCCTATCATGCACATCAGTTTGTGTCACACATGCACTTCTAGCATGGAGGACCATTTAGCTAACTAGATGTACCTTTCTGTCCCAAAGCAACTAAAAGCACAGGGCCAGAGATACCTATTCACAAGGTATTATAAACAGAGGAATCATAGACTGTGCTAGTCAACCCTCCAGTAAGAGCTCCAGGTTCCTTTTTTGTTTTTTGGGTTTTTGTTTTGTTTTGCTTTTTGAGACAGGGTCTCACTCTGTTGCCCAGGCACTGGAGTACAGTGGCACGATCTCAGCTCACTGCAGCCTCGATCTCCTGGGCTCAAGCAGTCCTCCTGCCTCAGCCTCCCAAGTAACTGGGGCTATTGGCGTGGCTGATTTTTGTATTTTTTATAGAGATGGGATTTTGCCGTGTCTCTCAGGCTGGTCTCAAACTCCTGGACTCAAGGGATCTGCCCCCCTTGGCCTCCTGAACTGCTGGGATTACAGGCATGGGCCACTGCACCTGGCTAACTTCAAGCCCTTGAGGCCAGTTGAGGTACCCAATGCGCTCCCTGAGCAAACAAGAGAGCTGTTTCTCTCTGGGTGGGAGCCAGTGTTTAAAGGCTCAATCTCTGCTCACTGCTCTGCTGCCTCAGCACCATGTGCATGTGTGTGTGCGTGCACACACACACACACACACACACTCACTCACTCACTCTCAGTGGAAAAGGCATTCTGTGTCCTCACTGTCAAGAGCGACTGGCAGATCCAACTCCCCCACCAGATCACTTCTGGCCTAGCTATAGAGTAATTCTATTATGCATAGGGTGACTAAAAACTTTCTTTAACTTCAGGGCTCTTCTGACTCTGTACACTAAGCAAGAGTTTATGGCCTTGCCAAAGAACCATGCTGCTTGTTCAGGAACTGGGAAGGCATCCTAATCATCATCCTATCTGTTCTTAAGAGACCCTAGACTGGAATGGTCCAGTCACCTCTGAGCAACACAGGTTTGTCTGTTGTCTGTTGGTGGGTGTGTCCTCTGTAGCTGAGTCCATAGCCAGCTGCCGAGAGTGCCTACATCAGCATGGTTGAGGGAGAGATACAAACTTCTGGCTCCACGAAAGCAGGCCAACATGCACATGATGCTTTACAACACTGCTAACTCCAAATCTGCTCAAATTTCATTATCAAAAGGATCAATGTCAGTAACCTGAATATCAAATTATCAAGTTCCATTGCCTAATGTAAGTTGGCAGTCCTTAGCCTTTTTACATGAACTCTAGATAAGATGATGTTGTGGTGTGACGTCTTTTGAATCACAATAAACAGAGAGTCACTCGTGATACTTCAAGAAAAGGGAGATTTTGCTGTAAGTCTCCACCTGGATCAAAAAGAGGCCAGGGGCAGTGGCTCACACCTGTAATCCCAGCACTTTGGGAGGCCGAGGCAGGAGGATCATGAGGTCAAGAGATTGAGACCATCCTGGCCAACATGGTGAAACCCTGTCTCCACTAAAAATACAAAAATTTATGGGCCTCGTGGCACACACCTGTAGTCCCAGCTACTCGCGAGGCTGAGGCAGGAGAATTGCTTGAACCAGGGAGGCGGAGGTTGCAGCGAGCCAAGATCACACCACTGCATTCCAGCCTGGCGACACAGCAAGACTCCGTCTCAAAAAAAAAAAGAAAAGAAAAGAAAAAGAAACTGGGGCAGCTCCAGGGGCCAGTGGGCTGTCCAGTTATCAGCAGATGCTTGATTTCTAATATGTTCCTGCTCTCCACCTCCTCTCTATAGTCAGACTTCCTTTATTGGCTCATATTTGCAGAGCACACTGGAAATTAAATTCCTCTATGTTGTAACAAACGGTTCCGCTTCTGCTCCTAATAATGCTCTCTGAATTCCTTCTCTTGACATTTCTAAGTTCACATTCCTGAGAAAAGGAATCTGATTGGCTCAACACGTTTTTTTGGAACATCAAGTCAGAGGTTATAGGCCAGCCTTGAGCTGGGTTGTACCTCCTGGTTCAATCAGCTATAATGGTGAGGAAGAGTCAAGTGGTAGAAAAAAATGGCTGCCGGCCGGGTGCGGTGGCTCACGCCTGTAATCCCAGCACTTTGGGAGGCCAAGGCGGGCAGATCACCTGAGGTCAGGAGTTCAAGACTAGCCTGGCCAACATGGTGAAACCCCCGTCTCTACTAAAAATACAAAAATTAGCTGGGCGTGTTGGCAGGTGCCTGTAATCCCAGCTACTCGGGAGGCTGAAGCAGGAGAATCGCTTGAATCTGGGAGGCGGAGGTTGCAGTGAGCAGAGATCATGCCGTTGCACTCCAGCCTGGGTGACAAGTGGAATTCCGTCTCAAAAAAAAAAGAAAAAAGAAAAGAAAAGAAAAGAAAAAATGGCTGACAATGATGCACTCTTTTTTTTTTTCTTTCTCTTTCTTCCTTTTTTTTTTTTTTTTGAGACAGAGTTTCGCTTTTGTTGCCCAGGCTGGAGTGCAATGGTGCGATCTTGGCTCACCGCAACCTCCGCCTTCTGGGTTCAAGCAATCCTCCTGCCTCAGCCTCCAGAGTAGCTGGGATTACAGGCATGTGCCACCACGCCAGGCTACTTTTGAATTTTTGGTAGAGACAAGGTTTCTCCATGTTGGTCAAGCTGGTCTCGAACTGACCACCTCAGGTGATCTGCCCACCTCAGCCTCCCAAAGTGCCGGGATTACAGGCGTGAGCCACCACACCGCACGTGGCCGCCAATGATGCACTGTTGTGTGCACTCTCTGTCTCTGTCTCTCTCTCTCCTCTCAAGTGGAAATTGCTTCACTAGAAGCTGCTCTGGGCTAGCAGGCACTGTAAACATGTCTAGTGTAGGTGGGATATTTGGGGCAGAACTGAGAACTTCAGCCTGTTAATACCCTGTTACTAGGGTATTAACATTGTCTATTTTACATAATTACATTAAATTACAATGGGACCATTTAAAATTTTTTAAATAATCAAATATAGTCATTTCTAGGCAATCAATCAATATCATAATCTTTAAGATGTAAGCCTACCCATATTTTCCAAAGTTAATTCTTCAATAAATTTATGTATTGCCTTTGAAGAAAGCAGATTTTAAATGAGTAAATTATCAAAGAAAGGTTTGAGACTACTTACAATCTCTTTCATCTTCACAAACTTCAAAAGTATCCCCAGCTTTTCCAATCTTTTCCCTGGAGTTTGATTTCCACTTGCCCACACCTCACTTTAATTTAGGCCAGATAGTCATTACAAATGAAACTACCAGAAGCAACAAGAAATGTTCAAAGGATTTACCCTTGTTGTTTGGCTTCTCACATAGAACCTACAAGGTCAACGTTTACAAAATTATCCTCTAAAGATAATTTTTGGAAAGGAAATAGCAGATTTGGAGATAAAGATGTATTTTAGCAATAAAAAGTAAAGTATTAGGTACAAAGTCTATGAGGCTAATTTTTATCATTTTTATTTTCAATATTCTCATGACAAGTAATCTAATCAGAAATATCTCCCTCCAAAGTCAGATTTCCTTGATCATTTTGGAAGATTCTTGTTCTAGATATGTCCATCATCTTCCCTTGTCCAAACTCTCTTCTTAGAGTACTTTTCCTGCTAAGGACTCTGAAGGAATATGACTCATGCCCTTGGTAAATGGACCAAGAGTGGGCAAATGATCCAGTCAGGACCATTCAAATCCTCTTTCAGAAATTTCAGAAATTGAAACATAGAGATTGGGTAAATTGACATTTTAGGCTTAAGAGCCATAAGGTCGAATAGAATTAATATTAGGATTGGCTTTATAGCATCCCAAAGTTAAATGCAGCTGAAGCTACAGGGAAGCAGACCCTAAAAGACCTATAGAAGTTTGTTTCCATAGGGAAGATGGAGCTGACCTGCAGAGAGAAGTAAAGACAATAAACTGAGAAAGACCAAGAGGAATTATCCGCCTGAAGAAATTTAAGTTCCCACCTGTCCCCAGTTGTATCATTAGATTCATAGGATTTTTTGACAGTTACAATAAATTCATCTTTACTTCAACTAGCTTGTGTGTTTCTTTTTCTTATAATGAGATTAAGATAATTCTGTTTTTATGTGCATATTTTTAATCTGGATGAATACTGCATTTAGTAATGCCTCAAAAAATAGAAAGGAATGGCCTCCACCCACTCTGGTGCTCTCTGAAGGAAATTGAAGGCAAGCACCAAAGCATGCATATCTTAAGTATTTGCAAAGAACAGCAGTTTCATCCAGAATGGGATTTGATGAGTAACTTCTGTGACCAAGATGGAACTTAATAGAAAAGCTTTTCCTCGTAAGATGGATGGTTCAGTAACTGCAGTCACTCAGCAAATTATAGTAAGTGTCCACTGCATGTGCTAGGCACTGCGTGAGCAGTTCTGCAGCCCTCAAGGAGATTAGGTAAGTTCTAAGTAAGGTTCCCAGTAGGACAATGAGTAAATCACAGCTACTATGTAATACACTCCAGCCCACTGAATGCTAAGGATGATTTCAAAAGGAAAGCACTGGGCCGGAGAGTTGAAGGGTTTGAGCTACACATAAAAAATTCAGCCCTTTCTTCCTTAAATTTCTCTGACATGGATTCCAAGTTTAAACAAATTCCTGTAAGCAAGTTTCTGAGACAATTCTGAACAAGTCGACAAAGATTTACTAAAATCTTACCATGTGCTAGGCAGTGAGCCTATGCTAAGATGAAAAGGGCTTGGCACCTTGTCAAGGAGTTTTTGTGTTAGAAAGCGAACTAAGATAAACACATCCAAATGGCTTTTGAATCCTGATAAGAGATATCATTCACTCACTAGCTTCCTATTTGTATTGATGCCTGAATATTGCATTGGTGAATTCTGTACCTATCTAAAACCTTTGTGACTCTACCTGACCTCCCGTCATTAAATTCTATCCCATTAGGAACAGATGTGATTCCAAATAATGTCATTATAGCTTCCTAAGAGTATAAATAACTGAAAACCCTCAACTTTCTCTCTGGACAAAGTCTAGGGAAGTCCACTGAATCTTAGCCTTGGAAAGCACAGTGTCAGACTTGAAGCAATGATAGATTTGGTGCCATTTTTGTCATTGAAGAAAAGGACAAGCACTATAACCCTCTGAGTCCACAGGTCATGAGCAAGTTAAAACATCAGTTGTCAGCCCAGGAAGCAAGTTGAAAGAGAGCTCTCTGGCGCAAGAGCTGAAGCTGTCAGTCACATTAACGGAATAAAAAGAGTGTACAAATATCCCTGGATTCCCAAATCAAATTGTCTCTTTCTTCCATGATAGATCAAGGAACTTTCTCAGAATCAGTTAAGGACCCAGCACAGCTGGGATTAGAGACTTACAGGAAGAAGCACGAGATCAGAAAATATTTAGACAGCATCTTGCAGATGCACAGTCCTGCCTAAGTGCTTCATAATCATAATGTTATGGTTGAGTGTCTATCAAATTATAGCTGAAGACAAAGCAAAGCACAGACCTTTTCAGAGAAGTTACTGCTTACTTAATGGTCTGATAGGGCAAAGGATACATTCTTGGAAATGTCAGGTATTCAGTAAGTCATAGTCTTAGAAAGAGAAAAAAGACAGTCCTTCCAGAATTCAGGCTTATTACCTAAGATAAAAGTCACAGTTCACGCCCAGCAGGAATTTACGAAGACAAACACAAATGTTGCACTATTAGTCCCCAAAGCTCCATAATCAAACAAGGGATTTCAGCTGCTCCGAATCATCCAGCCACATTCCTAAAATGCCATGTTATCAAGACTCGAAAGATTCCATAGTGAATTAATGTGAGCTAGGATTCAAGTGGACCCTGACACAAAAACCCTCAAGAGGAGGCAGACTGTAGCTATGGAAAGGGGAAAGAGCAGGTAAATTGAAGTCAGATGGATCTGACTTTAGATCTCAGGGCCAACATTCGACAGCTCTGTTCTTTGCTCAAGTTACTTAACATCTCTGAGCCTCAAGTCTGTCTTCTGTAAAATGACAGTAATAATACCTACCTCACAGGGTTACGGGGAGAATTAAGAAAGGTAATGTGTGATGCATAATACCTGACATGTGGTGGATAATCAGTAAAGATCTGTCCCCTTTCCCTAGTATAGCCTAGAAGTAAATGTCACTTTATAGTTTGTGTTTCCTTATACTTAAGGTATCTTCATTGGACTGGAGAGGCACTATGGAGGAGTTAAAGCATACAGCAAATGGAACTGAATTGCCTGAGCTTGAAGCCTGGTTTCACTGCTCTCTAGCTGTATAACTGGGCTAGTTACTTAGCCTGTTTGTATCCCAGTTTCCACCGAGGCTGAATTGGATGAATACAGGTGAATGGTGTGGAACAGTGTCCAGCACATAGTGAGCACTGTAAGATTTAGTTACTATCCTTATTACCATTGTTGTTACCTGCATCCTGGGTAAAATATATATGTATCACCTGAAGCAATAACTCCCATCTCACATTTATCTTTTACAGTGTGACCTGTCACTTCTCCATCAACAGGTGGTGTCCCCTCACCTTGAATCTGCGTGGACTTTTCACACCTTTGTTCAATACAGCATGGTGGAAGTAACTCTATGAGTTACAACACGACATTCAGCTTCTATCTGGTCTACCAGAACACATGCATTTGGAGCCCTGAGGCCACCATGCTTGTGAGGAGGCTGAGCCGCATGGGGAGGCCACATGGAGGTGCTCTGGTCAGCAGCCCTACTCTACAAGCCACCTTTTTATCCCAGGTATGAGAGTGAAGCAGCCTCCAGGTATGAGGATTCCAGCCCCCAGCCGCTGAGTCACTCTCAGCTTTTGAGCCTTTCCATCTGAGAACTCAGATGTCCCAGAGCAGAATGAACACATCCTTTTTGTGCCCTATCCAAATTCCTGACCCACAGAATCTATGAGCTTATTAAAATGGTGGTTGTTTTAAGCTGCTGTATCTTGGGAGAGTTTGTTGTTGGCAGTAGTATCTGGAACACTTTCTTTCAAGCAGAAAGGTACATTATTTGAACTTTCCTGGAGTTAACATGTGAAAAAAAATTATTTTTTGATGAACAAGAAATATGGCCCCCTTCATAATTATTCATGGGAATAACTTGAAAAATAGGCATTTTAAATTATATTTTTCTTATATGAGTTGATGGGCAGGGCCCGGAACTGGTGTTTATATATTACGTGTCAAAAAGGCTTGCATGGTTCTCCTCTTCCAACATGTATACAGTTATCCATTACTTTTCTAGAATTGGAGTTCCCAAGAAGAAATTTTTTTTTTGTAACTGGAGCAACAAAAGTCTCTCTGGTGTTTCCCAACTCTGAAATAGAAATCATTTAGAAGTGTTCAGAGAGCCATATTCCATTATCGCTGGGCATGTTAAATAGCTAGTGGTCTCAGATTCAGAATTATTCATAGCAGTTTATTAAAGTGGTAAAATGGTCTCTACCGATTTGTATTTCTATATGTATTCAAATCCCTCTTAGTAAGCTCAGTCACTCTCATCACAGTATCACTGTGGAGAGACCCATCTTATGTTTATAAAATGGGAAAAATTGTGGCTAGGTATGCAAGACACCCAAAACAGGGTTTGCTCTGTGTTAATTAAGAACACGGAATTCCATTTCATAAGGGAAGATTTCCTGAAAACAACCATCTGTCGTGTGTGTGTGTGTGTGTGTGTGTGTGTGTGTGTGTGTGTGTTTTAAGCGATCCTGATTTCAAACCAGAAGTTCTAGTAAAAGCTGACCTGAAACATTTCCATATGTCAGCTTTCACTACCTTCTCACGGGCAGATCTATTCTGTCTGATCAGTGTTTGAGAGGACACGGGAGCAACGGTGCTAAGCAGTGACAGATTGTCCCTGTCACATGGTCTGAAAATTCCCTGGTCTCAGTTTTTAGGTTTTTGAGCCCTTCTTTCTTAGAAAAAAACTTCTTTTTACCAGGTTCCCTCTCCACTTCTCTCTCCTGTGCAAACAGCTTACCCCTGTCACCCTCCAGGCCTTCTACAGCATGGGCTTTGCAGTTAGACACCTGGATTTATTTAATTCTTGGATTCTCTACGTACCAGCAATATGCCTTTGGGCAAATTGCCTAAATTCTCTGATCATCATTTCTTAACTTGAACAGAGGAGGCAATGATCTCCCTAACTTGCAAGATTCTTGTGAGAATTTAAGAAATAATGCCTCCTCAGCACCTAGAACAGTGCTTAGAATGTTCACTACCCATTAGCTATTCTTTAGAATAAATGAATGTATAGCATAGATCTTAGAACAGGCAAGAGCTTTAGAGTCCAGGCCCAGCTTTCTAAAATGACCTCTGGGGCCAGGCACAGTGACTGACTCCTGTAATCCCAGCATTTTGGGAGGCCAAGGCAGACAGATCACTTGAGGCTAGGAGTTCAAGACCAGCCTGAGCAATATGGTGAAACCCCATCTCTACAAAAAAATAATAAAAATTAGCCGGTCATGGTGGTGCATGCCTGTAACCCCAGCTACTCAGGAAGCTGAGGTGGGAAGATCAGGATCTGCATGAGCCCAGGCTGCTGAGGCTGCAGTGAGCCAAGATTGCGCCACTGCACTCCAGCCTGGGTGACAGAGTGAGACCCTGTCTCTCAATCAATCAATCAATCAAATGCCCTTTGGACTTCAAAGTTATTCTAGGAGTGTTAGAAATAGGCAGAGGTGTCAAAGCCAATAAAAACAGCTCCAGAGGGCACCTAAGGCTCTGCTGATGAACTTTGCAGGGGGCAGGCTCCTAATGGGATCATGCATTCCTGGTCAAATAGTGCTTTGTGTTCATTGCAGCTCCTAACAGGATTATGGCATGAGAATGGGTGGTCTATTAGAGAGCATCCTCCTACAGGCTCAAGAACCAGACACACCCTTGCTTTCTGTTCATCACAGTGAGGAACTCCCCTGACAATATATAAATTATGTGAAGATGCAGTCCCACCTGCCACAGGGGTTGGCTACCTGATTCAAATGTACGCTTGTTCTTCAGGGAGGCCAGTGTCTCTCATTTTACATTTAAGTAACAGATCAACCTTATGGTACAGGTGGCAGAAGTGTGACAAAGAGGCACCCAAGTGACTTTCTGTTGCCATGACAGGAGCAATTATCAGATCCTTGGGAATGAAGGTAAGGAAGGTGAAGTTGGCTTTTAACTTTTCATTCCCCCCGCCCAACCTCTCTTTCAGTGCCAGGACAGTGGTCCCAACTTCTCTCAGGATCCTGAATGTATCACCAGGGGTACTCCACTTTCATCTCCCCTCCTCCAAATATCCTAAGCTCCAAGACAGCTCTCCTTTAGTTAGCAGAGCACCACCCTTGCTATGCTTTGTACAAATCTGTTATTAGGTTAGACTAATTCATAGTAAGCTATGATGATCCGTATGTCTTGAGGCTTAGAAATCCAGTGCAGTGGGTTGGTTGTGCCCCCCCTCACAAAATGTGTTAAAGTTCTAGCCCTCAGCACCTATGCATGTGATCTTATTTGGAAAAAGAATTTCTGCAGATATAATTAAGTGAAGGATCTTGAGATCATTCTGGATTAGTTGGGTGAGCCCTAAATCAAATGACAAGTGTCCTTATAAGAAGAGGAGAAGACAGGGATTGGAGTGATGCAGCCACAAGCTAAGGAAATGCTGGAGCCACCAGAGGCTGGAAGAGGCAAGGAAGGACTCTCCTCTAGAGACTTTGGAGAGAGCATGGCCCCGCCAACATCTTGATTATGGACATCTGGCCTCTAGAATTGTGAGAGAATACATTTCTATTGTTCAAAACCACCCAGTTTGTGATAATTTGTCAGGGCAGCCACAGGACATAAATACACTCAGAAATCCCAACCACCACAACCCCAGCCCCTCACTCCAAAATGGACTTTCCCATACATTATTCCCATGCCACTTTCTAAGAAGGGCAGTAGATTCCTGATCTCATCTTGACCAATGGAGAGCCTGAAGTTCAGAAAGGTTCAGTCACTTCCCCCTGACACAGAGCTAAGACTCAAAACAGTTCTCTGCCTTTCTCTTCTGCCAGTTTGTCTAAGGAATTATTGTTGTTGCTTTTATTTTTAAAGAGGATCCTATAGTCCCAAATGCATATTTAACTGGTAAAGAACTTTTTTCTCATTCCTCCTGCTTCCCTTACTCTGTTACTTTGTTTCGAGAGCTGAAGGCCCTAAAGTCTCAGCTTTTCCACCTTTGCTGACTTCAGAGAGAAGGGGGAAGGAGGCAAGGCTGCATGAAGTAATATCAGATATGAAAACGTAAATATTTGCAGTTTTTCTACTTCTTTTTCATGCCCCTTTGTGAGGGCTCAACTCATACCACATCCCAGCCCTTCTCTAATTTGTGAACAAACACTTTGGCAGCACTAATTCCATCATCATCATCTGTGCTTACGAATATTTTTAATCAAATGATATCACCAAATTTTGGTCACAGCTCCCCGCCCTCTAATTTTCAATAGCAATTATCCTTCTGGTTATATATCTCAATATGTTCCAGAAACATTTTCTTTCTGGTAGATTCATTGGGGGGAGTCCCCCTTATATTTTTCCATAGAAATCAGAAGCTGATCAGCTGATCCCCTCATATTAATAATTTACTGAGGCTCCAGGCAGCTAAGCTATCAGCAACAACCTATCACTTTTTTGCTTCCTGTCTTGGGAATTGCTCAAGCGTTCCAGTATCTTTGTAAGGCTGAGAGGTGCTGAAGTTGGCACATACGTATTGAGTGGCTCCCCTCTATAGAGCACTGTACTCCAGTTGCTATAGAAATAAGTTAAAGCATCTAACTCTGGATTCTTGTGTCTCACGTATTCAAATTTAGATGAACTATGACGTGGCTACAAAAAAAAAATATGCCAGCTTCCATGAGATAGAAATGCAAATCTGCCACATCATTTGGCTCCTTAAACTGATAAAGCAGTCATGGAAAGACAAAGGAGATCATTTATCTATTCCATTTTATTATCGTCCAGCTCAAGGGAGCTTCATTTATAGCAAAAACTTCCTGGGTACTTTTGCTCCCTTGAAACTTAATGGAGTGGGAGAGAAAGACAGAAGAGAGGGAGTTACAGCAGAGTGACATGGCACATTCTTCTAGTGTTTGAGATGACAAACTGCTTCTGTTTTTTAAAATTATATCACATAAAGAGAATCTACTTGGAGATTGGCCAAGACTGAGACTGCGAAGCCTGAGAGATAGTACAGGTGAGGGTAGTTCGAAATGTGTACCAAGATTCGAAGAAGAAAAAATTAGGGAACCACAACCAAGCACTGAGTATTGTGAAAGAAAGAGGGAAAATGCTCTATTTCTGATTGCCCTTCTTTTGAGCTAAAAAAAGCCTTTCTTGAAAAGAAATTGAAAATCCAGTACACAGACTACTTTTTACCTTTTGTTACTGTAAAGCATACGTTCAATGTAAAAGTGGTATTGCTGAAAATAAAGCCATTGAGAAAGGCTAAATAGGATGAGGAGAGAGGGAATAGAAAAAAAAACAGGAGAACATAAAAAGTTTTAGGTCTCATAAAAGTAAGTCTTTAAAATGGCGTTTTCCCCTTACACCTAAACAACTTAGAAACGTGCACTTAAGAAAACACTTGAATGAATCTTTCTTCAGCTGAATTTCAAATGCTGTGTTGCAATATTTGAAGGAGAAATTGATTTACATGAGAACAGTAAAACAGGACTTATACATCACATTACCTCTTAGTGCTTTGCACCTTAGCATTTGCACCTTACGTTTATGGGTCCAGGATTTAGATACCCAAAGTTACCTACCTCAGCAAGGACAGTGCCCAAATATTACAATGTGCAGGGACTCTCTGAGAGTTTGGGGCCTGGAGATGTTAACTAAGGAGGTATAGAGACCATAACACTTATCTTTGCTTCCATTTTCTTTGAAGAAAAAAGATGATCATATGATTGATCTTGTAATTGCACAAGAGGAAGTGAGAGCTAACAGTTTGAAAGGGAAGTATGAGGAATTTAAGTTGATTGTTAAACAAAGAGAAGGTTTCACAAGAAACTGGAAATGTTATTCAAAAGACTTTCAGATGACGAAAGTCTTGGCTGTAGGCACCATCCTGGCAACCCCTGCCCAGTCACATAATTCTATAAACTATAGCGGCAGAGTAATGTAGCAGAAAGGTAATGGAGGAAAGTGACTAAGTGATTTCCCTCTGGAATCAGATGGAGGTTCAAGTCTCAGCTCAACTACTTGACCGCTGATTAAGCCAAGCAAGTTATTTAGCCTCTCTGTGTTTTAGTTTCTTCAGTTATACAATGGGGGACGATAAGTGTTTCCCACTTGGGCTCCAGTGAGAACTAAGTGGAGTAATGAATACTAATTGCTAAGCCTCATGTCTAGAACACAGTACATATTCAATAAATATCAGCTCCTATTGTTGCTACCGTGGTTACTACTTCTACTTAAGAAAGATAATAGCCTAAGTTACTTCTTCTTTTAATTTGTATCACATGCCCGTAGAGCACCGGTATAATCATACCAGCCACTCTTCTGTTACTACTTCAGTTCTTCAGAAATTGCAAATGTACTAGGCCTAAAGCTGCCTACACATTTCATGTCTGGGTCGACCTTTAACCTGGTGGGACAATATTAACCTACTCTATCAAATCCTGCAACACTTCACTGGACCAATATCAGCTTGGGCTTCACATCACCAGAAACATACTACCTTCCACTAATTTGCAGTTTCTCCTAGGTCTTAGGGCTTTCAAAATTGGATATGGTCAATTTCATTACTAGTGGTCTATAGAGTCCATTTTAAAATCATTTGTCTTTGTAAACTCAAAGGTGCACCCATCAGCAAAGGTTCTTGCAGAATTTTCATTATTCTGGGCTATAGAGTAGATGGATATACAGGCAAAGTCCCTCTCATAGCAATAAGATTATAACGACTTAATTAACAGAAAAATGGTTATCTGCTGCAAGTGGTACAAGACTTCCATTCTTAGTGGATTTTTTTTAAAGTTGCTGAAAATTAGTTTTGGGGAGTTATTAGGACCATTCAGCTAATGAGGGTTATTCATGCAAGCTCCTAGGAAATGCAGGAAGAAGGTGGCTCACGCCTGTAATCTCAACACTTCAGGAGGCTGAGGCAGGCAGATCACGAGGTCAGGAGTTCGAGACCAACCTGGCCAACATGGTGAAACCCCCATCTCTACTAAAAATACAAAACAATTAGTTGGGCATGGTGGCGGGCACCTATAATCCCAGCTACTTGGGAGGCTGAGGCAAGGAGAATCGCTTGAACCTGGGAGGCGGAGGTTGCAGTGAGCTGAGAAAGCACCACTGCACTCCAGCCTGGGTGACAGTGCAAGACTTCACCTCAAAAAAACAAACAAACAAAAAAAGAAAATGCATGAAGATTAGATGAGACAACAAAAAGGTAGGGGACCCTTCTCTGGTCAGGCCTTTAGGAGAGGGAGGAAAAATGCAAAAGTTCTGTACCTTTGCTTACTGACTTATTTTTGGAATCCATACGTGGGATCTGAGAAAAGTCATACTCTGTTTTGGTGTTTTTCTTGGTACTTGTTTTCTTTTTATTTACTTTTTTTTCTGGTTTTAAACCCCAGGTAAATATGAGTAAATTAGGGAAAAAATGAGCAATTATTATTGCCTGACTAAAAAATAAATAAGCACACATAGAAACAAGAAGACATGAGTTTCCCAGTTCAGAAACCATTATAGGAATGGGAAGAGTCTTCTGACATTTTTTTCCAGGAAAAGTCAGCCTCCAGTAAATCAACTTTTGGAGACATGGCCTTTGCACAGCAGTGAAAAATGAACAGAGGCAGATGGAATGAGGGGAAGCTACTTTACCTTGCAGAGCTAAGTTTAAATCCAGTTTTCTAAAATGTGTTCTGCAGGGTTCGGAAGTTGAAGGAGATAATTCTCAATGAAAGCAACAATGAAAGCTCAATGAAAGCAACAAAAGAAATGAAGAACACCTCCTCAAATTTAGGGGGCCTGTTAGCCCATCCCATGACAACAACATCCTGAAAAAACAGTCTTTGTGCATTAAACCAAAAAATAAAAAAATTAAAAAATGCAAAGATGAAAATAAAAATTACTGTAGATAGGAGTTCCCTGTGAAAGAAAAGCCTTTGCTTAAAATTTGGTTATCATTATTTTCAGAGCAGATGGGGCCATATTCAGCTCAAGCTTCCTCACACGCAGAAACTGGCCAAATTTGCCACTAATTAGCAATGCGCCACACTGTTCAATGACCTTCTCAGTCCATTTGGAGGCCAAGGCCTCGGCGACCTCCAATGCACCACCTGAGACCACTACTCAACAATGAAGGCCTATGAATTGTCCTGCAGCGGCCACCCTGTCAGTTGTGCTCAATGCGTAGGGTAACAAAGAAAGCCAGAAGGCTGCTTTAGTTTTTACTTATGTTTCCTTTTTAATTCCTTCAAAGGAAATTTCAATTTCTCAAAGGTCATTGGCTAAGGAAAAAATAATAATTTTTGTCTCACCACCTATTTTCCCTACTTAATGTTTCTTATTTATCTTTCTCACAGAAAGGAAATGTGAAGAGTATTTTTCTCTTAAAATAAGAACAAGGAGAATCTTTTTCTTTTCTGTGCCCACATGGTAATTTTCAAAAGTGCATGTATTTGTAACTTGCTTTTCACTTGCTTTATACCATTTGGAGGAAAGGCTTTCTGGTCAACCCTTCTGCCAGGCAAAATGAACGTGTGGATGGCAGCAGCTGCCCTATGCTTTTTCTCTCCACGCCTTCTCCATGGGCCTTTGGCACTGATGGATTCTCAGCAGGAATTGGGGCCTTCAGGATTTCATCCCAGCCACAAAGGCCCCTGGACTCTCCCTGTGGCCTCCAGTATATGACTGGCTCTGTCATGTTCATGAAGACAAAAATTACATGTTTTTTAATCTCCTTTTCAAATGCACCACCATTAAGGGAAACATTTCAGCAAATTTAGGGGTAGCACAAAGAGGTAACTGTTCTGAGCAGACAGAAAATTCAATTCTTCAGATTGTGTGTGTGTGTGTGTTATGTATGGAAAATTTTTATACTTACACTTTATCTTCACAGCTTGTCCAGCACTTTCTCCAAGCTCTTTCTGCAACAGCACATTCAAAGCAAAAGTAAATAAGTAACGAGATGTTCATTAGGGTAATCCTAGAATGAGCCTTGTGTTACCTCCCAAATTAAAATCTCTTACCACTTCTAATTGGCTTTTGAAATGGAAACCTTGGATTCCTAATATCTTATATTTTAAGTAGAACATATTGGATGTTCATCTCTGAAAACATGAAAGCAAGCATCTTCCAACATTATTGTAGTTTTTTTCTGCCTTTATAATCTCTAATTAGCAGGAGCAAGAGCTAATATTTAAGGTAAATCAGGTAATAATAATAATAGCTAACATTTATCTAGCACTTCAAATGGGCCTGAAACTATGGTAAGAACTTTATGCCCATTATCTCATTTAATTCTCAAGACAATACTGCATTAGAAACTAATATTATCCTCATGTTAGAGATGACAAAACCAGGTACCAGAGAGATTGAGTAATTTTCCTAAGGTCACACAGCTAGTAGGTGGCTTGAGTAGGTCCATCTGTTCCTGGCATCTGAACACTTAACCATGACACTTGCCTACCTGCCTTTGCCTAGTGGCAAATAATTGTCTCTCTAAAACTTTTGAAGAAAAAACTGCCTTCAATGTGTTTTTTCCAATCCCATCATGAATAAATAAAGGCTACATTGGCATGCTTCAGCCGATCCCTTCCCACCGTTTTGTATACAGGAGTTTAGACATGGCCACAGATGAATCCCTTATGGAAAGCAGCTGGTTCTGACTGTTGGGAGCATCAGAATTAGCTGCAGCAGTTGCTTTTGGCACTTCATTGTTAACCAAATTTTTCTGTAGTCGTTCTGGTGACAAATACTCTGGGACAGAATTTAGCAATCACAAAAACCAAAAGAACCAAAATATTTAGGCAGGCAAATAGTTTGCAAGGGACATCATGTGAACCCCAGACCTTAGGAGTTTTCATTCTTTCTCGTTCTTTAACCTTGCCTTCACACGAGAGACTAGTTTAGAGTCATATTAAATCACAAGGCATCACAGTGAAAGTAGGAAAAAGGTAAAATCGTTTTGCCACTGTGGACCTTAATTCCTATTTCCCATTACAAATTAGTGTGAGAAAGCCCCTGATTTGGCTAACAGGGGCTCATTTAGTTATTTTAACAGATGTGGGGTTTTCCTCAGAATCTTTAGAAGCAACTTTCTTACTATTTGCTCCTCAATGCTTAGAAAAATAAAGTCCCTGAAATGAGATAAAGGTCAGCCACCAACAGAGACTCTCTAATCTCTTTCCCATCTCCCTTCAGGCAGTTAAAATTCTCCTTCTTTATTGAAACGTTGTGCTCAGTCGAGGTATAAACAAATTGTAAGAGACCACTTATTTAACAGTCTGACAGCTTAACCAAATCTCCTTGTAGCAGAGCTTCCATTGTAAGATTCAGTTCTCACATGCCACAGAGGAAAATTCATATTCATAGCAGTGTAATCTCATGTGAAAACCTGTCACGTTGATGGTACAGCCTCCACAGTTACACTGTTTACAGGGTTTGTAGTGGCACCAGCCACATTACCATATTCGTGCTGAGGATCCACCATCTCCTTCATCTTGGGAAATCTTGGCATTGAATAAAATAAGAGAGCTGATCCTTTATGCAAATACTACCAGTAAACATGGACCACTTAGCATATGCGCCTTGCCGGCCATAAGGAGCATTAGTATTGGAAACACCTCTTTCTGCCAAGAACTCTGGAGTCCTCCTGTCATGAACTATTTATTCAGAGATCAGTCTTCTTGTTGGCAGCTAACCACCAAACCCACAAACTTGTGTTTAATGTGCTCTCGGAGGATAGACTGAGTTCTCCTCCCTGAACTGTGCGAGAGTGATGCCTCACTGAGGTGCCCTGGAAAATGTGGTGCCTGGAAATTGTCTGTACCAAAGCTTGTGAATGATACAGCACTTCTCATGGCTGTTAACGGCATGGCAGATCTGTTCCAGCCAGCCTTACCTGAAAGCAAGAACAAAATAAACACAGCAGACTGCATGGGCTCTTGAGGGAGATTTGGCTCTACTCTGCAAACTCAGAGCTTTCTACTAACAAAAGTCTCCCAACAGCCTGCTCGTTTGCACAGTAAAAACGACGTGCAGATTTCTTGGCAATTGGAGGGGTTATCCAACAGCTATGACAAAAGTTAATGCTCACATTTTTCGTATGAAATGTGTACATGTGGCCTGCCTCTTCAGCAAGGACACTCTCAATGGACCATTTTTTTTGTTGGGGGATCCACTCCTTACTCACTCCTCATCCAGGGGGGCTGGACAGGGATCTGCCCAGCTTTCAGATAGCGCTCATGCCCAGGTCTAAGCCAATAAACATATTGCATTTCTCTAGGTCACAGACACTGCAGGAGGTTTCCATCTAAATTGCTAGATGTTTACTCATACAGAAGGGACAGAGGCTCTGATAGTTCTTGTCGTATTCAGACTTGAAAGGATGTAGCCTTGGAAGCTGCTGGCAGACATCTTAGGACTACAAAAGGCATGGGAATAGAACTGATATGGAGGAAGCTGACCCGAAGAAAGAAGAGTAATGTTTCTGGTGATGTCATTTAAAGCTGATCAAGCCACACCTGAAGCTTTTAAGAAATTTAAATGACAGTTATCCAAGTACTTTATGTATTAGGATTGTCACAATTGCTCTTCATTAGAGTTGTATATTTTTCCAAAAATATTTTAGGGACAGTAAACATATCTTACCAAACTTATAGAGAATAGTAATAATGTTTTGCATAGGCAAAGTGTTTAGTTTACCAAAAGCTTTCAGAAACATTATTTCATTTGATCCTCATTAGCAAAACATGAGATATATAAGACAAAGATTATTATTTTATTCTTATAAGGGTTAATTGGTGTCACAACAAAAGAACAAAAGGGCAGAAACTGACCTTAGTGACCATATGTCCTGCCCTACTATATTACAGATGAGGACATTACAGTTCCGAAAAATCAGGAGACTTACCTAACATTGCACAACTAGTCACTTGATTAATATTTTAGGGGAAAAAAACTTTTTTGAATTTCTTTGTAAGTTCAAATGCTACCACATATTTATTATCCACTAATCTCTTATACCTGGGTGTTTGAAGTACAGCTTCCTTCTTTAAACAAACAAAACAAAAACAAAAAAGAAGACATGATTCACTCATACAAAAGGAACATTAAATCTAATTCAAGTAAGGTACCTGAGCTCTTGAAATGTGACTGGGTCACAAACTGGACAGAGCCAATTTTCCTATCCATAACCATAACTATAACCAAGACCATAACACGGCACCTTTCCTCACTGCCCCGAGATATTATCCCATCACTGTGATGTTATCAATTGGTAAGAAGTGATTCCACCCTGTCTGTGATGCCTCGCTTGGTAGTTGTGAGCACTGGTTTTCTTATCCTTAGGGTCGTGAAGCTGGCTTTTCATTGGCAATGAGGAGTCTGGCTGGATGCTGACCAGTGGCCTGCAATGAAGAAAACGCTATTCTTGGAGATCTCATTCTTGAGTATAATGGGTAAGGTTACTACTGCATGGTATCTTTCCCAGGTCTGGCATAAGTTTAAACTAGATTTCTGCCATATTTCTCCCCAAATACCTTTAAAAATATTGGATGGCAATATGTTTGGTTACTTAAATATATTCAATTAATAAAATCAATTTCTTCAAAGTTTCAACAAATACTACGTGAGTGGTCCTGTTCTAGGTGCTCGAATAAAGTTGTGAACAAAACAGAGAAAAATGTCTGACCCTGTGGGACATATGTTCTAGTGAGGAAGCCGACAAACAAGGTAAGTAAAATGTATAGTTACGTAGTAATAAACAATAATGAGGGGAAAAATGAAGCAGAAAAGCAGGATAGGCTTTCCTAAGATGGAAAGCATGTGTGCTTCTAAATTGCTAGATGCTTGCTAATAATGAAGGGACAAAGGCTTTGCCAATTCCTCTTGTATTCAAGCTTGGAAGGATATAATCTTGGAAGCTGCTGGCAAACATCTGAATGACTACAAAAGGCATGAGAACAGAACTGATATGGAGGAAGCCGATCTGATGAAAGAAGAGTAACTAGCATTTGGTGATGTCCAAGCCTAATCAAGCCCTTAGAAGAAACTAGGAACTGAGATGGAGTAACTAAGGAAGTGAGGGATCTTGTCATAAGAATACCCGGCAGAGGGAGCAATCCAGAGGGACCAGCAAGTGCAAAGACGCTGGGGCAGAAGCACACCTCAGTTGTTTGAAGAACAGGAAAGAGGCCAGTGTGGTTACATTGGCATAATTGAGGGGAAAGCAGTAGGAAATGGGGTCAAGGGATAAGAGGGCATCATCATGTGGACTTGACTTTTATTCTGGATGAGATGGGAATCCTTGGAAGGTTTTGAGCAGAGGAGTCTCATGATTGAACTTTATGTTTTTTAACAGAATAGCCCTGGCTGCTAGGTTGAGAAGAAACCTCAGAGGGCAAGGATAGAAGCAGAGAGACTAGAGACTGCCACAGCAGTGAGAGATGATGGAGAGTTGAACCAGAATGGTAGCAAGAGGGTGATGTGAAGAATGTGAAGGACATATATATTATTTTATATACTTTATTTATAATTTATAAATATATATAATTTATATATTATATAATATATAATATATATAATTTATATATTATATAATATATAATATATATAATTTATATATTATATTATATATAATTTATATATTATATATTATATTATATATATATTATATATATATATTATATATAATTATATATTATATAATATATATATATTATATATATAATTATATATTATATAATATATATATATTTATATATATATTATATAATTAAAATTATATAATTTTATAATTTATATATAAATTATAATTTATATATAAATTATAATTATATAATATATAATTATATAAATTATATAATTTATATATAAATTATATAATTTATATAATTATATATTATATAATTAAAATTATAATATATATAATATATAAATTATATATTATATAATATATAATTTTAAAAAATTATATATAATTTATTATATATATAAAAAAGCTAGTAACTAAGATGGAGTAACTAAGGAAGTGAGGGATCTTGCCATAAGAATACCTGGCAGAGGAGCAATCCAGAGGGAACAGCAAGTGCAAAGACCCTGGTGTCTCTTCCCCTAGGAATGACAGATATATATATATATATATATATATATATATATATATATATGTATATATGATCCAACAGTATTTGTCTACAGATCATATATAGGGAGTGTGAGAGAGGAAAGAGTCAAGGATGCCCTTAGGATCTTTGGGCTGAAACAACTGGAATAATGGAGTAGCCAACAACCGGAGACTGCAGGCAAAGATAGTTTCAAGAAGAATGTGAGGATCTCGGTTTCAGACGTGTTAAGTTTGAGACATCAATTAGATATCCAATTGGAGAGTCAAGTGGGTAGATGGTTGTGAGTTTAATGGAGAGGTCCAGAGTGAAGATACAATTTTGGGAGTCATCAGCACAGAGGTGGTGTTAAAGTTGTAAGACTGGAAATGTTTGCCAAGACAGTAAATGCAATTACAAAAGCGAAGTATCAAGAGATGAGCCCTGGGCAAGTCCAACATTTAGAGTTTGGAGGGATGAGGAAGGCACTGCCAGTGAAGTTGGGGGAACACCGGGAGAAACTGGGAGGCAAGAGAGAAAAGTGTTTCAAGGCATAAAGCATCCAACTTTGTCAAATGCTGCCCATAGGTCAATTAAGAGGAGGTCTGAGAAGTTACATTAGAGTTAGCAGTGTTCTTGACCATTGGTGACCTTGAGTAGTGTGAGTGGGGGTCCCAAACTGGGTTCACGAGAGAGAGAAAGAGAGAGAAGCAACTGGAGGTTGCAAGAACAGATGTTTCCTTCAAGGGGTTTTCTTCTTAAAGAGAGGAGGAAATGGGATATAACTGGAAGAGGAAGTAGGGAGAGAAGAGAATTATTTTTAGGAAAGAACAGCATGTTTGTAAGTTGATAGGACTGCCACTATAGAGAAAAACTTGAAGGTGTAGGGTTGGGGATGGAGGCGGCAGGGAATTGCTGGAGCAAATGTCCTTGGGTACAATGGACAGTAGAACCAGCACCCAGGTAGAGACTTTGGCCGAGGGCAGGAGCAAGGCTAGGTCACCACAGTGATAGGGGAAGGTAGAGGCTAGGCCAGCAGCAGGTAGGCTGGCAGATGCAAGGTAGAAACCTCATGACAGTTCTTCTCTCATCACTTCCATTTTCTTGCTGAAGTAGTGTGCTTTTCATGCAAAGAGGTTGCTTTCAACATTTTTACAAAGCTAAGGAATGTCAATGTTGAGAATTTTGTGACTAGGAAACCTAATGAGTTGTGCAGCTATTGTTAGTTTTGTGCCTAACTTATCATACTTTTCAGAATAGATGGCTCTGCTATCCTAGGACTGGGCTTGTCTTTCTAGAAACAAATTCCTGACACCCAGATTAGACAGTTCTGAGGAAGTCTCACATACCCGATTCTGTCATTCCTAGGGGAAGAGACATAAACCTTCCATTATCTTGATTTCGTTGAGTGCCTGCCTTTTTTCTCTTTCTCAAGGCTCCCCCTCCCTGTCAAATCTCTTTTCAGACATTCAGGAGAGCATGCTCTGGAGGCAGTCGCAGCAAACAGTAGACCAAAGGAAACCCCAGGGAAACTTCAGGGAGGTCCTGTATCTTACTGGTTTTTCCAGATTTACATTGAGATTGTCCCTGATAATTCCTTTCTCTACTTTCATGACTTTAAAAAACTCATCCTTAAATCTTTAAGAGAGATGTTTATAGAATCATGATGGATATAATAAATACACTCTTTTCCACAATTTAGAATTTGAAATTTTCGAAGTGTTCAGGCAGGTAGGGAAAGAAGAAGGGGAATGTATTATGTCATCCAATTCTGACAGTTCTATGAGGTAGGTATGATTATCTAGATC
The DNA here is from genome assembly GCF_028858775.2 of Pan troglodytes. Taxonomy (NCBI): domain Eukaryota; kingdom Metazoa; phylum Chordata; class Mammalia; order Primates; family Hominidae; genus Pan; species Pan troglodytes. The sequence continues at coordinate 54,073,865 of NC_072413.2, read as the reverse complement.
TTATAGATCAGATTCAGAGAGATTAAGTAACTTGCCCATATAGTAAGTAGGGATCCCAGATTTGAACTCTGGACTCTCAGAGCCCAGCACTGTGCTCTTTTCATTGTACTTTGCTCTATGATCATTTAGGAAAGGCAAATACTACGTCGGTAATTTATGAAGGAATTTCCTGCCCTGTCCATAGCCTAGCTCTCTAGATAACTCAGAAACTCCTACCTCAGACCCTTGATCTGTGGGGTTGTTCTACAAAGAACCTTTTGATATACCATGGGCATTCCAGATCCAGAACACTGCTTTCTGCCAAGTGACTTTTAATTTATCAGAGCTCTCTTTGGTATACACATGTCCAAACCATTGGTCTACTATTTTATTGCAAAAATCAGTAAGGAAGGAAGTTTAGGCACACAACTAGAATGTGAATGTGAAGCTGCTTTTTTTTTTTTTTTTTTGGTCTTTGGGATTGCTTGCTTTCAAAACCAGCTTCCATTTCCCCCCACCTCCATAGCAGCATTGTTTTCTTGCTCTTCATTCTGTGTCTCAAATATACTTCTTAGGCATTCCAAGTGGACATTTACGACTTTTTACAGATCAGCTTTTCCAAGTACATGATCTAAAGTGGCACTCCTCTACTTTCAGAGCTCCTAGCTCCTTTCATTAGCAATCTTTAGTGAGAAGAGGGAGGCCATCCTAGGTAAACTTCCTCAACTCCTCTACCCTTTGCATCAGATTTGCGTCATGTTTATTCCACCCTCCTTCCTCTGATCTCAGAGGCAGGAAGCTGTGTCCCTTATCTTTCCAAGATAACCTTTCTGTGTGTGTCCACGATGCCACTTCCTCCCATGTCTTTAATGGGAACCTCTTCTCACATGTTCAAGCTCATATTTAGCCTCATGCCTAAAATTTTAAAAAATGCCTGCTATCCATTAAGCCACTGCTGCATTTCTTAAGTTTCACTGTGTCAAACTTTTTGGACGAGATGCTAAAACTCAATACCTTTATGTCTTTTTATGGCAATCTAGCCTAATTATTCTATTGAAATCTCTCACTTTGGATGCCTTCCTTTGGGAATTTTTCATCCCTTAGCCTCCCTGTCACTGAACCCTTAGTTCTCTTCCAATCTCTGATGGTTTTCTCTAAGCACCTGCATTGAACTTTTCCTCTTCTCTTCCTCGAATCTAGTCAGTCTCCCAGCTTCTGCCTCTCCCTTTTCCTTTCCCCACTGTGTTCTCTTGCTCTGTGATATGACTCACTCCACAGCTCCCTCTCCCCCAAGGTGAGCTGGTACTCTCTTGCCAATGCCAGGCCATGACTCCTCTGACTGGCTAGAGGTCTCCCTGCTCCCTCTCCTCTGGTGGAGCCCATCCTCAAAGTCTCTTCCTTCACAAAGCCTTCCACAGGACACAGGAAGGACAAGTGGGGTTTGGCGAATATTCAGATACCCAGGCGTCTCCAATACTTGACCCCAAGTTATGGGAAGGCTCACAAAACCCAGGAACCATGGGTGTTAAAGAGGAATCAAAGGAGGGAAGCATAAAAATGAACTAAGTGAAAGGACTTGGGGATGACAGAACAATAGCAGAGAATGGAGATGGGAGAGCAAAAGGAAAGGCCAAGGAGAGCTTGGGAAACAAGGGGCATGAAGGCAGGGGTGAAGGGGGCACAGAACAGGAGAATCCCATTTTCTCTGTCCCATGCCTTTGGACCTTTATTTCTCACATGTAATTTCTCTGGCCCAGGGAAAATAAAACCAAATTTTCACAAGGATATTTGGAAGCTTATTATTTATAAAGTTTTGGAAGATCTTCAAACATACAGCATAAGAGAGAGAGATTTTATTGTTTCATAAGTAGTCTTTAATTTTAAAGGAGAAAAATGTCTTTAAATACAACTGGAAAATATGCCAAAAGACTTTCCCTTCATTTTTCTGTTGAAACACTAAAGATACACTGACCACACTGACTAAAAATATCTATTGAATGAATTTTTAAATGGCCAGATGAGAAATAGTAATTGATTATATATAAAATGCCTATTTGCACCTCCTTGTTTTACTTACCCTTTTACCAAAAGGCGGAAAGAAGCAATACAGTAAATTTATTTTTAATATCAGTTTTCCTCTCTTTCTCCCATTTTTCTTTGCACTAATAGTAAATATTATAGTTAATTAAGCTGAAATTTCACAGGCTGCTCTCCTAATGTGATCATTTAAATCCAGGCCAGATGCTAACCAAACCCTACTTAAACAAGGCCTTCTCCACTCTTAAGATTCACCCTGGAATGTTCCATGGACAGTTTTAGAATATTTATTTCTGAAAACTGACATACAAACATTTTCCACAGCAGGAAAGAAAGCATAAGCTTTCTATTTGCAGCACAAGAAAACACCACTGGGATGAAGCCTCAAAAACACATTTGGGTGACAGCAGATCACGAGACACTTGGAGTCAAGATATCAGGTTTCAATCAAAAATATATAGACTGGATATGAATAAACTCCCCTGAAATCTCACTCTCTTCCACTGACTGGGGTTTCAGATGGGGAGATCAGTAACACTTGCAGATGACTCCGGAGAAACAAGGATCCCATCTGCAGACAGATGAAAAAGAGGAGGAAATTTTTCTTGGGTGCTTTGCTTGAGACATGTTAGAAACAAAATAGTCTATCACATCTTTCTAAAAGCATCGGCTGGTAGTCTTTTGCCAACAATTCAATTGGTTTAGAATGCTAAGCTTGGAGAATTGCATCATCTGTCTTAGAGGTCTGCAGGCTCACTCCTGCCTAACCACTGGGAAATGAAGACATGAAAAGTCAATGACATCCTAGCATCGGCATCTGTTTTGTCTTTGCGCTCACATGCAAAGACAGCACAATGAGGGAAATTATAAATGGCAGCATGTTTTCAACCCTATCTCAATCAGATGTCTGCCACTGTCCTTTCCAAATCTACTCTCCACCCTGCTTCATGCAACAGAACCAACTGTGCTTGGTTAATGGCACACTCTGGCAGGAGACTGGAGGAGGGAGGAGAGTGAGGTCTGGGTATGGATTCCCCAGCTCCCTCCTTGTCTGATTGCAAAGACTGCTTCTCTCCACCAAAGGCTCCTGTCAAACGCCTTCTCCATGCAGCCACTCCTTCTAGATTCTTGTAACCACTTGTCCCTTCAGGCCTAAGAGTGATAAAGGTTAACAATAGTCCCTGTATTAAGCACCCTTAAAATTACTAGTTTGAATCTACCAGCTGCTTCCTGCTCATCCCTGACTGAAATGTAGGCTAACAGTGATACATTACTGGTGACCGCCACGGATAATGTTGTATTGAAGATTCGAAGACTGGCATACAGATCACAATAACAAATGCTATGATTCTTTTTTTTTTTTTTGAGACAGTGTCTTGCTCTGTCACCCAGGCTGGAATGCAGAGGTGCAATATCGGCTCACTGCAACCTCCACCTCCCAGGTTCAAGCAATTCTCCTGCCTCAGCCTCCCCAGAAGCTGAGATTATAGGCGTGAGCCCCACAGCCAGCTAATTTTTGTATTTTTAGTAGAGATGGGGTTTCACTATGTTGGCCAGGCCGGTCTCGAACTCCTGATCTCAGGTGATCTGCCTGCCTCAGCCTCCCAAAGTGCTGCTATGATTCTTTGTTGTTGACCTTGGGCATGGGAGGAAGAGAAAAATGGCAAAAATCCCATATATTTCCTATTCCTGCCACAGACATTTATCGCAGTAGATAAAGATTGGGCCATATGGAACTTCAATTTAGGATCAAGTATTTGCTCTTATAATTTAGTTGAGGCTTATTGATGATTTTCATTTACATGTTTAAGATACCCAAATGTTAATATGAATATGAAGAAGGAAATTATAACTAGAGGATGACCTGAATTTTTTTTTTTTTTTTTTTTTTTTAAACAGAGTCTCACTCTGTCTCCCAGGCTGGAGTGCAGTTGCGCGATCTTGGCTCACTGCAAGCTCCACCTCCCAGGTTCACGCCATTCTCCTGCCTCAGCCTCCCAAGTAGCTGGGACTATAGGCGCCCGCCACTATGCCCAGCTAATTTTTTGTATTTTTAGTAGAGACAGGGTCTCACTGTGTTAGCGAGGATGGTCTCGATCTCCTGACTTTGTGATCAGCCTGCCTCGGCCTCCCAAAGTGCTAGGATTACAGATGTGAGCCACCGTGCCCAGCCAAGGATGACCTGAAAATTTAAAACCATATTATCCTATAGAACTTAAAACTGGCAGATGAAATTTTGATAAACACTGTAGTTGGATTCAATTTTCCTTCCACAGTCTATCCTTGGTTTTGTGTTTTAGTTTTTCTCCTTCAGTCTTACCATTTACATAATAACAAGATCCTTATTTCTGTAGTAATCAGTTCTCTTTACTTAATTTTCCACTTGAAGTTATTTAATCCTTCTTAAGAAGGCAAGTGTGTCCTAGAAACTAGAGTAAGAAACAGGAGCACGCTGATCAAATTATGTTCCTTTGAGTCAAACTTGCCTTTTCTTGTGCCTAAATTTGTCTTTTGGCAAAGTGAGAGAAAATGAAGTTAATACCCCTTCACTTTAGTAGACTGAATCACACAAAAAGCTGACAATGCCTCAGGATTCGTGGTGATCCCAGCTTTACTACAAAAAGGTTTTATTGTTACATCATGCAGCACTGTACCTCCTAGCAGATGGATGCAGAAGGTATATCTCAAAAATAATTCTTTAATATGTTTTTAATAAAAACATATTTGATTATAAATGAAATGGAGAAAAATGTGTTTATGTGAACATAAGGTGTAAATGCAGATGCTTTTTCAAAAGGAAATGTGTTCTTCTTGAACTGTCAGCATCTTTCACCCAATTATTTGATGAGCTTATGGTCCTAACTGTCAAGACTCTGCCTAGATAATTTACTGTTTTTTTTTTAAATTTTTAACACTTAAATAAAACTTTTACCACTTATAAGGGAGAACAGGGGTTTTGATCACTGAACAGAAACCTCCAGGACTGCAGAGCTTGGTGGGTATTATCCATTTGCCTTTCCTATTCATTACTCATCCAGAATTCATTCATTTATTCATTCATTCATCCAGCCACCCATTCATTCCATTCATCCAAAACATTTATTAATAAATGGCTAACTATAATACAATGTAAGTATTATTATTAAGGTTTGGATCACAAGATGTTGGAGCCTAGATAGTTCTATGGTTGAGGGTGGGTAATGAGAGGGGATCCAATTTTATGTTGGGACTTGAAAGATGAGCAAGAGTCCAGTAAAAACAATGGATGGGGAAGGAATTCCGGGCAGAAAGAACAGCACGTGTAAAAGCCAAGGAGCATGAGAATGCCTGGTGTGACCAGGTGATGAAGATTGAGCCAGGTGTCAAAGGCCTGGTGTGCTGAGTTAGGGTCTGAATTTCATCCTATGGACACAGGGAGCCTTTACAGTCTTGACCCAGGGATAGGGCATAATCACACTTGTATTTTTTAAAAGTTGTGTTTTTTAAAGTTTGGATGGATGGGAGGAGGCTTGGAAAGCAGGAAGGGGGTCACTCTAAAAATCAAGGTGCAAGACAGTGCAGGTTTAAATTCGGGCAATGGCACTGGAAAGGGGAGAAGAAGGATATATCTCACAGATATTGTAGAGGCACAAATCAATAGGACTCGGGCTGTTCGTGGGGAGGTGGGAGTGAGGGAGAGTGAAGTGAGACAGAGATGACTCTGAAGTCTTTAACTAGTGAACCAGAGCAACATGCTTGTGGGGAGGGAGAATGAATTCACTTAACAATATGCATGGTTTGTGGTTGCTGGGACCGTGCAGATGGAGATATCCAATTGACAGGTGAAATGTGAAGATGGAGCTCAGAAGCCAGGAGAGGATTGAAGATTTTGGATATCATTACTTCATGAGAATTGATGCCATGGAGATGGATGAGATCATGCAGACCAAACACAGAGAATGGGAAGAGGGAAGGGAAAAGGAAAAAATTAAAGTCCAATGGGCATGTGCTTTTTCAGCTGCACAGCATTCATTCCTTTTTTCTGGTGTTAGTTCTTTATTTCCTTTGGCCAGCCACACCTCCCTGCTGCATGTAATTCTGTTGAAGTAAACCTTCATGGTGTCCTGTCCAAACTATGCTATGCTTCCTGCTCCAGGATGGACAGAGTATGTGTCTCATCACCCTGGCCACAGTGACTTGATCAGCGATGTGGCAGTGACGTGCTAGAATGGGCTCCTTCCACTTCACAAGTGGCATTACATCAGTAGCTTGAAATTAGCCATGGTGGAGGTATTTACACCACAGAAATTAGCAAACACTAAAAATTAGTCCCTCCCTCCTTGCCGAGAGCCAGGTTACCGGCACACGACTGAATGTGGGCATAAACACATGCAGACCAATGAATGTCTTCCCAGAGATCTGATATACAAATCTCAGGGAAAACGTGCCCTTTTTCACTCTCATTGCAAACTGTGAGGTGTGCTCATGGCAAACTTTCTTGCTGTGTAGAAAACCTGCCTGAGAAAGAACAGACAATACAGAGGGAAGGTCGCCAGAGGGAGAAGAGACAGAACCCCCAGCACAGGATTTGTTGCTGTTTTGTTCTTTCAGTTTTCAAAAACTTCCTAAATTTTACAAATGCAACCTACCCATAGAAAATTCCATATAACCTATGTGTTCAGTTAACAAATTAAAAAATAAATACTGAATGCTCACTGCTCAGGTTAAGATATAGAATATCAATTGCCCAGAAGCCAACTGTATACTATCTCGCTCCTCTTCATCTGGACCTTTGTCATAATTTTCTGGATTAGAAAAATCAATTTTATGACCTATGTATTTGTTCATCATTGCAGAGTTTTCTCTCTCTCTCTCTCTCTCTCTCTCTCTCTCTCTCTCTCTCTCTCTTTCTCTAAGTCACTTAAGGGAGAAGGCAGCATTTAAGAAATCATTGGTTTTCCCGGTGTGGGGAAATGGGATAGGTTTATAGGATGATATGAAAGATCCAAGGGAGAAAGATTGAGGATAGCAGAGCCAGAGAGAGTGATTTAGTGCACAGTAATAGGGAAGGCAGAGGGACATGGAATCCAGCGTGCTGAGGAAGGCCTCAGCTTTGAAATAGAGGATAGAGAGATGCCTGTTTCTAATACAAGGAAGGGAATTAGTGTCTACTCATGAATTTCTTTGACTCATATATGAAAGGTACAGCTGAAAAATAGTAAGTGCTTCCAATTTCATCTCAGCCCATGCTCTATGAGTGCTGAGCCTTGCTTGAATAAGCCGTTGCATCCGTGGACTTTGGAGCTAGTGACCTGGGATCTGCTCTCCCTTACCCTTTGGCCTGGCATCTCTGGGCACAGGTCTTTGTGCTTGGTTCTCGCTCCTGGAACCTGGTACTCCTTGACTTTCTCCCTGGCACAAGGCTCTGGCAGTGGCTTTGCCCCATGGAGCCTCAGCCTATGGCTCAGCACCATTTCTTACTTTGGAGCATCCAATACCCTGGCCCGGTCGGCACGCTTACTTTCTCTGGCCCTAGTTTTGTCTCTAAGGAAACCAGCTCCTGCAATGGGGTGGGTTTCAGGATTAGTGGGCTGGTTGGCAGGAAAGGAGCAAAGCAGGTAAATGTGGAGGTGGAGGTGCGGGAAGGTGAGTTGACAGGATCCACTCCTGTGACCTCCTTTGCTGAATTCACTTGCTTAGCCCACAACCCCATGTCCAGAAAATATTCCTAGGACCTCTCTAGTCTGCTCGTCCGATAATTCTTGAGACCTCAGATCTATTTTCCAACCTATCCCTGCTTCTGATTAAGTGTGTGTTTAAATTGCCTTGGCTACATCAAAAATAAACATTTCTACAAAAACTTTCTGGAGTCCTTGCCTTGTTTCTGAGCTTGCTTTTGAAATACCAATTAGCCAGAGAAATATATGCTTCATGTTTCCAAAAAAAGACATAGGGAAGACCTCGCTAAAGATAGCTAGCTCTGGTGAGAGATGTTTTTTCTTTGAGAAGCTGCAACTAAATGTATTCCAACATTTAGCAAAAGACGTCCCTTGTCCTTAAAAGAATGGAAGGCACTGAATGAGAAGTCTCTCTCAGGCCAGGCAATAATGAAAGGCTTTGGACTATTAGAACTAGAGTCTGAATTGTATAAAACACTCATCTGTGCAGGAGCAGAAAGCTCAGTCAAATGACTCCTAACAATTCCCTGACTCTGGGTTTGAATGGATAGATATGGGCACATATACCACTTTAGCTGAGCTGACACCAAAGCATTCCATCTCATCCTAATAGATGGCAAAGGTCACTCTTTCCCTTCATTTGATGAATGACTATGGCACCAACACATTTGTCTTATACCTGGCAGCAGTTCTCAAGTTAGTGATAATGAGGGTCTTCCTAACAAGGGAGCCAACTTCTCTAGTGAGTTAGTGGAAGCCGTTGCATCTGCCCAGCTACTTCACATACAGTTCACAGCCAAAGGAAAGTCCTGCTGGCCAGAGGCACACAGCAAAGGATCTTAATGCAATAATATTTCTGAAGATAGTAGTCCCCAAATAGTGATCATAAAAACTCACAAACACTGTTAGCCCATAGAATAATATTAGGTTGGTGCAAATGAAATTGCAGTTTTTGCCATTGAAAGTAGTGGCAAAAACCGCAATTACTTTTGCACCAACCTAATACTATACTGAGCATGGAACTGACTAACGAAAAAATATTAAATTTTCCTCCTCATTTGGAAGAATTCTAGAAAACGAGAACGGTCATCATTCCACTCCTACCATGCTTCATTTGGGTAGAAGTTCTGCAGTACCAGTGGATAATTGCATGGATAGCTTAGTCCTGTCCAGTGGCTGCTTACAAATTAATGTAGTGAGTGGGAAGAATATTTCTTTAAGAAGAAATACTGAGCCAACAAGAGAGACTAGAGGTGAAGTAAGAATGTCAGAAGATAGAAAACACAGATGTGATGAAGTAGAAGGCTAAAAATATGATTTTGTTCTGTTAGACATAATGAGACTTTGACTCAATGATCTCCTTGACTCTCCAAACCTGGAATTGGTTTCAAACAGGATTAGAATTCTTACTTACTGGCAGAAAAACATTTGTTCCTGGGGTCAGTAATGCCTTATATTTCCCAGAACATATTTCACAGCAAATCAGCAGTGGTACCGAGGATGGAGTTCTAGATTCTCTCTAACAAACTGCAGACACAAAGCAGGATATAGACCTCCTCCATCGCTTAGTTCTTTCATCTCTGAGGAGCATGCCCAACAGAATGGTTGAAGAATAAATTACATTGCAGAGGGGCTGTGTTTTTATCTCCACAATACTCTTTAATATGATTCTGTGCTACAATCGAAACTTTATTTAAATAAATTATAGGTGTACTTCTCTCTCCTCATTAATTTATTCATTCTTTGGTTGTCATTTTTTAAAAACCCAAACACATAAGAAGAATTTTCTGTGTGTTAGATACTGTGCTAGATGTTAGAGAATCAAAGGAAAACAAACAAAAACAAAAACATGGTACCAGCCCTTGAAGGACTCTTAGTGTCTAGTGGAAAAAGATTGTCACATTAACAAACAAGCAAAATAAAGACATGCAATTGCTACTGCTGGAAATATTTATATTTACTGGATGTGGTGAAAAAAAAAGGAGAAAATAGTCAATTAACTCTGTGTGTGTGTGTGTGCGTGCATGTGCGTGCGTGTGCTCTCATACATGCAAGATAGGGTTGGAGATGTAGATCAATAAGAAAGGGTTCAGGGAAAACGTGGCCCTTGAATGGAGTCTTGCAAGATGAGTCGGCACTGACTGGGACAGCAGGGTGAAGGAGGGAGTGTGTCGTGGTCTTGACGGTTGGAATCTGGAGTGTTGGTGAGGGCATCAAGTGACCGGGACACAAACATGGTAGGGGCAAGATTTCAGAAGGCCTTCTACACCACATTAAAAAGACTGGGCTCTGCCCTGCAGTCACAGAAGGTTTTAATCATGTTAAAACTGTAAACTATTGCTGTTTTGGAACAATCCCTCCCCCAGCGATGCAGAGGAGAGATTGGAGGGGCAGGGGGCTGAGGCTGACCAGATGGCAGGCCATTGCAAGGTCCAGCCAGTTGAGACTAAGCCAAGGCAATAGCAGTGGAGGGTGAAGAGACTTACAGGAGGGAAGCCAAGGAGGGGAGTGGCTGTGGGAGTGAGGGAGAATGCAGCCTTGTAGCCAGCCCAGGCTACGGGCTTGGGTGGAGCAGCCACGGAGATCGGGAGTGGAGGAGTAGATGAGATGATGAGCCCATTCCACTTGTTTGAATTGGAGTTGCCTATGGGACATCAGGGTGAGAGGTCCAGCAGGCAAGATAATTTAGGGATTCTTACATTAAAGAGTTTAGGGTCTGTGATCTTGTGTGGGAAAAAAATTGCATCTTTCTTTTCATTAACCTCTAACTAAAATTCAGTATTTCCTTTATGAGAGTAGGCAACAGACCACAGTGATATTAGCAGTACCTTTGACTTTGTCATCTGTAGAAATGACAGATGCATTCATACCACTTTTCGGTTATTGCAGACATCTTGAAATTTGCTCACACGTATCACTGCTTCAAAATGATGCTTATTATGCCTGCTGCTAAATATTATTTAATGTTAATAAAAGGCATGCATACTATGTCACACCTTTGTTTTTAATATTTTAATAATTATATTTCTACATGACTTGTTTCATTTGTAATCTCACATATTTGATGTCAAGTATTTAAAAACATTTTTCCGAGAAGGAGTTCATGGGCTTCAGCAGGCTGCCAAGTGTATGCATGGACCAAGTAAAGGTCAAGAACCTCTGGTCCAGAGTTTGAAGGCACCAGGCTGGTTCAATAATTCACGGACTTCTGCTGAACAACAATGTGCTGAGAAGGATGTGACCTATTCCCAGAGCTCCAGAAATAGATTGGGATGAAAGGAAATGGTTGACTGCAAAAGAAAATGAAGTTTGCACTTGTTTGGTTAGGAAGCTTCTGGCCTCCCGCCTGAAATAGTTGGCCTTTATAGATCCAAAGTCTCCTGCTCAAAATGTGCCCTGGGCTGGCTTCAGTCATTGCTCTTGGGAAATTGTGAAGACAAGAACCATGAGCCAATGTGATGGTGTGTACTGATCCCAGAGTAGGGCGCTCTTAAAACGAACATCATTCAGCAGAGAGTTGAATTGTTTGTTAAAATCAGTTATGATGAGAGGAATGTAAAGCAATGGCAGACTTGTATAACTGTCCCTGGGAAGGACTTTTCCTTTCCTGAGTCCAGATCCTAGTGTTCACTCAGCCACAAAGAATAATGTTTGAAATTGGGCAGAGAAGATACATGGGGGTGGAGGCAATCAGCTCAGCTGACCACAAGGCCAGCTGTGTCCATTCACTGGACATGTGAGGCCTCCCTCAGTTCACAGAACATCTCCTTTTCCGGCCCCCTAAGGCCAAGAGGTTGAACTTGACACTTGACCTTCCCACTAACCCTACCTCCTTCTTTAGTTCTGCCATCTTGTAGCTGCTCTTGTGGGGCAACACAACCTAAATTGCTATGTGACTCTCAACTCTTAAAAAAGTGTAAAAGTCTACTTCCTAAGTCAAAGCCCTGTATATTTACTTCTGGAAATCCATCCTACTAAAATCTCACTCCTGCAATGGTTGTTGATTGAAGCATTATTTATGATTTTAAAAATTGAAAACAACACAAAAGTCTATCAAGAGGCAACTGCTTAGTTAGACCTGGTTCATCCATACTTATGAAGTACTTCAAAGTACTTGAAAAGTATACACCACTACAGACAGATACTCCTGCCACATTGTAAAGTGAAAAAGAAATTGTAGAATAATATGCACAGTAGGACTACTTTTTATTTATTTATTTATTTATTTATTTATTTATTATACTTTAAGTTTTGGGGTACGTGTGCACAACGTGCAGGTTTGTTATATATGTATGTATGTGCCATATTGGTGTGCTGCACCCATTAACTCGTCAAGGACTACTTTTTAAACAAAAGTGTGTGTGAGGTCCTCAACAGGTTTGTAAATGTCTAGATAAGGATCTAAAAGATGATCCCTGCACTTGAAAATGCTTATTTTGGAAGCTGAGAGTGGAATAAATAGGATGGGTAAGGGAGGAGGAGGATGAGAATTTCAAAGAGAAATTGTTGCTCTTTACTGTAATATCTCCATATTGTTTGAAAGTACAAAATTACTTTTGTGATTTAAAATATAATTGGAAGAAAGATCATATTGCTCTCATATGTAATGGTAATCATCTGGGAATTGTTTTGTAAATTTTAATTTGTCAAATAAACTCATGCAATATCAGAAAAAGTTCTGTATCAGTTAGAACTGTGAATAACAGAGACCCGAAATAACAGTGCCTTAGACAAACAGGGACTATATTTCTTTGGAGATAGACAATCCAAGGCTACTTTGACAGCTGTTTCCCTGATGGCTCCTTTGAGCTCAATTTCCAACTCCTCTATCTTGAGTGTGTGGCCTCAGCCTCATGGTACAAGATGGGCCTAGAGCTATCCATATCTCACTCCTGTTCTCAGAAGCAGAAGGACAGGCCAGGCGCAGTGGTTCATGCCTGTAGTCTCAGCACTTCGGCGAGGCTGAGCTGGGTGGATCACGTGAGGCCAGGAGTTCGAGACCAGCCTGGCCAACACGTTGAAACCCTGTCTCTACTGAAAATACAAAAAAATTAGCCGGGCGTGGTGGCACGTACCTGTACTCCCAGCTACTCAGAGGTTGAGGCGGGAGAATCACTTGACCCTGGGAGGCGGAGGTTGCAGTGAGCCGAGATCACGCCACTGCACTCCAGCCTGGGTGAGAGAGTGAGACCCTGTCTCAAAGAAGAAAAAGAAAGAAAGAAAAACGCACACACACACACAAAAACAGAAGGACAAAGAAGGGACTCATTTAGGGCCAGAGCCAGCTCCATCGTCTGCATAATTTTTTTCTAAATCGCCAGTTTCATATTCTATGAAAGCACAGCACATAGAGGAAATCTTGAGCTGCTTTTCCTGCTGACTCTAGACCATAGCAGTGGTATCTGAAGCCTTCTTCTCAGGGTCTTTTCTTTTTCTTCCTTCACTCCACCTGCCTTCTTCTCCTTCCACATCCCCTTTCCATATTCTCCCCTCTCCATACACCACATTTCAGTTCGCCAAGCAGGCACCAGTCAGAGCTGAAGAGTTTACTACTTCCTAGGTTGCTTTGGGACTTGCTAGATCCTTACAATAGAATGGCAGGGACCACAATGAAGGCAGTTTCCTTCTGGGCAGCATTTGGAGAATTAGCTCTCAGGGTGTGAGACAGAAACATACAAAGTAGAAAAGACACAGCCATTCAGCCAACTATGGGTTCTGCTTTTGGCTGCAGAAACAGCTAATTCTGGGTGTGTGTGTTGTGGGGGTGGTGTGTGTGTATTACAGAGGGTGCATGTGTACTGTTTACGTGAAATTTTAGCTACTTGATCTCTCAATATCTCTCTCCCACCCAAACCCCTAAAATGTTTCACTAATACCCCTCTTATGACATTTATCTTCCTCTTTTGTTATAGTTATTTGTACATCTATTTTCTCTCTCCTACTAGACAATAAACTTTTTGAGGGCAGAGACTATTTTGATGCATCTGTATATATTTTGGCCTCTAGAAAGGTGCCTGGCACAAGGCCAGAGATCAGTGTCTATTGTAGGAACGAATGCACCAAATGCTATTGAAATCTCAAGTGATGTATGGGTCGCGAACCTCCCAGAAAAGGTAGGTTATGGCTGCACAAAGATATTGTGAGGTCTTTTTGAACACAAAAAAAGGGAGAGGATTTAAATAGGTGGAAAATGTGAAGAATGAGTTTGTATTCTGACACATGTCTATCTCTCTTCTGGAGTCTCCCCTCGTTGCCTAGTTGACACTTTTTTCTCCCTCCCCGCATCTCCTGTCACATTGACAGTCTGTCCCGGGGCAATGCCGCTCACTTTCAGATTGGATCAGCTGCCCATTGTGACTCACCTCCATATTTTCAACTCCCTAAAAGCATAGACCTTGCCTAACACTTTCTATCCCTCTAACGTAGTGCTGGATACATAGTAGATGTCCAACAAATATTTTTTCCTTTAACTGATGACTAAATCATCTCTGAATATGTTACATGTGAAATGGTTAAAAAAGATAAATAGGGACACATAATGGAACACAGACTCTGAAGTTGTCTTTCTTTTCGTGTTTTATTTTCCCATAGCATTTCTCACCTCTAACATGCTATATAATGTAACTTCTTATATTTAGAGACTGTCCCTCTTCCCAGTGGCAATTGGAATCTCATACATTGCTGGGAGGTATGTAAATTGTTACAACCACTTTGGAAAATTGTTTGGCAGTGTGTACCAAGGTTACCAAAGATTACCATTACTAACAATTCTACTTTGAAATATCTGTCTGTCATCTATCTATCTATCTATCTATCTTTCTGAGAAATGAGTGCATAAGTCCACCAAAGACAGGTATAAAAATGTTCATATCAGGTTGAGCGCAGTGGCTCATGCCTGTGATCCCAGCACTGAGTCAAGCAGATCACTTGAGGTCAGGAGATCGAGACCAGCCTTGCCAACATGGTGAAACCCCATCTCTACTAAAAATACAATAATTAGCCTGGCCTGGTGGCATGTGCCTGTGGTCCTAGCTACCCGGAAGGTTGAGGCAGGAGAATTGCTTGAACCCAGGAGACAGAGGTTGCAGTGAGCCAACATGGTGCCATTGCACTCCAGCCTGGGTAACAGAGAGAGACTCTGTCTCAAAAAAAAAAAAAGTTCATATCAGCTTTATTTATAAAATCTTAAAATGGAAACAAACCAATTATCTGTCAGCAGTAGAATGAATAATAATTATATATGCATTCAATAAAATGTTATATGAAAATAAAGAAGAACAAACTAGTGATACTGCAATAACATGGGTGATCCTTACAGAAATTTTTCCTTAATAAAAGAAGCCAAACACAAAAAGAGCAACCCCAAAGAGTGTATACTATGTAATTTCATCTATATGCATTCAAGATGAGCGAAACTAGTCTATGGTCATGGAAGTAAGGACAGTGTTTACCTCTGAGCAGGGGTAGTATTGACTGGGTAGAAACATGAAAAAAACCTCCTGGCATTTTGGAAATATTTCTATTTCCTTATCTGGGCAGTGGTTACATTGGTATATACATATACAAAAACTCATCAAGCTGCACACAATATTTGTGCACTTGTCTGTATATATACTGTACCACAGTTTGTTTACGTTAGAGAAAGAAATAAAACATAAGCTCCCCAGGGCAGGGGTTCGTGAGTTCTACTCATCATAATATCCTCACCACCTGCAGAACCTGAACCTAGAGTAGGTGTTCAATAGCTGTTTCTTGAATGAGTGAAGCCACCAACTCTGGGTTTGCATCCTATTTTATTCATATTTCTTTCTATCCATGTTTTGTTTGCAGCTCTTGGTTAAGCAGGAGTATGTGACAACAGGCCCAGAGAAGTTATGTACCTTCGCCATGAGAACCCAGCTAGTTAGAGCAGGGAGATTCTGTTTGCCTCCAAAGTCTGTGCTTTTTTCTCTTTTTCAAAAAAGCCAGGCAAATTTAGGAGTGGGTGTTGTATACCAGCTTTAGTGAAACAACCACTGATAACCCACTACCATCAGACCAGCCCTGAGCTATTCCACTATTTCAATGCTCCAGCCTCAGCTTCAAGAAGAGACAGATGGGAAATATGAGGACAGAGGTGTGAACAGGGAAGAGTAAAGACATATTCTTGGCCTAAGAGCCATATGGATAATAGAGGAGGCAGCCAGTGAAAGGAAAGGGTCAGGTTCTAGACTCGGAGGAGCTGCTGTTAGATGTAGGCTGTCCTCTGAGAGTTCTCTGATTCCAGGACCAGCAAGTGGTTATAATCACTGTGGCCACGCAGAGAGGGAATCTTTGCCTAGAGCTTAGTAATCCAGGATTCCTTAGAAGTCAAACAAACCAGTTATTCTGATGTAGGCCAGCCTAGCCCACACTTAACTTTTGGCCAAGTGGGACTGTAGTACAGATGATGAAGATGTAGACAGGTTCCCGAGGAAGTGTGAAGCATTCAGACACCTGTTTACTGGGCTCTTCATCCTCTTCTCTTTGCCTAATCACTATTTTTTTCTAACACAACTTAAATAAAATGAAGAGATCCTCTACAGTTTGCAAGACACAGGAAGGACTGTTGGGATCTTTGGGTCTTGCAACAAATCCAGATGAGAGAAGAAGGGAGTATGTGTGAATGATGGGAGAGGGATTTATTAGAGATTATAGCAGAGCCTCTTCACCATTTCAGTCTCTGACCCTGAACAAAATTCTTAAGGGAAGCCCTGGGTTAAAAGGGCCACAGGCTCTGATTATTTGTGTTTCCTGCTTCAGAATCTAGAAGCTGCAGTTGGGAAAGAATACAAGTTGGAAGGCATTCTCCTTGATGGATCATTTCCCTCATTCCCTGCATTCAATTCTTCACCAATTCCCATCAATCACATGCTTTAAAATATTTCAAATCCCCAGTTCTCTCCATCCCCACTTTCACCACCTGATCTTAACCCTCATCTCCCTAGATTATTGCAACATTTTCCTAACTGATCTCTCTCTCCTGCCACCCTTGCCTTCTCATTCCACCCGAAATCCACACAGCAGACAATATGGCAGCTGCTCTTGTCTTACCTAGAATAAAATCTGACTTTGTTACCTAGATCTATAGGCCCCAGCTGATGTGAGCCTGCTTGAGAATTTCCAACTTCATCTCATTCTCTCTGCACCACCCTTGCTTCTTAAGTTCCAAATATTCAGGTGTTTAATTTTTTAAATAACTTTATTGAGTTATAATTCACCTATCATACAATTCACGCATTTAAAATATATAATTCAATGGTTCCCAGTATATTCACAGAGTTGGGCAACCATCACCACAATCAATTTTAGAACATCTTATCTCCGCCCAAAAATCCCGTACCCTTTAGCAATCACTCCCTATTCCCCCAGTTTCCCCAGTCCAAGTCAACCACTTATCTACTGTCTTCATAGATTTGGCTGTCTTATTTTCAGCTCTTGAACACACAAAGCTCTTTCCTGCATTAGGTCCTTGCATATGCTCTCTCTTCTGCCTCATAGGCTTGCCAGTCCACTCCTCAGGCTCCCCATTCCCTTCTCTCACACATCACTTGGCTGGTTCTTCACCTTTCATGCCTAGATTGAAAAGTAACCTATGCGAGGTTTATCTGAGTACCCTCAGACCAGATTCCTGATGCTTTCCTTTATCATAGCTCCTTGCTTGTTCTCTTCTTGGTAGCCTCACAGTTGGTAACCATTGGTTTACCAGCTCCTATTGCTTGACTTCCTCCAGTTGACTTTAAGCATAATAAGGGGAGTGGCTGCATCTATCTTGTTCTCCATTGTATCTCTAATGCCTACTGCAGGGCCTGGTGCTTAGAAGACCATCAGTAAATATTTGATGAATAAATATATATTCATGCGTGAATGAATGAATATACCAGATAACTGAACTCGCATTGCTTGGAAATAAGACCCCCTTGCCTGTTTCAAGCAGCAGATATTGCAATGCAACAGCATTTTACCATCTAAGTTTTCTATTGATGTGAAACAGTTGACCTGAAGCCTGCCTTTCTTTCTTTTTCTTTTTCTTTCTTTCTCTTTCTTTCTCTCCTCTTTCTTTCTCTTTCTTGTTCCCCTTTCTTTCTTTTCTCTTCCTTTCTATTTCAAAACAAGGAGAGTTGACTCAGAAGTCTGATCAGAATGATCAATTGCAAAACATGGTAGCAGAATACTTCTGAGTGAGTGATTGGATGATGTTGGGCAGTTTTGGTTTTCCTTCTCTTAAGATTATCACATTGATTGATGCTTGTTTTAAACATTAACATTGTGACAATCACTGTCACAGCAACTCTGTCTGCTAGGTCTCCCTGTTGTTATAAAGGATCCATTAGTGTTTCCTCAGCTGGTTCCATCACCATGAACACTGTTCAAGGTCCAGTAGTCAGCTCTGGGCAAAACCAGATTGTAAACCAACTGAAGGAAAGGGTTATATTCCATGTCCACCTGTAATAAATTGCTATTCTACCCCCAACCACACACACATCCGAGAAGCTTGCAAGTAGTAGCTACTTGTAGAACGTCTATTGAATTAGTGGCATTAAGTAGTATCTCCCATTTTTCTTTGCTGCTTTCATCCTGTCCTCCCCCCGCCCTCACCTTGTTACTGCTTTCTCAATCCTGAACTTTCAGGCTGCTCAGATGTCTGAATCACAGAGGAAGTCAATCTGATTGAATCATTCACACTATGCTGCTTTATGAACCTAAGTAGGGTGTGTTGGAGCAGTTTATAATGGTTCATGAGAGCCATTTGTA
The DNA here is from genome assembly GCF_028858775.2 of Pan troglodytes. NCBI lineage: Eukaryota > Metazoa > Chordata > Mammalia > Primates > Hominidae > Pan > Pan troglodytes. The sequence goes on along the minus strand of NC_072413.2, from coordinate 54,055,419 downwards.
TGTCTCTCGTTCAACTCTGCATTCAGTGACATCAGGTTGCTAGCTTGAAATTAGCCATGGTGGGAGCATTTACACCACAGAAATTGACAAATACTATACATCAGAGCCTTTCGTTTTGAAAGCAGTTGTTAAATATTTACACCACTGACATCATATATTAACATTATTTCCTGTCTGTCCTCCTCACCCCCTTTTCTTTTGTTTTAAATTTATCTTATCCTAAGTTCCAGGATACACGTGCAGGGTGTACAGGTTCGTTGCATAGGTAAACATGTGCCATGGTGGTTTGCTGCACCTATCAACCCATCACCTAGGTATTAAGCCTCGCATGCTCTCCTTCCCCCTGCCCCGCTGACAGGCCCCAATGTGCATTGTTCCTCTCTCTGTGTCCACGTGTTCTCATTGTTCGGCTCCCACTCATAAGTGAGAACATGTGGTGTTTGGTTTTCTGTTCCTGTGTTTGCTGAGGATAATGGCTTCCAGCTCCATTCATGTCCCTGCAAAGGACATAATCTCATTCCTTCTTATGACTGCATAGTATTCCATAGTATATATGTACCACGTTTTCTTTATCCAGTCTATCATTGGTGGGTATTTGGGTTGATTTCATGTTTCTGCTATTGTGAATAGTGCTCTAATGAACATATGTGTGCCTGTATCTTTATAATAGAATGATTTCTATTCCTTTGCTCACCCTCTTCTCTAAGAGAATTCTGAACCAGGCTTAATTTAAAGAATGACTCACCTGTGGCACATACCTGTAATCCCAGCTACTCAGGAGGCTGAGGCAGGAGAATCACTTGAACCTGGGAGGCAGAGGTTGCAGTGAGCCGAGATTGCGCCATTGCACTCCAGCCTGGGCAACAAAAGTGAAACTCCGTCTCAAAAGAAAAAAAAAAAAAAGACTCAGCAACTCAGCAAGAAAGACTTTGAGGCCGTATATTTATAAAGCAAATACTTTTTTCCCACTCTCTTGTTCAGGCTGTTTCACAGCTTTCACTGTTAAGTGCTTTCAAACCTTAGCTCTGTTCTTAACAATGTACTTCATAGTTTGCCACAAAAGGCTGAAATCAGATTAGAACATCTTAGGGATTTTAGCTAACTTGTTTATGTCAGTTTAGAGAGAAGGAAAAGACTACCTAAGGCACACATCTTCCAATCCACAAATGGTACCAGATAAGTGTTTAAATTGTTCATATATATATATACACACACACACACACACACATATATATATATATATTCACTCAACCTTCTGCACTTCTGTCTTTTGAGATGAAAATCACCCTAAAATTCCTTGGGAAATTGCCTGTCTCCTAGCTCAGTGACTCCATATTGCAAATTCAGAGAATTTTAGGTTTACCAGAAAAATAAGAGACCATCAGATGCAGTTTCCACAACCAGGCTGATGTTAGCATCACCTGGGGAGCTTCAAAAAATTATGTGTCTAGGCCCCACTCTAGACAAATTCAATCAGAATCATCTGGATTGGGATCAGGGCATTACTATTTTTAGCAGCTCTCCAGGTGATTTTAAGGGAGAATCATTGATCCAATTACCCCTCAATTTTCAGATGAGAATCCCAAGACCCAGTTCTAAAAGCTTTGCTCAAAGTCCCAGGGTGGCTGAATGGAGGCAGCACTAGTCTAAGACTCAGATTTTTTTTTTTTTTTTTTTTTTTTTTTACTCCCAGACCACAATCTTTTAAAATCATGCCCCAAATCTCTGGATGTTCCCATTCCTGTTTGATAAGCCCCCAAACATCAGTCCTAGAAGCAAAAAAAGTTTTCCTATGGCAGAAATTTTATCAGGCCTGATTTCATTCATAAGTCTAATTGATCTTTGATCTTGAGCAAATGATTTTCTTACTTTTTTTAGTATTTCAGAATGTCTAAAATTACAGGGGGGATCTTTGTGATAAGATATGGTAATGTAAACTATGTAAAGACATGGACTAGTGTCTAATCTTTACTATGTCAACTGTAAGGCCTGATCGAGGCCACATGCCCATGTATCCATTTATACCTACTTGATGTGTTAAGTGCCTTGACTAGATGTTTGAAAGCATCTGTTCACACTACAAAGTCATATATCTCAATTTCAAACCCTGGCTCCACCATTGACCAGCCTGAGGCCTTGAGTAAGTTATTTAACCATTCTGTGCTTTGATTTTCTCACTTGGAAAAGGGTTCTACGCCATACGGTTGCTATGTGCATTTATGAGGTAATGAATATATATAGGGCACTTAGCACGTTGCCTGATCCAGAACCACTCAACCAATATTAGTTATTATTATTTTGCTATAGTAACCTATGTCTACCTCTTTGCTTGAATCCTGCTGAGAGAGGAGAAATATGAATGATGAGGGAGCAGGAAGTGACAACCTTTGAGCATCTTGAACTGAAATCTCTGCCTTGGCTTCAAGGGTCACTGTGAGCTAAGAGGAAGCTGCACTACACCCCTGAGGGCAACACACAGGAGGAGGCCTGGAGCAGGGCACTCTGGCCTGGTCCTATTCTTTTTCCCTCCATGAATGGCATTGATTCTTGAGGGCAGCAGCCCCTATTCTTGCTCATCCCTCTAACTGGGCACTGGACTCTGGGCCTGAGCTACTGAACCCAAGGAGTGCTGATACAATGCCAGCTCTCAGCGTCCAATCACCACCTACTGCTCCCCATCTGGTTCGCAGCTTAAGTTTGCTTTTCACCCAGCATGTCAGTTCAGCAAGCATCTCCCTTCCAGCCCAATAGGAGATGTTATCAGAAGTCCATTCATAACACTGACATGGCTTCTGCTCCTCACATCAGTTTTTAATGAAAACCCCTATGAGATTAAAGCACAGCAGAGAAAGGAACAGAGAATGATGAATGTCCTAAAGTGAAATGAGATACATTTCAGAGATGGTTGGGCTGCAGTTGCACTTTTAGACAAACATTTTATGAAAGACATTGGCAAAGTGTCAAAAACTACTGTGGTTTGAATATGTCCCCCAAAGTTCATGTGTTAAAAACTTAATCCCCAATGCAACAGTGTTGGGAAGTAGAGCCTAATAAGAAGTAATTAGTTTATGAGGGCTCTGCCCTTGTGAATGGATTAATGTCATGATCATGGGAGTGGGTTTGTCACCCCCTCTTGCTCTTGCCGTCCTGCACTCTCTTGCTCTTCTGCCTTCCACCATGGGACGATGCTGCACAAAGACCCCGCCAGATGTGGATCCCTCAACTGTGGACTTCCAGCCTCCAGAAATACAAGAAATAAGTTCCTTTTCTTTAAAAATTACAAAGACTGTGGTATTCTGTTATAGCGACACAAATGGACTAAGACAAAGCCTTCTGTCCGAGTTTCAAATATAGGCAGAGGATATTTTCTCCTGTCATTATCTGAAGCAGGAATGCATTCCTGCTTAGGGCCTCATGTGGTTCAGTCTCCACCTTCAACTAGAGCATCTTTCTAGAAGCTGGCTTTAAGGTTGTAGAATGCAGAATTTGATACAAAGAAGTGGGCACAGAGATCAAAATGTGCTTGGTTAGACATGGCTTTCCAAATTTCATTAGATGAAAACCTGAATGTACAAAATACTTTTGCATACAACTATTCACTTTTCAAAAGGATTCACTAGCCACCCAGGCAAAGCAGAATCCACGTGTATGTGTGTATATATAAATATTTTCTTTTCTTATTTTCCCTATCAGTTGCCCCTGTAATAGCCCTTTCATTTCTCCTTAATAGATGGTCCCCTATTCTCACTTCAATTCACAATAATTTGTCCCAGTTTGAATTTCCTAAGAACTGATAACCTAAGTAATACAGGAGACTGTCAAACATCTCAAAATAAGCATTCCCCATCAGCTCAAAATAATCAGTTTACCTCTCCTAATAAAATGTTTCAACTGGTGAGGAAGTATATTCCCTCATCTATCATTAAGAATTGACTACACAAGGCACGGTAGCTCATGCCTGTAATCCCAGCACTTTGTGAGGCTGAGGTAGGTGGATCACGAGGTCAAGAGATCAAGACCATCCTGGCCAACATAGTGAAACTCTGTCTCTACTGAAAATACAAAAATTAGCTGGGCGTGGTGGTATGTACCTGTAGTCCCAGCTACTCAGGAGGCTGAGGCAGGAGAATCACTTGAACCTGGGAGGCGGAGGTTGCAGTGAGCCAAGATCACGCCATTGCACTCCAGCCTGGTGACACAGTAAGACTCTGTCTCAAAAAAAAAAAAAAAAAAAAGAATTTACTATAGAATTTTTCTTAAAGGCAAATTTTAGTATTATTTAATTTACCAAAAAATTATTTGCACATAACATTTCAAGACCATGAAATTCAGAGTGGAAGCCTCTAAGGTATTATCTAGCCCCAAATCTTCAATTTATAGATGAAGAAATCAAGATCAACAAGAAGAAAATTCTTCCAAGGTCACACAGCACCATTAGGAACAAGATTAGAATTCGAACTCAGGAACTCTGACTCACGAGCCATTCATTAAGGAAACAGTTATTAAGCAATTGTTATATGTCAAGCACTGTGTAAGATACTAGAACATATAAACAATTCAAAAAGAAATACTGCTGCCCTTGTATGTAGTGGAAAAGGAGATCTATACGTGCAAACTTGAATGTTATGAAAAGAAGACACCACGGGATTTGACCCGACCTGGAGGTCAGGGATGGCTTCCCTGAGGAAATGGCATCTGAGCTGAGATCTAAGAGGGATGAGTAGGAATTAATGAGATGAAGGGGTATGGCCTGGGGGAGCAGGAAAAAATTCTAGGTAGAAGGGACCCTGTGTGCAAAGATTCTGAGTGTGTTCCAGTATATATCACTACGTCTTGACTACTGAATCAAATAAAATACAGCTGGGTTTTTTCCAGCCTTCTTGTTTGTGTCTTTCCTTTGATTTAAGAAGGTGTAATGTATGAATGTAATGTCCAATCTCCAATCCCTGTTTGCGAAAAGAAAAACACTACCTGTGTTTAGGAGAAAGGTAAAACTGGATCTGGAGTGACATGTTTGGTATAATTTTTAAAGCTGCAAAAATAAAAGAATTGATTGGAACTCATTCTGAACTCACTGAAACATTTGTGGTTTTTGTGGTCTTTTAAAATATTATTCCAGAAGTGAAAAAATTACTCTCACCCAAAATCTCTTTTCACCTAACTCCCATTAAATTCAATCCTTCATTTATAATTTCTCACTTTCTTTGTCTGAAATACAAGGAAAAGAATGGAACTTTGGAAGTATAGAGATCACAATGTCCAATGGAAAATAAAAACTTTAGAATTAGGGATACTTTGATATCTTGCTTTCATCTTAAAAGCAAGGAAATGTGAACCACATAGGACGAATTCTGCATATGAGAGGAGGTGGGGAAGATGCATGAAGAAGGGACACCAGGAAAGCAATGATCTAGGATCCATTCTTCTAGATACAAGCTGCTACCAACTGACTTGAACCCTTCTCTTGTCTGGTCTTTTCATCTTCTCTTAACAACTTAGCCTGCTGCACTTTCTTAACTGAGTATTAGAAGCTGTAGTGAGACATAGGATGCAAATGAGCAAGGTTGCACATCAACTCAGTAGATACATGGCTATGAGGTTCCAGTCCTAATTTCAAATGGGGAGGATGAAGGGTATCTGAGCTATGACAGATAGAGAATACCTCCCCTTCTGGGAGGGGGAAAGCATGGGCAGTGAATGACCACATAGATGTACTATCTAGTGTGTATCTGGGCTTGCGTGTTTGCATTGTAAATACACCCTTGTGTCTTTCAACATGCTGAATCTCAGTGGGAATTGAGATTCTTGTGGGTGCTAAATGTTACAGTTTTAAAAGAAATGAAGCATTCTAGATTCTTTTGAGTCCGAGTCTTCCAAATGCATGTTAAAATAACTATTGAAAGGGTTTAGAATGCAGACTACAAGGCTACATAGGAACACTGATTTAGGAAATCCTGAACCCACAAAAATGTGAGAGCACCAGTGACACTATATAGAAGAGCCACTGAAGACAATGATACACAATTAGTTTTTGCAGATGATCCCAAAGATTGGGACCAGCTGAAGGAGTTATCTTCACCATGGCCGCTAATTCCAAAAACAATTAAGCCCTTTGTCCCCATTAATACAGCTTCACAATCTTTCTACAGTTTCCTCTTCTCTCAGTTCTTACATCTGTGGGCAGAAACAGTCTCTCTTCATGAACTTCAGGACAGAAGCCTGGAGTTAGCTCTTTCCATTCCCCATCGCTAATCATGTATATGCAATCCATCACCAAGTCCGCCTCTTCCTTCATTATTCTCTCAGGTTAGTTCTTTCCAGTTTCTTTTTCTTTGTCACCATCCTAGTCCAAGCCCTCATCACCTCAGCTGGAATACTGCAATAATAGTCTAGCTAGTCCATGATTAACCAGCTCCTCTTCCTGTGTTGCGACAGCTCTCCACTGTGTGAATCTTGATAGGAGATAGAGCCCGCTTCCTGCTGCAGAAGCCCAGAAGGGCAGCTCATCCGTCTCCCAGCTTCTTGCAGCTGGAGCTCAGTTGCCTAATCAGAAGCATCCATCCTCGATATGAAGTCTGGGGCTAGTGACGCACAGGGCAGAAACAGTTGAGAAATCTTAGGTGGCAGCAGCATTGGCAGCAACAGCAGTGGATGCCTTTAGTGTCACACAGGAGGTCCTAGCACGCCAGGTCAGCCTCAGTGCCCAGTGGTCAGCCACTGTGCTATGGGTGTCCTCACCAGACCAATCCCATGGAAGTGATTTCAACCATGGCTCTGGCTATACAGCCCCCTTCACTCCTGCTCATTTCCTAAACCTGGTTTTCTAACCTTCCAGCATGTCTGTGAGTGATGTGATAATCCATTTGAAAAATTCCTTTTATGCTCAAGACAGCAAGAATTAGTTTCTGTTCTGAGAACCTTCAATGATATTCTCATTTCTATATCCAGCCCCCTCCCCCAAGCTATCACCCATGCCGCTGCAAAACTCATTTAAAAACTTCACCTTTATCATATCATTTCTCTGCCTAAGAAGGTACAATGAATTCTACATGAAGTCAAGTTCCTTATCTTGATATTCAACATCCTGAATAATCCAACCTCTCTCCATCTAACAGAAACTGCCATTTTCTCTGCTGTCTGTCAAGACAGTAGCTTTCAAATTTTTTATGAGATCCACATAAATACCAGATTTAAGAACCAATAAACACACAAAGCTGAAGCAAGCTCTTCGTGAAAAACATACTTACTCTTACCATATGCAATCAATTCTGATATTCTCTATTCCATTCTGTCCCACTTTAAAAAAATGTTGTTGATACTCATCAAATTGATTTGTTAAACACAGGTTTAGCCTATATTGTGGTTTGCAGGCCACCCATACTCTGTTCCCAGTTCCATGCAGGAAGTACATAAAGAGAGTAAGTCAAAACCATCAGTTAATCCCACTTTTCCTATTAGGGTTTCTCACACAAACCTTGCAGAAAAAAAAATTGTCATCCTGACAAAGTAGGCCTATGAAAAATATTCACGACTACTGAATAATATTTGAATATATAGTTAAATCAATTACAAAAACAATTCTTTCCAAACTGTTCTTTGATTTTGCTCTATTACTATGGAAGAAAATTTTTGATTCCACATTTTTAAAAGCAGTTTTTGCCCAGAGTTGGTCTCTTGGAAGGATTCTGGCTACACTGGTTTGACCTAGGACGTTTCTCTGCAGAAACTCTAACCACACACCTGTGTAACAAATCATCGCTGACACTTACCAGATGAGTGAGGTAGACTTAGATTATAAAAACGATTAGTAAAAAGGCAAGTCTGCACAGGTGGGACTGGAGGTTTTAATAAGCTGTTAAAATTGCACACGTCTCTTTATTAAAGTCCAAAGGTTGATTTGAGAGATGGAATTGGGGCAGGGGATGGGGGTTGGGGTCTAGAAACGGTGGTAGGTGGAGACTGACAAAAGACTAAGCAACTCACAACTGCTGGTGGTACATCTGAGTTCCTGCTCTGGGGACTACGGGGACATTGTCTCACCAGCTGCTGCCTGTTCACAGCTAACGACTCCCTTCCCAGAGGTTTCTGATGTCAATGCATTTAGTCCTTTTGTTTGATGGCCTGTAGCCTTTGTGCTTTGCAGCCATTATAACAATCTGTTTACCTTTGTGAATACCTAATGGACAGTAGATGTGCTCCCCTGGGGTTAGAACTGTACACTGAGGTAAGAAAGATTTTTCTTTCCGTTGACTCTGCAATGATTTATCTTCCAATATATCATTGTATTCACCCATCTTTGTGGGCTGGAGCTGGAATGCTAGCTATATGGAATCAGATACACAGAGCAGATTCTCTCCCTGGCAACCCGCTTCCCCTCCCCAGCTTAGGAAGAGCATAAATAATAACCCTCTCCCTCTTGCTCCTATTGGATTTCAGGTGAAATCCCTTAGACTTTTGGCTATGTCCAATACCTTTGGAGTTCTCTTCAGCTCTCTGCTTCACAGCTTCCTTTGTCTACATTAAAAGAAGCACAAAGAGTGATCAAGATAAGCCCAAACCAGACATTCCTGGGTAAACAGAAAAATGCATCCTGTAACTTGCATGCTGATTGTCTCATTCCTGCCCCTCTCCCTCCCCATCCCATTTTCTCGTTACTTTTCAGAGCTTCAAGCTTTTGCTGCAGTGAAAAGCTGCTGGTACTGGGGAGACAAGTATTTTCTTATTTTTTCTCTGTATAACCTACAGGGACATCTTTGCCTTTGTCTGTACTACTATTTGGGGGTGGCAATAAAGTAAGGGAGGTTGACTAATGGATCATGGAAAAGAATCCTAGAAATTGGAAGCTGTCAATAACAAACATTCCTAATGCTGCCCCTCTCCCCATACAGGGCAGGCAGTGTAGAACGGGGGTTAAGAACCTGCAGTCAGACGACTTGGATTAAATCCTGCTCAGCCTCTAGCTTCCTATCTGACCTTGACGCATTCCCAGTTTCCCCCTTCAAACTCCAGTTATTATTATTTTCCCCTGCAGGGACAGAGGTGTGTGCCCTACTCTCTAGGAGCTTGCACTGAAATGGAAAGCGCATTCTGGCCACATGTTCTACATCACTGTTATCCCAGAGTTTCGCCATGGTGGATGCTGGTGGGACCTACAGGAGGGACTTGATTTCCTTCACATGATTGAGCATTGTGGGCTAGGGAGCTCACCTTTCCCATCTCGTCTTTTTAAGATAAATGACATCCTTGGCCTTCCACGTTGGTTGATCTTCTGGTGATATGACACCAACCTGAGGTTTCAAAGCAGAATCTTTCCCTGCCAACAGCATGTATGGCACACAGCTGGCACCCTGTTCGGAAGCAGTGATCCGTGTGCTGAAAATGGATGCTTCTGGTGGCAGAAGAATGGATTTCATTTTCCAGCAAAATTTCTAATTTCAATGTGAGAGGAACCTTCCTTCCTTCCTTCCTTTCCTCCCTCCCTCCCTCCTTCCCTCATTCCCTCATTCCCTTCCTTCTTTCCTTCCTTCCTTCCTCCCTCCCTCATTCACTTCCTTCCTTCCTTCTTTCCTCCCTCCCTCATTCACTTCCTCCCTCCCTCCATTTCTTCCTTCCTCCCTCCCTCATTCACTTCCTTCCTTCCTTCTTTCCTCCCTCCCTCATTCACTTCCTCCCTCCCTCCCTTTCTTCCTTCCTCCCTCCCTCATTCACTTCCTCCCTCCCTTCCTCCCTCCCTCCCTCCCTTCCTCTCTTCCTTATTTTTCTTCACCTGTTTCCTGCCAGAAGCCATTAGATTATTTGGGACATCTTTCTTTATTCTTAAATTAAGCTTGTTGACATTAGCTGGATGTCACAGCTTCTTGCAAAAGCCATATCTGCATAGTGTGTCTAATTAGATCCTAGCATTGTAACAACTCATAGGTTCAATTTTTTAATATACAAATCTGGAGGATACTAGAGTGAACTAAAATAATTTCACCATCTGCAAAAGATTTCACAGACAAACAGTACTTAATCTGAGAAATCCCTTGATAAATTTGCCAGTAGGCCAACCCTCCTCACTGGTACAAGGGCGGCTTATAACAGAAACCCTTTGTGCATTGTGGAAGGCAAACACACATGCATTTTACATGAGCAAATTCTAAACCAACTGGCCATGATTTTTTTCAATTACACTTTCCCCAAAATAACCCTTTTAGAACAAGTTTGCAAAGGTTTTTTCTCCATAATTGTACGCTGCTCTTGGAGTGCTCGAATGGATGGGGAAGGCAAACAGAGTCAAAGCTTTCCGTGGAACCACAGTCATTTCTTGCACTGGAGGCTGCTTATTTTTGCCCTCTCTTGAGAGAGAATTGCAGAGAAGATTTTACGTCTGTCTCAAAATTGATTATGTGTTTTTAGTTTTACCAAGTTCAGACTTTTAAAAATCCCAAAAAAAGAAACACAACAATAACACTTATCGTCCTCTGCCACCCTGGTAGGCGAGTCCGCTGGGCACTTGTGTCTGGAGTAACATTATCTGTTGTTATTTACTATGAAATGCTACAAACTTACAAGTAGTGACAGGAGGACAGTGTGAGGACAGCTATGTTCTTTGTGTGAATTGATTCAAGGCTCTCATTCATAAATTAGCTAGGCCTTTGGTCAGTTTTTGTGTTTCTTTTTTCCGGTAATAACTCAGCGAAGTCTGGATCCAAGCCACTCTCATGAGTGCTGCCCTTTAAACAAATTGTTTGAAGTCCAGCTTTCACTTTTTGGGGATAAACAAAAATAATGCTTAATATTGTAGAATCATTGTTTGTTTTTATTTTACACAATTAATGTCTTTTTACCAGAGCGACAAATATATTGCATAAAACAATATTTAAGTAAATAAAGGTAGAAAACGTATGGAGAAGCAGAAAGTAAGAAGAAAAGAGGCACAGAGGAGAAGGCAGAGAAAGGGAAAAATAGGAAGAGGGAAAGGAAAAGGGAAAAGGAGAGGGAAATAATGAAAAAGAAAGGGAGAGGTTGGGAAGCCGAGGCAGGCAGATCATAAGGTCAGGAGTTCGAAACCAGCCTGGCCAATGTGGTAAAACCCTGTCTCTACTAAAAATACAAAAATTAGCTGGGCGTGGTGGTGTGTGCCTGTAGTCCCAGCTACTGAGGAGGCTGAGGCAGAAGAATCTCCTGAACCACGCCACTGCACTCCAGCCTGGGCGACAGAGAGAGACTCTGTCTCAAAAAAAGAAAGAAAGAAAGAAGAGAGAGAGAGAGAGAGAGAAAGAAAGGGCAAGGAAGGGAGAAGGGGAGAAAAGATTGGTTTTGGAAGCCTTTACAAAGGGCAGGAAAAAAATTGACTGGACTAAAAAAAAAACAAACATGACTGGACTAAACATCATCACTGGATCTCATTGGCGAGTACATAATAAAAATTACTGAGAGTTTGTCCAAATTCTTCAAGCTTCCACACAAAGTTTTCAAACACATATCCAAACCCAGCAAGCCATATCAGAATGGCCCAGTAAAGGTTATTCTTAATATAACCCACATGGCAGCTGGGATCTCCCTGCCCCTTGAGATGGAGGTAAGTTTGCCTTGCATCCTTATTCTATGTCTTGTAGAGGTCCAAATCTCCCCCGCCCTGAGCTTTCTGTAACTTTCTGGGAAAGTGGTGGTGAAAGGACATGGCAGAGTGTGAGTTTATCTTCTCAGTTTTACTGTGGGCTCAAAGAGGCTGACCTTGCTTAAATCATTCAATTTAGGGTTGCTCTCACTAATTCAAATGTGTTATTTTATTCGACACCATATTAATCCTGATGTAAATATTTGAATTTCCAAAAACACTTACAAGGCTTTATATGTGGAAGGTACTTTACTGAATATTTGGGGTAAGAAAAGAAGATTTCAAAAATCAAGTTTATAGAGATATTATTTAAACATAGTAAAATGCATCCCTTCTGAGAGTACAGTTCGCTGAGGTTTTACTCAGGTAGTTATTTTGTAGCCACCACCATAATTAAGATATAGAACACTTCCATCATACTACAAAGTTCTCTTGGCCCCTTGGTCAATTTCTTCCCCACCCCACCCCTAGTCCCAGACGGCCAGTGATCCGCTTTCTGTCTTTATAGATTAGTTTTGTCTGTCTTAGAATTTTATATAAATCAAATCATACCATATGTATTTTTTTGTGTCTGGCTTATTTTGCTCTACACAATGTTTTTGAGATTCATCTATGTTGTTGTTAAGTATCAGTACTTAAGTATTTTTCCCCTCTGAGTAGTATCCTATTGTATGACTATACTGCAAAATGTTTATCCACTCACCTGTTGGTGGACATCTGGTGTTACTGAGTTGTCTGTCTAGTATGGCTAAATCTGCTACGTACATTTATTCACAAGTCTGTGTGGATGCATGTGTTGTTTCCTTTGGAAAAAATACCCCGGATTGGGACTCGTTGGGCCGTGTGTTAGGTATGATTAATTTCATAAAACTGCCATACTATTTTTCAAAATCATTGTACCATTTTAGAATTCCACCAGCACAACACGAGAATGCTACTTCCTCTACATCCACGCCAACACTTACAATTAGCAGTCTTTTTAGTGCTAGATGTTCTAGCAGACGCGTAATGGTATCTCATTGTGGTTTTAATTTGCTCTTCCCCTATGATTTCATGTTGAAAATCATTTCATGTGCTTATTTGCCATTCATATATCTTATTTTGGTGAAGTGTTTGTTAAGTCTCTTGCCTGGTTTACTGAGTTGTCTTCCTACTAAGGAATTATGAGAGCTCTTTATACATTCTGGATAAAAGCCCTCTCTCAGGTATATATTCTGCCAACATTTTCTCCTGCTCTGTGGCTTGTCTATTCATCTCATTAATGCTGTTGTTTGATGAGCAAAGGTTTTTAACTTTGATGAGGTCAAATTTATTGAATTTTTTCTTTTATGGTTTATATATTCTAAGTCCTGTCTTAAGAAATTTTTTGTCTATTCCAAAGAGGAGATATTTTAAACATAATATTTCAAGCAATTTTAAGTTGAACATTACACATCCTTGCTGGCCTCTCATCCACCAAGATTTTACACTCACCATGCTGTGCAGAGATGCTTCAGACCGGCCCCACCCCTGGGCTCATCACTCCCTCATACTCCAGATAATCCACATGCCAAACCCAACACTGCCTTTAATATGCAGCCACTCAAATTTCTGAAGCTCCAGGATTACCTTTGCATGATTAAAACCTACAAGATGTCCAGTAAATCAAAAGGGTTTTCCAGAACACAGTTCAGATTAGAAGAGCAATTTTTCTCATTATGTTATTGAATCAACTCTAACTTCTAGCTCAAGTTTCCCATCAATATTTTGGGATTTTAGTTAAACTATGTCTTTTACTGAAATAATAGTCAAAGCCCTGGAGACCTTAGAAACTTGATCTCTTTTTAACTGTGGTATCCATACTTCCAATTCTGATGTGATATGGCTGAATAACAAATGAATAAGCTACTTCTCTCCAATGGTAGCACTTTGTCTTCTGGTCTTATGACATTCCACATGATCATCCCACAGTACAGAATGTTATCCTGTGACTGTCCTCTTATTCCGAACTCCTGAGACCACTTCACGCAGGTCTACCTATGCAAAATCTCAGACATTGAAGGGCTACTTTATAATATAGAAACTCAGTCTTAAATTGCTCTTCTCAAGAGTTCAACTCCAACTTTATAATTAATAGATACTTTTCTTTAAAAATTTATCTTTTGTTGGATTTCAAACTGCTCCATTGCTTCAAGTGTAACATGTCCCAAAGATAATTGGTTCTTCCTTCCAAAATGGCTCCTGTTTTCTACAGTCCCATTTATATCCTGCACACTTTAGACTCTTACATCCTCATTATCCTCTGTCTGTTACTGTGGCCTATTATCCTGAAATGCCTCAGATTTGTCCTTTCTTTTCTATTCCCACCCTAGATTGGGCCTTTCTTGCTTGAGTTACTGCGGTAACTTCCAACCTACTGTCCCCCAGATTTTTCTCTCCTGTCATTCTCTTGGCCCTGTCCTCAGCCCACAGAATTTTTATACTAGGAGATCTTTCTGTCCTGGCTTAATAACCTCCTTTGCCTCACCTGCCTAACTTTGGATACCCCTGGAGACAGGCCTCACTCCACTTATCTGAATCTGGACCATCATAAGTTCTGTTCCAGCGGGGCTGTCTGTGCACTCTCTCCCTATGTGTACCAAGCTCATTCTGTCTTTGAATTATTTGCTTGGGCTATTAACCCTCCCTAAACACTCTGAACTTAAAATGTCACTTTTCACAGTTACTTTCTAAATCTTTCTCTTTTAAAATGCGGCTCATTTTACCTTCTCTGACTAATTTCTCTCTTCTGTAAATGACCATTTCACTTATAATTCACTGAGTCCCAACTGGAATATCTAGATACTATCCAGCTCACAGAGTTCATGTTAGAATCAAATGGAAACCAAAGGGAAACAAGGGGTAACCTGCTGACAACAGAGTCTCCATGAGGCACTAACCAGCCCTTGAAGCTTCTGGTAAGTAGGACTGGACTCTGCTCCTCCCCTTGACATTTGCTCTCCCTTCCACTAATTTACAAGGGGACTGAAGCTTCCTGGGGAAAACAAAGGACTTGATCCTGTCCACTGTTGGGAATTGCAGCCATGTCTGATGGGCTGGCTTGATCTCAATAGGAGCCAGAAGGACATTCAAGTCTTCAGAGAAAAGTTATCACAGGGAACAAGGAGCCTGGCCCAGGAAACCAGAATGGAAGGGGATTTCAGAAATGGTCCAACAGGTGATACCAGAGTCATCCCGACCTAGTGCAGGTGACAGCATGTGTTGTTGTAGAAACAAAGCTTAGCTTTGTGAAATTGAATGGCTGTATATTAAGCACTGCAGCACTTTGGGGCTCGATAACCCTTCCTGACAACTCTTCCTTCTCTTTCCCTGCCTCCGTGTTTGGGCAAAATACAGAAGAGCATTCTTCTCTTTTTGCCAGAGTGGTGACAAGATCTCTGGCCTCAAGGTACAGTGGCATCATTCCAGTTTCCCCAACAATGACTGCAATGGATTCCCACCTTCACAGGTGCCTAGAAGGACAAGGGCCAAGTTCCATTTCTAGAGGGGCACCTCTGTGAACCTGCCAGGGCCCAGACTGCAGATTCTGGGCTTGACACTGACTGCAGAGGCTGGATGAGTAAGTGGAAGGCTGGATCATAAGCCGAGGCTCCCTCATCACAGCTGAGGGGAGCCCTGCACCCAACTAAGTCTCCCAGTGTGGTTAAGATCCATTCTCTAATTCCGGAAGTGAAGTGTGACCTTTTTCTTCTACGCAAAAGCACAGACTCAGAGTAGACATCAAAAACAACCACACTTTAATGGCACTCACTGTCCTCCCATTACCAAGTTGGGGGAAGAGGGAGGATTCATATAAAATTAAAGGGCTAAAGTTTCTCACCAATTCAGGTGGGACTTAATGCAATCTGGCTGTGAGGAAGGAGTTGTTCTGATGGCCTATGTGTTCCTGGGACGTTGGGTCCTTCTCTATCCATTTGAGGGAAGAAATAATCTGAATTTAAAAGGTCTCAGGAGCTGCAACTATAGTAATACAAACTAGGTGACTATCCTCATTCCTTAAACTGCTCTGGAGCTCTTCCTTTCAGGAGGCCAGCTAATGTTGACCTGTCTATGAAAGAGAGCAGCCAGGCACGAAGGCTGCACTGTCTTGTCAAATCATATGTGACCAGGCTAAAGTATCCCACCCTTTAAAATCATATGGCTACAGCTATTCCCACACTTGCATTTCAAGCATAGCATTGCCACCTACATGCAAAATATCATATTATAATCAAATTGTGTCAGTCATATACATGTATAGTCCATAAATTTCAACTACACTAGAGCACAAGCTGATGACTAAAGAAAGAAAATATCATTGCAAAGTGGCATTCGCTTAGGGAGCCTGAGGCCACAAAAATGAGAGTGTGCTAGGGTCTCTACCAAGACATTATCTGATGCTACCTTGTATTTTGTGAGGCTTTGGTGAGGCTATCTGTCTTCAAGGCCCAGTAGCAACATACCACCTTTGCACTGGGTGTGGAGGTTTTTGGCACTATTAGTATTATAGAAGGTGAACTGTGTAATAGGCTGGATTTGTAATAGGTTGTGATAGAAGTTGAACTGTGTAATAGGTTGGATCTGGCACTATTAGTATTATAGAAGTTGTAATGTGTGATAGGTTGGAAAGGGAAATGAATTTCCTTTTGCATTTGTTTTATAAGTTTAAAATATGTCGAAGTTCACCTTATGCTATAAAATTCTGTATACACATCCAACAGAAGGAAAAAAATGTTATTCTTCTAGATTTTACCTTCAGGGTTTTTTAATATAAATAAAACATATAATTATGGTTAAAGTGCAAATTCTTGTTTCCCACTTCAGCACTATTTATTCCCTTTTCTTTCCTCCTACAATCAACCTTTCCTGTTTTTTGAGCTCCACGTATATGTTTTTAATCTTTTTTCCTCTTAAATTTGTATCCGTGAACAATGTATAGTACTACTCTGTGTTTTTTACATTTTGACATCAAAGCTATCATACTGTACAAATCTTTCTGAAACTGTTTTTTTCTTCTACTATTTTAAGATATATCTATGTTGATACATATAAATCTAGTTACATTCATACAGTATTGCCTTGCTACACAAAATGTGGTCTATGGCTTAGCAACAGCATCGTGTCTAGGAACCTTCTTAAAAAGGTAGAATCTTCTTCAAAGTTTCTTTGGTCATTCAAGATCTTCTAGAATTCTAGGATCAGCTTGTCAGTTTCTTCAAAAACCAGCTGGAATTTTGATTGGGACTGCATTAAATCTATAGATCAACTTGATAGATGAACAACATTGAGTGTTTTGATCCATGAACACAGTATCTCTCCATTTATTTAGGTCTTCTTTAATTTCTCTTGACAATCCTTTTTAGTTTTAGTATAAAAGTCCTGCATATATTTTGTCAAATGTATCCCCATATATTTTGTATCTTTGATGCTATTGTAAATAGTACTGTCTTTAAATTTATGTCTACTGCTAGTATAAAGAAATACAACTGATTTTTAAATTATCTACCTCATATCATGCCGCTTTAGTTTTTGTTTTTGTTGTTGTTGTTGTTGTTTTTGGAGATTTGGTAGAATTTTCTCCATACACAATCATGTTATATGCAAGTAAAGACAAGTTTTACCTCTTCCTTTCCAGGCTTTATGCTCACTTTCTTCTTCCTCCTCCGCTTTCCTCTTCCTCTTCCTCCACATCCTCCTTCTTCTCCTTCTTCTTCTTTGTTGGCTTAGCAGTTACAACCTTTTCTGTTTTATATTAGTGGTTGCTTTAAGGGTTACAGAATATATCTTTCAT
Source organism: Pan troglodytes (assembly GCF_028858775.2). NCBI lineage: Eukaryota > Metazoa > Chordata > Mammalia > Primates > Hominidae > Pan > Pan troglodytes. The sequence continues at coordinate 54,038,008 of NC_072413.2, read as the reverse complement.
TAATCACAGTCTACCTTCAAGTGATATTATTCTACTTCACATGTAGTACAAGAACCTTATACCAGTATACTTTCATTTCTCTCCTCTGGGCCTTTGTCTATTGTTCTCATACATTTTGCTTCTACATATGTTATAAACCTCACAACACATTGTTACTATTTTGGTTTTAGATGGCCACTTATTTTGAAATGACTAAAAATAAGAAAAATATTTGCTATATTTACAGGTGTGCCTCATACTTTTATATGTAGATTCTGATTTCCATCTGATACTTGGTGGACTAATTTCCTCCTCCTGAAGACTTTCTTTAATGTCATAGAAATGCAGGTTTGCTGGTGATGGATTCTTTTAGCTTTTGTATGTTCAAAAGTCTTTGTTTTTGGTAAGTATTTCTGAACTACCCCTAGTTTAGAATTCCAGAATTTTTTGTTAACTTTTAATACTCCAAAGATGTTGTTCCACTGTTTCCTGGCTTGCACTGTTTCTAGTGACTAAATGCAAATTTTAACCTGTGTTTTCCTAAAAATAATGTATCTTTTTTCCCTGGCCACTTTTAAGATTTTCTCCTCATCACCAGTTTTAAGCAATTTGATTATGTCCTCAGTGTCATTTTCCTCATTTGTGTGTGTGTGTGTGTGTGTGTGTGGTTTATTGAGCTTCTTGAAATGGTACGATTATAATTTGCAAGAAATGGAAAACATTTTGGTCATTAAGTTTCATATATATATAATATATATTATATATAACATATATAATATATATTATATATTATATATATTATATATAACATATATAATATATTATATATATATTATATATCATATATAATATTATATATGTTATATATATTATATATAACATATATTATATATAACATTTTATAAATATATATTTATATATAAATTATATATAAATATATATATCAAATATTTTTTTATATATTTATATATTATATATTTTTTATATATATATTTTATATATATATATATTTTATATATATATATATATATATTTTATATATATATATATATATATATTACTCACTTCTCCTTTTCTCACCTTCTTGGACTCTAAAACGTATATATTAGGCCACCTGAAATTATCCCACAGCTCACTGATGCTCTGCTTTTCTTTTCTTTTTTTAGTCTTTTCTCTCTCTGTTTAATTTTGGTTTCAATTGCTGTGTCTTTAAGTTTACTACATTTTCTTTGTTGGTGTCTAACAACAAAGAACAGAGAGACCAATGAATGAAAGCATGGAGAATAAAGTGCAGAAAACTAAGTTAGTTAGTGTTCCTGAATCTTAAAGTCCAGGGGGAAAAATGAAGAGTGTTAAAGCTGACAAGGTGTGGCCAGTGCCAGATAAAATAAGACCTCAAATAACTTAAGCATGTTAGACTTTGACCTATAGGTCACTGATTCTCAAACTTCAGTGTAGATAGGAATTATTTGAGGAGCTTGTTAAAATGTTGACTTGTTGACTTCTTAAAATGCTTGCTCAGACAAGCCCTGTTTGAATTTGCAATCCACAAAACTGTGAGATATAATAAAATGATGATTTTTTTTAAGCCACTGAGTTGTTGCACAAAGTTTTGTTGGGTAGCAACAGACAACCAACACAGAATCAGGCCTCATATGCACTAGCTACATATTAAAATCACTTAGGGAGCTTTTTAAAAATATTGATTCCCAAATTCTAACCTTAGGGACTTGATTCAATTGGTCTGAAGTGAGGCTTAGGTATTGATAGTTTTAAGCTCCCAAGATAATGCCTTATAATAGACTCTATATAGATTTTGATGTGCAGCAGAGTTTAAGGCCATTGCAACAGGTGTTGAAGAACCATGGAACAGGTTTGAGCAGGTAACTGATGTAATCAAGCTTGTGTATAATACCATCATTGTCAACTACACAGAAGACAGAGCTGAGTTGAAGACTGGATCTAGGAAAATCAACTAGGAAGCTGCTGCAGAAATCTAGGTGGGAAACGACAGGGGCTTGAACTAGGACAGTGGTAGCAGGGCTGGAGAGGACAAGATGAATGAGAAAGATTTAGATGACAAAACAGGTAGTTCTTGGATAGCGAATATGAGAGATGAGGCAAAGGAAGGAGCTCTACATATAGTTGAGGAATGCAGCCTGGGTGCCTGGGTCGATGATGGTGACATTCATAGTAACTGGAATCGCAATAAGAAGAGAAACAAGTACAGCCTTAGTGATAGGTTGACTTCACATTACCTGGAATATCTAACTGGAGCTGTCTGGCAGAGAGTTGGATATATTAATTTGAAGTTCAGGGGAGAGGTGTTAGCTACAGATATTGAGTTAAATACTAGCTGAGGGCAAGAGAATGGAGGTGATCTCCCAAGTACGAATCTCCAAGTATGAATCATCTGTTAGCCTGTTGGGCAAGAAAAGCCATGGCTGAGGATAGAACCTTGGGGACACCAAGGTTTGTGTGGGTCAGGTGAAAACCTTGAAGGAGGCCAAGAATAAATAACCAGTCAAATCACCTGGCTATATTGGGAGTCAGTGAGGGATACTTAGGCTGTAGATCTCAACCCCATTTCCACCCCTCTTTTATGGTGTCTTACTATTCTGCAGAGGTGAAAAGTCATCAAATGATACTTGCTTGGTTGGAAGGCAGATGAGAGGCAGAGGCTATCCTCTGTCAGCTGTTTCTGCTGGCAAGTAAAATCACATATTCATGAGTGAAGAGACAATTGCAGGGCCAGATTCAGATGGCCAGATGATGGCTTTTTGGCTTCCATGTCCCTTTATACCCATGCCTATATTTCTTATGGCCTTATGGACTGCAGCTCTGGATTCATACCTTTAAAGTTAAATAAAATTGTATTTGCTTATTGTCAGCATTTCTTAACATGTTAAAATCTCTAAGCTGCTTCAAAAATCTCGATGCAAAGTTCCCATGCTCAGATATCCTGATTTAACACAGCGAAGGAGTGGTCCAGGCATTATTATGTTTTTAAAAACATTCCTGGTATGCCTAGACTTAACTATTGACTTTTCAGTGGGCTGGGGAAGGCAGACCCACCCTTAATCTGGGTGGCCACAATCTAATCAACTGCCAGCATGGCTAGAATATAAGCAGGCAGAAAAATGTGAAAAGAGAGACTGGCCTAGCCTCACAGACTACATCGTTCTCACATGCTGGCTACTTCCTGCCTTTGAACATCATACTCCAAGTTCTTCAGTTTTAGGACTTGGACTGGCTCTCCTTGCTCCTCAGTTTGCAGATGGCCTATTGCAGGACCTTGAGATCATGTAAGTTAATACTTAATAAACTCCCCTTTATATATACCTAGTAGCTCTGACCCTCTAAAGAACCCTGATACAGGTGTAGTCTTGATTATTTTGGTACAAACCTTGCATGCCCATTGTGTCTTCATGGTATGGATCAAGAAGTTGGGTGGTTGTCTGATTTTCAGAGAAGAAACTGAGGGTGTTATTTACCTTGATTTATACTCTAAGAAAAACTTAGGTTGACTTAGGCTTCTTGAATTCAAAAGCTACATTATTAATGTTTACATACCTATAAGCACCTTCCTTGCCCTAAGTAGGTGAGCTGTAAGTAATTGTAGAATAAATATTAGTGACTCAAGTAGTCTGTAGAAGATTGGCTTCTAAATCTATTAAGTTTCCAGAAAGCATTTTTGTAAGTATTCATTTATTTTTTAGATATTCATTAACAAGCTGGATTTGGGTTTGATCTGGAGTTAGGGTGTTAATATAGCATGTGAATGTAGATGAACTAGGAGTAGAACCTGTTTTTCATGCCAACGCATCTAATCAGGCTAACGTCCTTCAAGTCAGTTTTCCGATTAAACATCCCAATTATCAGTTAATTGCTAGAGAATAGATGGAACTGACTCATTTATCTTCAAATTCCAAGCTGGAAGCCTCAAATGAACAAGAATAATTCTAGCTCCACAGTTAGCTAAAAGCCAGGCTAAACCTGGCCAGTGTCACTGTAAAATATGTCCTCAGGCTTCATAACCCTAGCATATAGTACCAAAGAGATTTAACCTCAATAGGGTGTTTTGAAGAGCGCTATCACAGCAGAGAGCTAAAATCCAATAGCACAAACCACATGGATCCACATTTCTCAAGATAAATACTTCACATGACTCCTTAATTAGTCATTAACGATAATTAACCTTGTGGGAAAAATGACTCATCTGATTGGTAAAAATACACTTGGTTTCACTTGGGTCTACTGTCTTCTTTCTAAGGTTACAGAGGAATTGTCTTTCCTTCTACTCAGGTTTACTCACCTGGAAAGCAGGAAGACAGCTTTGGATGACCCTTCTGTCAAGTTTTGAAAGACTTGGAGTACAAATCTGATACTGTATAAAAAAATCTGATCTCTCTTAAATAAGCCTGCTCTTCTCCCTGGGGAGACAGAATGGACACCGGTTCAGCTGCCTTAAACATTACATTGGTTGATCACTGATAAATAATGCAAGATTTCTCACTTTACTGGCTTCCCCAGAAAAATCAATCTAGGGATTCAATTTATTATTCACCTAAATGCATGGATCAATTAATACACATTTTTTACTCCTGGATTTTAATCAGATTTGAAACAAATGTGCTATATTATGATACCATGAAGAAGCAAGATATGTACAAGTTCCAATACTGAGGCAAAATCCTTCTAATTTCTCATTTTCAGTACAGATATGATATAATCCTTCTAATTTCTCATTTTCAGTACATAGGAAGAAAATCCTATGAGTTTCATTGTCCACATAATTGCCAGATTGATTCCCCTTTCTTGCCCAGGGAGAATCAAGATAAATGCAATAGGCAAGAGGTGAATGAGCTATTCTTTTGACCCTAGGGGAGAAAGTCACAGGGGTTGGGAACCTATTGTATTAAAGTGGTATAAGCCTTGTTAAGAGGTTGTTCATGGATATTCAATTTAAAACAGATCTAGGTGACTCTTTTCTCCCATTATGGCTACTTCTCATATAGTAGTTTCAATTTCCACAGAAGAACCCTAGGCAATTAGTCCACAGGTGACTTGTTCAGCCCTGAAATTAGGATCCACTACAGATGGTGATGGCCCCTGTCTTACAATAGTTCAACTTAAAATTTTTTGATTTTACCATTGTGCAAAAAAGATACGTCTTCAGTAGAAACCATACTTCAAGTACCCATACAACCTTTCTGTTTTTCACTTTCAGTACAGTATTCAATGAGTTACATGAGATATTCAACACTTTATTATAACATAGGCTTTGTGTGAGAGGATTTGCCCAACCATAGGCTAATGTAAGTGTCCTGAGAATGTTTACGGTAGGCTAGGCTGAGCTATGGTGTTCAGTAGGTTAGGTGTATTAAATGCATTTTCAACTTACAATATTTTCAACTTATGGGTTTATGGGGATGTAACCCCATTGTTAAGTCAAGGAGCATCTGCAATAGAACCTATAGCACTTGCTTGAGATATAGCAAACCAAAAGGTTAAAGTCAAGTTGTATGAATTGTTCTTCCTTCATGTGGTGTAGTGGATGCTGTGGTACAGCACCCAAATCCTGCTGTTAGAATCTAGACCCTCATTCCCTCAGCTTCCTGCGGTGTTGGCTGCTGAAGGGTCACAGCAAAGTTACCCTTTAAAAATTGCCCAGAGCTGAAGGGAGTTACCTCGCCCGATGTTATGCCCTCTCTCTCCCAGGCTGGTCAGCATATAGGGTGGAGAGGGAACATGAGTGTGGGTGTGGATGTGGGTAGTGGTGGCTATACAAAGGCTCAGACCCTTTCCTCGATTTGCATAATTCTGAAGGGCCACTCAAGCTCCAGAGGTTCCTATGGGATCAAAAGAGGACTCTGTTGCAACCGCATCACCATTCATTTCCCTCTGCCCAGTCTTGCTTCCTTCATTTCCTGAAGGGTATTGTTTCTCAGCGTACTCCCAATAAACCGCCTGCAAATAGATCTGCATCTCAAGGTAAGCCACATCTCTACCACCCTTTGCAAAGCAAAATATGGGCACAACTCAGTTCCTAGAAGTATCCTAGGTCATTTGCATTTGGTATATTCAGATAAATAATTACAATGTTGAAAAACTTCATTGATTTGGGCCAAGTTAGCGTTTGTCACCCTTTAGACATCATGTAACTGGGTACTTTTAGAATAATATAGTGACTTTTCTTCCTAAATGGACAACTGCACCTGTATTTATTTGGTTTGTAAAACATTGTGCATATATCTAGTATGCAATGTTTAAAGTAGATTAAGTCTCTAACGTGCTGGAGTGTTTTCAGCACTCAGGTACTTTAGAAGCACTCTAAAAATTGATACGCTAACTACAGATTATTTTCTTCTGTTTAAAGCCGATCATCAAAGGGCCTTGTTTTGGAAACATGTCATTATTTTAGTTCTGTCAGTGATTTATTCTAAAAATTCTTCCATTTACTCCAAGTTATTGTCATTTTTTTACTATTATGATTAGGGATGTCTAAATTAACAATAAAGTGCCGTTAGTCAAATCAGCATATGTTAATAGTTCAGGTATATTAAATATCTACTTTGCGTCAAGTACTTTCTATGTATAAATTCATATAAATCTTACATGAGATAAGTGCTATTGTAATCACTTTTTTCCAAATGAGGAAACCTGCACAAAGTTGCAAACCTAGGAAGGAGCATAGCCAGATTTTTGATTCAAGCAATTTGGCTCCAGAATCTGTGCTCTCAGCCACTTCACTGTCACTCCTTCAATATCTAGGGCTGAGAAAAAAAGAAAAGGGGCTAAAATATTTTATGGAGGTGGGGGGGTTGTAGAAAAGAAATATTACTCATATTTAGAGAAATCAGGGAAAATTTCAAAGAAGTAATAATGTTTGGACCAAGTTCTATAAAATAAATATTACTTAGAAGTTATAGTGAATCTCTTTCTCCTTGAAAAAAGGCTCTATAAGAAAACCTCCCTTTCTGGAAGTTTCAGCAAAGAGAAAGGGGGCACAATGGGCTGAAATAATAAAAGGAAAGACCTAGCTAACTGATTTTCTCTGTCAATAAAAATAAATCATTGTCTGCCTGGCACTGTAGGAAATTTCAAGACTTTTGATGTACGGTCAACGTCTGCAGAAACTTGGAACTAGCGGGGCAGAAGAGACACTGAAGTTGAAAAGGTACCAAGCCATCAAGTTCTAGATGGTGAATACCAAATGAGAGTATAGTTGGGTAAGTGGTAAAAGAAAGCTGGCCAGTGTCAGCAGTCCTGTCCCCAGCCCCATCCTCAGGGTGTATTTCCAAAGACTGGTGGAAAGACAGTCACTAAGGATTCATCAGAAGAGGATGTTTTACCGGGAAGTATTTGCAGTATTAGAAGTGGAAATGATATGAGACCCACAGTGCAGAAGAGTCTTTGAGACTAGATTAGAGTTGAGCTTTGTGCATTCCAAGGTTTTCAAGACTTAACCCTTATAGCACTTTATGGAGCTTGCCAACCCAAGAGGAAAATGGCAGAGTGGTATTCTTAGGGAAGTCTGTGTCCTTGGTGCTAGAGTCCCCAGGCTTTTGAGATTGCTGACTGCTATCAAAGGACCACATGGGCCCAAGCACTTCAGCGGTACCCAGTGAAGACAAAAGGCCAGACTGTGCTGAATTGACCCCCAGAGCCTTTAATGTAATGAGTGGGGTGGAGAGCCTCAAGAAGAGCTGAGATTGGCGTTTTCAATCCTGTCCAGTAGAGCTTCTGAGTCTTCAAATTTGATAGAGAAAAATAAAGTGGCCTGGGCATAGTGGCTCATGCCTGTAATCCCAGCACTTTGGGAGGCTGAGGTGGGCAGATCATGAGGTCAGCAGTTTGAGACCAGCCTGGCCAACATGGTGAAACCTCATCTCTACTAAAAATACAAAAATTAGCCAGGCGTGGTGGTGGACGCCTGTAATCCCAGCTACTCGGGAGGCTGAGGCAGGAGAATTGCTTGAACCTGGGAGGGGGAGGTTGCGGTGAGCTGAGATCATGCCACTGCACTCTAGCCTGGGTGACAGAGTGAAACTCCATCTCAAAAAAAAAAAAAAAAAAAAAAAAAAAAGAAGAAGAAAAAGAAAAAGGAAAAAAAAAGGAATTGGTGACTATTTAGAAAAGCTGTGGTATTTGATTTTATCTATGTATGTTTAACCACAAGAAAATATATGAAGACACATAATTTCCTCCTTTTTCTCTGTGTTTCAAAACTTTACTAGCATTCCCTTATTATCTCCTTCCTCTCTCTCACTCCTCCCTCCCTCTTTCTGATAGCATGGCTGGGCTCTGGTCCACAGTTTCAGGAGAACATGGAAAGCCAGCTCTCTAACTTCCTAGAGCAGATACTTTGAACACTTTAATAACAATGAATTTTCTTCTTTGCCTTACATTTTTCTCCCATTTCTTCCTCTTTTTCTTTGTATGTCATGACAATTGGCTTTATTTTTGGCACAGTTCACTTTTTATATCAAAGAGCTACCAGTTTCTGACTTTGCTGAGGAGAAAAACTCTTTTACCTTGATAAATTACACATAGCAAATATTTAGGAAGATGTAGTTAAGATGAATAAATGATTTCTAACAATGAGCAGGTAAGATATAAAATGACTGTGATATTGTGAAGTATATATTTGGTCTTAGACCTCTGTTTCCTGACATACAACTCCTAGAGTCCTTAGAATCTCCAAAGTGATGTGTTTTGTATGGTAATGAGTTGAATCATGATTGGCAACCCCTAGGCAGCTTCAGGATGGGGACTGGTCACCAGAAAGACCATGGCAGGATTAGAGGGTTGGGACCTTCAGCTCTACCTCCCAACCTCTAGGGAGAGGAGAGGGACTGAAGATTCAGGGCAGGGTTAGAAGAGTTTCCAGACAGCTGAACACATGGAGGCTTACAGGCAGGTGAAAGGGTGGTGCACCACAACTCCACAGGGATAGAAGCTCCTATGCTCAAGACCCTTCCAGACTTCACCCAATATATCTCTTGACCTGACTATTTGTGTCTTTTAAAGTATCTTTTGCAAAAAACTGATAATAAGTGAATGTTTGCCTGAGTTTTACGAGCCACTCTAGCAAATTATTCAAACCTGAGAAGGGGGTTGTGGGAACTCTGATATATAGCTTGTTGGTCAGAAACACAGGCAACATTGCCTGGGGCTTGTGACAGGCATCAGAGGTGGGAAGGACAGTCTTGGGGACTGAGCCCTCAACCTGTGGGAATCTAACACTATCTCCAGGAGGATAGTGTTGGAATTGAATTAGAGGACTCCCAACTGGTGTCCACTGCAGAATTGAGTGCTTGAGTGTTGGTGGGGGAAACCCCACACACACATTTGGTCAAAGAAGTGTTCTGTGTTGATTGTTGTTGTGGTTGGAAAGCAGAGAAAAAACAGTTTGATTTGTGTTTCCAGGTACAATGTCCTAAGATGTCCAGCCTTGCTCCTGACAGCTGCTAAGTTTAAAATTGCATTCTTCAGAACAGGAGTAGAATCTCCTTGGGAAAGATGGGGTGTTGCTTTAAAAAAAAAAGTCCCTTGGAAATGATCTGGAAGTTTCAGAGAATGATTTTCTATCGGCTTCTTGAAACATCATCAACTATCACAGAAGAAATGTCAATTTGACAAGTTTCCTCATTTGGGCGGAGATGTCAGATATCCATAAATGACAAGAGCAGAAACTTCCAACTTGAATCCAATGATAACCGAATGTTGCAATTACGTTTTTAAAATGCTCCTGTAAAAATTCTAATTGGGGGGATAGTACTCCTACACATAAACAAGAAGGATGAGCACCATAGCCCAATTCAAGTCCCCAGAAGAGTCAGGGACCCACACAATCTAGTATTTAAGTCAAATAAACTCGAAGGGGTTTATTCAGGGTACCAGAGTCCCAGCTAACAGATCATTCTCACAAGGGATTGAGACAACAGATATCAAACTACAAACTTTATCACTGTAGATGCTAGCTAGAAAGCCAGCTAAGCATGAGCCTGCCCTGGGACTTCTTACCACTCTCCCTGAATGGAGCCCAAGTCAAGCACTAGAGGAAAGATGGTTGCCCCTGTGCAGGCAGTGAGCAGCCTGGTGTGGACAGTTTGCCACATGGAAGCAGGAGTGGTGAAGAGGAAGCAGAGTCTGAGGGCTGACAGTTTCAAAGAGAGAAACACCGGGCCACACACAGTCAGTTACCCATGATGCACCAGTGTGTCCCATGATTCACTCCTCTTCACATGAAGGTAAAGAAGGACAAGGATTCCTCTAGGCAGCAGCCTCCTGAAGAGTGAAGTAAAAGTTCTCTCTCTTCGGAGACTCAAATTCTCCAAATAGAAGTCTACAAAGAGTGTTATGTATGGAGTCTTTCTATATCAATTTGCTAAGGCTTTTGTAACAGTATATCACAAACTGAGTGGCTTAAACAACAGGAACGTATTGTCTCACAGCGCTGGAGGCTGAATGTCTGAAATGAAGGTCTTGGCAGGGTTGGGTTCTTCTAAGGGCCATAAGGAAGGATCTGTCCAGACCTCTCTCCTTGGCTTGAAGATAGCCGTCTTCTCTCTCGTCGACGGTCATCTTCATCTTTTCACATTGTCCTCCCTCTTTGTCTGTGTCCAAATTTCTTTCTTTTTTTTTTGTAAGGACACCACTCATATTGGATTAGGATCTGTCCTAAGGACCTCATTTTAACTTGATTACCTCTGTAAAGACCCTGTCTCCAAATAAGGTCATGTTAGGTACGGTTTCTTGAATCAAATGTTCCAGGAAAAGCCAGTTGAATAAATGTAGCAGTTTTATCAACTTATCCAGCACATGCCAGACAGCAAAATGTCTCACTGATGTATGTGCGCCCTTGGGGCAGCATGGCTCATGTAGAGTGCCCAACCATGTTCCTCCAATTGCTGCTAATTCTGAACAAGAATGTTGGGAAAGGAATTCTCAGTTTCACGGATGCTTTTGGGTCCCACATCTCAAAGAGAGTCTCTGTCAGGAACATGAATAACGGGCTCGTTTGCACATGTTCCCTGTCAGAATTGTTCAGCGATCCAGAGCTCCCGTCTCTAAATATTTACAAAGTACTACTTATCAGAATGAAAGAGAATGTTTCTGTACCACAATGTCAGGCATATGGTAGCAGCATGAAATAGAAGATAAATCGTGTGGGGTGATTCCAACTGGATTTAATGCCAGCAATAATTATTTTTAATCAGATGCAAGGTTCCCTTGATGATACCAGACCATGTAACATCGGGAAATAATTTTGTCAGTTTTCATTGTCTGATGCTGTTTCTATAAATAATCTTGTAGGACCTTTTGAAGTATAGCTTTTTATCTTTTCTTTAACCCTTTTCATTCTCTCTTTCTATGGGAATAGCCTACTCTCTAAATCCTGGCTTTTGATTACAAGATGACTTTATAAAATTACATAAAGCATTTGAGGCATGGCAAATGCTCTCACAAATACACATAATTTCAACAAATTAAATGATTCCCTGCGCACATCTTACCTCTCCCAGTCCCCCCAAAATAACTGATAACCTGAGAGCAGTCCCAATCAGGTGATATTTCATTGGTATTTGAAATGTGTTAGTGCCTAAGTCCAGAAGCAGGTTAGATGTGCCTCTGGGGTAATAAGAGCCCCAGTGGGCACCTCTTGGTAAAGGCTGTGTGTGTGTATGTGTGTGTGTGTGTGTGCATGTGTGTATGTGTGTGTGCCACCACACCCACATGCATCTCATGAAAACCAAAAAAGCATTTCCTAGCCAGCTGTGATCTGGAATTTTAAAAAATAGCTGGTAATTTTTAAAATAACTGGCTATTTGAATTCACTTGTAGGTTTCAAGTGTGTGTGTAGGGATACAGCTAAAAATCCCATTTTCAACCAATACAAAGAGGACGTTCTTGTATAGAAGAATTTGATACCAATATGTGATTAAAGCAAAGCCACATCTGTGGTTCAAACCCAGCATTTGGGTCAGGCTGATGAGTCCTTGGCTGTAGAGAGAATTTTGCCCTCTGGGCTTTATGCAATGCTGGAAGGTGACGCCTGAAACACAAATCAGTTCACAAGCTCAGCTGCTCTCCAGCTCCCAGTTTGCTGACTGCCGAGATGCTCTGTCCTGTGAGCTAAGGAATGGCTATTCGTCCCTCCTGGAACTAAGTTATTCCAGCTGCTTCCTTTGGTGCAGACTAAAGTGGATCCCACATAGCTGCTGCCACCCCCAGAGCCAGAATCTCATCGGTAGACCTCCAACAGGGAAGCGCTAGCTGCTGGGGAGTCACAAAAATGTCCAAGGTTCACCATCAACCGTAGTTCTATTGGGGTCAATGTGAAGATTTCAGACTTCCAGATGCACCCTTACCTATAACTGATCTTGTTACCTTGCCTTCAAACAAATAATCCATTTTACAATCTGCCTTTGCCGCTTGATCAAAAAAGGCAAGAAAAGCCTTCTTGCTTTCTCATTTATAACTTTACTGATGATCCAGGGGTGTAAAAACCTCTGAGTCACCAAGCAAAGTTAGGGACATTAGTGTGGGCACTGAGAAAGGAAATGATCCTGATGACTGGGTAGCAATTTCTTTCTCATGTCAGGTGGTTTTCAATTCTTAGCTTTTAAAGGAAGACCGAATCTAGTTGTCACCTCATATATTGTTAAAAATAATTTTGGATAATAGATCATCATGTGATTTTTTGTTTTACAAATAACTCAGACGGATGAACACAATTGGGAACTCTATTATAGCAAACCTCTTTCTATTCCATCTACTTATTCAGCACTTTGCTTAAATACTTGGAGAAAGTTATTATGTGCCAGGGACAGGTTTAAGCCCTTTACAAGCATTAACCCATTTAATACTCACAAGAACCCCACAAGGTAAGTTTTATTATCATCCCTGTTTTACAGATGAAAAAGAAAGCTCAGAAAGGTTAACTGTTTGTCCAAGGTCAGAGAGGTAGGAAATGACAAGAGCTGGGATTTGAACTCAGGCAGACTGACCCCAAAGTTTTTGTGGACACAGGCTGCACTTGGCTAAATATGGTTTCTCAGTTTATATCAATGAAAACAAAATGGGAATAAAATTGTTGTTGAACTCTACCTTATTTTAGCAGTATCTCCATCTACTAACAAATGATTAAGGTGAAAATTTTACATGCCCTATTCATATTAAGAAATAAATTTTTCATAAAATCTTACTTTTGTGTTTAATCATTATCAAACTTTCTAACATATTTTTGCTATTTTTCATTAATATTTCTAAAGCTTATATTGATGACCAATCCAGAAGAAATTTTATCATTTAAAGACTTAGTCACAAGCAATTGAAACATTAAATTCCATACACACACACACACACACACATACACACAATTTTTTGTTGCAAAGTATAATGGAGTAAAAAAAGTAAGATTTGTAAGTAAAATTACTACATTAAGATAAATTTCTTTGGGGGGAACTTGAAGAACAAAAAGGAATAATGTAAAATTTCCCATTTTAAAAGCTGAGCTTATATATTTCCCTCATTTTTGGCATTGATCTTTATATATCTTTTGAGATAATAGAATTCTTTTCTTAGATATAACACATTGATTTTTTAAGTGGATAATGCGTATGAAATTACTACAGTAGTTAGATTCCTTTGGATATGTTTTAAAGGGCAATGTAAAGGTTTTATTTTTAAACGTCAATAGTTACACTATGCTGGAAATTACACCCTTCATAACTATTCAGCTAATGATGATTTTTTGGGGGGTGTCAATCTAAAATGTGCAAGGGCTACATCATTTTTCAAAATTATTTTGGAAAATCAGTGTTATGTGAACAAAAATATTCAAAGGCCACTGCTCTCATTATGGGCATCCCTCATCCACTCCTTGTGTATTTTATTTCTCTTACTCCTAACACATCCTAATTTATTCATTCAATTAATATTTGTTAAGCATGAACTACATGTTAGACATGGTATCAACATGACAATGAATAAGACAGCTGCATTCCTGATTTTATGAAATAGTGCGATGCTAAGTCCTGTGAAGTTTTTTCTTATTATTCCTTCTCTTGGGCTTCTGGATCACTTTCTTTTTTAAGTATTATTTTTAGTTGAGGCCTGGTGCCCCTGAGCAAAAAAAAAAAAAAAAAAAAAAAAATTATTAAAACTATGGAATATTTCAAACATACAGAGAAGCATAAGGAACAGGAAAATGAACACTTGTGTTCTCAGCACCCAATTTGGACAAATCTTAACATTTTGCTCAACTGCTTCATATTCAACAAAATAAAACAAGAAAATGTTACGTACACAGTTGAAGTCACCTAACTACCTCTCCCTAATTCCATGTGCTCTCCTTTCTTCTCAGAGGTAAACTCTATCCTGTATTGGGTTTCCAATTCCCAAGCAATTTGTATACTTTTACTGCAGATAAACAACATAGAGTTGTATTGTTTTGTGTGTTTTCAAACTATGCAATTATATTATTTTGCACACATACTATAACTTGTTTTTTGTCCTCGATGTTTTTAGATTGATGTAGTTTATATATGTTACTCTAGTTAAATCCATTAATTTTTTTGCTATATAATATTTCATTGTATGAATACATTTGTTTAACCATTAACAATTTTTTTAACCATTCTTCTTTTATTGACATTTGGGTTGCATCTAACGTTTTGCATCACAAACAACGTGGCAATGAACATTCTCATGCACATCTCTTGTGCAAGTTTTGAGAGTTTCTCTGGCATCTACATCTAGAAATGCAATTCCTAGGTTTTAGAGTTTGTACAGTTTTAACTTTATTAGGTATTGCCAACTTGCTTTTTAAAGTTATACAAGCTTACACTCCAACTGGATAAGAGCATTACTACTTCTATTCTGTTGGTAAATACCCTTGAATTTTCAAAATGTATACCTGGGTTCTCTTTTTTCCCTGCCATAAGGACCTGAACAGATTTTAGCTACCCATTAACACTTCCTTCCTCATGTTATTGTTCCCTAGAGTTTTAGTTCTACCTTATTTTAAAAGCACAAAAATTTAATAGTTTCGTAAATAAACATATAATTGTTGATGAAATTTGCCATTATCAATTTTTCTATTCTGTTCCCCTGAATTCACTTTGATGTGTATTGAAGTACATTCTCTAATCGTTCTTTTAGAGGATGTACATCCTCTTATTGTTCTATGAGTGATATTGTGTTAGTCCATTTTCACATTACTATAAAGAAACTTCATAAAGGAAAGAGGTTTAATTGACTCACAGTTCCACATGGTTGGGGAGGCCTCTGGAAATTTATAATCATTGCAGAAAACGAAGGGGAAGCAAAGACTCTCTTTACCTGGCGGCAGGAGAAAAAAGAGTGAGGAGCCAAGCGGAAAGAGTCCCTTATAAAACCATCAGATCTCGTGAGAACTCACTCACTACCAGGAGAACAGCATGGAGGAACCACCCCCGTGATCCAGTATCCTCCCACCACGTCTCTCCCTAGACGAGTGGGGATTATGAGGATTACAAAAATTTGGGTGGGGAGACAGCCAAACCATATCAGATATGTTAGTCTTTCTTTTAAAAAGTCTTAGTTTTATTCCTGAATGACAGTTTATATCGGTATAAATGTGTATGTTGACAGCGCTTTTCTACCCTCAACACTTTGAAATTATGTCTCCATAGTGCCTATTGTTTCTGAAGAGTCTAAAAGTTCCTTCTAAAAAGAAGCCTCTGCCAATCTAACTTTTATTCCTTTGTTTGGTAGCTTTCTCTTTGTCCTTTATATTCTTCTATTTTACTCTAACATGTCTAGGAATAGATTTATTTTTATTTATTCTGTTGGGTATTTGGAGTGTATGTCATCTGAGGAGTCATAAAATATTCTTAGCTATTGTCTTTGGCTTTTAATTCAATTTTTATCTAAATAAAAATACATGCACAAAATTTTAATAGTAAAATATTTCTGTAAGACAGAATGAAAAACAGCAAATTCCTGCCTCACCTTTCTCCAGTCCTGATTTTTTTTGCTCCTTTGAAGCAGCCACTTTCTACTTTTAAATACTTTAGCTGTTTCTTTTAGAGTTTACTTCTATTATTAAAAATAACATTTGTATACTATTATTTTTTTTTTAGTTTTAGATTTATCTATTGACTTTCTAACATGAGGGATAACAATTTATCCCTTTTAATCCTCACCCTCCTCAAACACACATTTTGCAATCTCCATCCTTCCAATATAGTTATGTTATAATTTTAGTTAAACTGAGGGAACATTTGCACTATTATAACTATTATTATTCATAACTGAGCCATGCTGTGATCACATTTTTCTACTGAAAAATTTTATTCCCCCTATACAAATAATTGCCTTGTTCTTTTATTCAGTTAAATTTTTATATACCTGGCATTAATCCAACTTTAAAACATATTTTTATATGATCTGACACATCAGATAATCTGCCAGTTTTATTTATGTCTTATAGATATCTCTCGTGGAGTCCTTCAACCTCCTCTTACAATCTGAAGGGGTTGCTTCCTAGGTTGGTTGCACAGTTGTAATCCAGGAATCTCCCTTAATCATCTCGATTCCTTTTTCTTCTTTTCTAATTGAATTCACTGTTCCCTAGATCTTATGCTTTTGTCGTTTTTCAGATTATGTTTTGATGTTGATGGAGTATATTCTCAAACAGCTTTCTGAGGACGGGTGCACAGAAAGTAAATTTTTTGAGACCTTGCATGCCTGAAAAACAAGATCTTTATTTCATTCTCTAGAATGAATAGACTACAGTAGCCTAGTATAAAATTCTAGACTACTAGCACTTTGGGAAGCTGAGGCAGGTGGATCACTTAAGCCCAGGAGTTTGAGACCAGTCTGGCAATACAGCAAAATCCCATCTCTACATAAAAGAAAAAATTAGTTGGGCATGGTGGTGCTCATGTCCCAGCTACTCAGGAGGCTGAGGTGGGAGGATCACTTGAGCCCAGGAGGTAGAGGCTGTAGTGAGCCGAGATCATACCACTGCACTCCATTATGGGTGACAGAGTGAGACCTATCTCAAAAACAAAAAGAAAAAAATAAAGAGAGAGAGAGAAAGAGAATTCTAGACTAAAAAATTTTCTCAGAATTTGCTGTTGGGCAGCTTAAATTTCTTATTCTTGATATTTTGTGCTTGAACTTTTATAAATAAAATATACTAGATTCTTTTTTTTTTTTTTTGAGATGGAGTTTTGCTCTTGTCACCCAGGCTGGAGTGCAGTGGCACGATTTCGGCTCACTGCAACCTCTGCGTCCTGGGTTCAAGAGATTCTCCTGCCTCAGCCTCCCAGTTAGCTGGAATTACAGGCACTCACCACCACGCCTGGCTAATTTTTGTATTTTTCGTAGAGATGGGGTTTCATTATGTTGGTCAGGCTGGTTTTGAGCTCCTGACCTCAGGATACTCCTCTTAATCTCCAGGGACTTGGAATTTCAAAATAACATACATTGGTGTGGGTCTTTTTCTTTTGCGGGAGGATTTGGTGGGCCCTGGTAACCTAGAAACACATTTTCTTCAGTACTTGTAATTGTACTGAATGGAATTAAGTCATTTCATCTGTTCCTGTTTTCCCTGATTCCAGAGTCCCTCACTATAACTTCTTCAACAAACAAAACTCCAGTCTTTTCCCAGAGAGCGAGGAGGGGTGGTGACTTGACTTGGCTGGACCTGGTGAAAAAGGAGATCTGGGTAGTTCACTGCTTCTTCAATAAAGACTTTCAACCAATTTTCCTGTCAGATATATCCAAGTCTCCAATTTCTGAACCATTCTTGTTTTTTGAAGTATAAATCATGTTGGTTACTGTTGACTTCTCCCTTTGTGGATTTGGCTTAAGCTCTCATTCACCAAATCTGCTATAATTTATTCATTTATTTTCAAGCTTAAGTTTTGGATCTGTTTTCATTTCTCCTAGCTATAACTTAATCGATTTATTTGTGATATTTTTACTGTCATGTTAGTAAAATCTTGGTAGGAAGCAGTAATAAATGCTTTCATAACTAGAAGTTAAAGTTATTGTCTCTTCACATAATTACTCTTTATTATTCTTTCACATCTCTTTTTCTAGCATTTATATTAGATATATGTTGGAGATTTTTCATTTATCCTGTATCTTTTAACAGTTCAGCCATAATTTTAAACTCTTTGTCTCTCTGTGTTATGTCCTGTACAAATTACCTATTCATTTATTGTCTCTTCATTCATTCCAATCTAAAGTAAACGGCATCTATTAAATTTTTATTTCAATGACTATTTTTCTAATTTTGAAAATTTCTGATTATTTATTTTCTCATTCTTAGTTTATCTTTAGTTTTGTTTTATGGCTTAATATAAAACTTTTATTAAAAGATTCATTTCCTCTAAAATAAATTCATGTTAAAGATTCAAAGTTGTCATCTTTGTTAGCATTAAATTTCTTTGCATGTTTTGCATTTTGAGTTTGCAGGTCAATTTTCAGTGTTTTTCATTCTCTTTCTCCCCCTATGCGCAATTATCCTTGTGCAGTGGTTTTATGGATGTCATTAGTTAGCTTCCAGATCTGGCAACATAACAGAAGTTCAGTTTTCCTGCCTTGATGTGATATTGGTGACATGCAGATTCATCTAGCCAGCCAGTGGCTTAGTTTGTCTCCAGGTTGCGAGATTATATCTGGTTCTTCCTATTTTCCTAGACCTGTATCATGTGAAGAGCCTTGCCCCAGACAACAGTTTGAAGTAGCTTTTTTCAGACTCCTCTTAGGATCAGGGTAGCTCCACTAATTCAAGCAGTGAGCTTCAGAAATCTCACACAGAGCATGTTGAGTCTTCATTACCCTACAAGAGCCAAACTCCTATATACCACTGTCTGAGTTCAAGATCCCATATACACCAGTGGTTTCAGCCCCTTTCATCACTTAGTGATTCTTTCCCAAATCTTAAGTTATGTTTGTTTTATTTTTGATCCTATGTCATTTTGCTTTTCTTTCTCTCTTTACATTACTAGACTGGACCATATGAAATTGCTAGTTTCTTGGTAAAATGATAAAATATCAGCAGTCTTATACAGTTCACATTAATAAACCCATTTTTGCCATGTGTTTTGCATGAGTACATCAAAGTATAAACATATGTGACATTATGACTGGAGGTCTCTATACACTCTTTAATCCTTCTTTATTTCACCAATCAACTCACCTACTCACCAATCAATCAACCAAACAGACACAGACTAGAATCCATACACAGTTCCATGCAGAGACTCCCCAACCTGCCCCATAAAGGGCCTTTTAAATTTTGGAAGGCTGCAGAGAGGTAGGGAGGAGGCAGTGGGAGTTGATAAACAATGAACGTTTGAGAAAGAACTTTCAGTCTACCTCCTCCAAACTGCAGTATTCTTCTTTCTGTCATCATCTAAAGGTTTAAACCAAATGAATTTTTATTGAATCTAAGAGCTATGATTGTTTTGCTTTCATTTTTCAGAGGGAAGAACTAGAAAATATTCATAGTAAGAGAGAAAATAACATATTCATATTTCATTTTTATTATTAAAATCTAGACTTATAGCCATTATCAGCAAACATATGAATAGTCTAGCTGATACAATGAATAAAAAGCCGTGGGTAATGGAAATGTCTACTGTGTGCATTTTTGGAACTTGATTTTTATGAGAGACAAAGCAGAGAAAGCTGGAACACAAAGTTTTTCAAAGAAGTAAGAGACCAAGTATTCACCATGATGAACAATTCGATAGCTTCCTCTCAAACATACGAAGTTTAGGAAGCACTGATATCTGTTAGCCTCAAAAGATTCAGGATCCCTGAATTCTTGCTTCCACCCTGTTACATACCCCTCCCAACACACACAGACTAGTAGTTACCCCTAAACATCCATTCTGTCCTTTTTCTATGTAATATGATCCCTGCTCTTTACCTGGGCACATTGCCACCCAATTGAAAGACTACCTTCACCAAGCCATAAAGTAGTTGGCAGTGACCATGTAACCAAGTTTGGCCATAGAGTTCCATGTGACTTCTGGGAAGTTTCCAAAAAGGGAGGGTCATGCTCTTGGTCCCTACATCTGTCTAGCTGCCTAGAGCAAAAATATGAGGCTGGAGTTCAAGAAGACATCTCAGAGCCCCAGGGAGGGCAGAGGGGAGAGCTGGGAGGGACCTGGGTCTCTGATGACTCAGTAGGGCTGCCAGAGCAGCTCTTCTCTGGCTGCTTCCACACTTCTTTCATTTGAGATAGACACAATCTCCTGTCCTGTTCAAGCCACTATTACTTTCATTTTTTTCTGTTATATGCTGCCAATTGATAGTGCCTGCAAATTACCCTGGTCCTAAAATAAATTATGTATCATGATGCGTTCATGTGATAAGTCTCAGCACTTAGCATTTTCATGACAAAGTGGAAGAGCAGAGAGGTTTCTCATGTGATTCATTGTACTTTAGTTCTAAATGCTTGAAAAACAGTTGGATTTCCCTCAAGTTTGTTTGATCATGCAGCAATTTCCAATGACTTCAGCCAGCAATATTTGAAAACTGTGGTTTCATGTCATAACTATCTGGGCCTCTAGAGTAAAATACATCTTTTGTTTTCAAATGTCAATCTCCCTCTGAAAGAGAAGAAATACTTTTAAAAGCTAAACCTGTTAACTGCTGTGAGCTTGGCTTGTATATTACTTGCCTTGTATGTACAGGAACACCCACTACTTTCTACCCCCATAATTTCATTGTGTCCCCGACTAAATCCTCATCATTCCTAAAGAGAAGACCCATAGTTGTCAGGAATGTTTTGATTTAAAATGAGAGACATTTAACTCATGCTAATGCAAGGAAAGCACAAAGTGTTCATGCCACTGAATAGTTCATGAGACGGAACTGCAAGCTTGGCTAGGTCAGGTGGCATCATCAGAAATATGTTTTGTTGCATTTTATGACCTTGCTTTCCTCCATGATAGCAGGGTTTCTATGTATGGTGGACAAAATAGCTCCTAACAAACAAAAGTTCCCATAGTCCTTAATGTTAACATTAATACCCCAAAAATAGGCTGCCCCTGATTTGTCTGGCTTAAGTCACATGTTCATCCTTGAACTAATCCTGTGGCTGGGGGAATGGAGTGTTCTGATTAGCAAGGCCTGGTCCACATGTCACCCTTGTAGCCAGGGGTACTACATTAGCAGAGCATGAGAAAAAAAGAAGAGTGATTTCATCATCACCAGAAGAGAGCATACTTAGAAAGAAAAGACAACAGGCATCTTCCATGGGCAATTCAAGAACTTTAAAAAACAGAAGGACAAATAATGTGTTACTGTCACATTATTTGTTGTTGCATGTGACAAATGTTGCATGTGACAAGATGTTGCATGTGACAAATGCAACATCTTTGGATGCTTTCTTGGTCGCACCCTTTTCATCTTACTGTATTTTACAGCTAATTACATTTTACTGCTAATTAATTTGTAGTACAGCTAGTACTTATTATTAAGTATCTGTTATTTATACAAGTTTCTCATTCTTCTAACTTCTAAAGTTCTGGCTTTTCAACCTAGAGGTGCATGTTTGGTAAGACCAAAGCGATGTAGAAATGGAGGGATTTAAAATTCTTTGTTTTAAACAGATGAGATGGTTGGGTTTGGAAGCTTTGAGGAATACTGACATAGAGAGTGAAATAGCTCTGATTTAGGAAATGCTTTGAGAGATTACAATACTGGGTTCTATCTATATGGGAAAGGAATAATACTGACAACTAGCATAAAATGGATGGTAGAATTCACTTAGCATAAGTTTTTATGTCCTAAGAGTTTCAGCTCCAATTTATGCAGAAACCTCAGTGTGAGTCAGTTAGAGACAGGAAGCCAGGACATGGTAAGACCAAAGGTGGATCATGAGGGACTGTTCACCAGTCATCCAAATGGCAAATATTATGCTCAGCCCTGACCAAATGGCGTCAATAGCCAAGTGTTCCTGATGTGGAAGTGGCACAGGCAGAAGACAGCATGTAAGTCAAGGGGTGGCCCAAGTGTAGTCTAGGACTCCACCCAGTAGTGCTGGTTACAGAGAGATCAGTGTTCATTCCTCAAGAATAGGTACTGGCAAAAGCTAGGCGAACTCTCCAAACCTCATAAAAGTAGTTTAGTATTTAAAGAAAAACTTCATGTCCAGGAGGCACCTTTAGGTACAAATCAAGAAACAAAGGCAATAATAGCACAATGATGACTGGGCAGTTGGTCAAGGCTTTGATCAAGGGCATGCAGTTGCCAGACAAATCCCAGATTCCAACAACTGGAGAGTGTATAACTGCTAATACCTTGCTAACTTAGCGCACAATGGCTGGAAAACTTAGGGCTGAGATTTCCAGTTTAAGATTTCAGCTTCAAGAGCCTTAGAATGAAGAGGAAAAACAAAATGATGAATTCGAAGCAATCTTCAACTACTTTAAAAACTTACACTTATTTTTATATTTTGAAGCACCTACTCCAGTGCTGGCGATTGTACTCAGTACAGATGTACTGGATTAAAGGCAGAATGACATAAACACTCATTCATCTGTCCCAATGTGACCATACAGAAAATGGGGGGTAATGAATGTATCCACAAATGGGAAGAATGCTGGCTGGGCCATCTGCTGATGCAAACTTAATCCACTTGCTGCAGGGTTCTAATCAACTGAGCCAACCAGCTTCCAGGCCACACTTCCAGGATCCACCAAAACGCTTGTTAATATCAATCTGTTTTCTAGCTCCTAGGAAACAATGCGAGCTCTTGGTCTATGCTTTCTTGAACTTTGAGAAGACAGCTATTAGAAGTAGAAACATGGGGTTTTTCACACCTAGAATGATGACATCTCCAGGCCCAGTGACTATCCATGAAGGGAATTTTGTGCTTTTATAGTTTTTATACTGGAGAAGTCTGGCGCAATACTTCTGGACATGCTCACCCATTGTATCTTTCTGGCTCCAATGTTAAAAAAAAGCCCTCTTGCCCCTTGCTTATTTCCTTCTTAAAGAGCATGTAAACCCTGGTTAGAGAGGAAATCACTCATTGCTTCCATGGAATTGCTAAATAGTTTTTGGAACCTCTTGGAAACCAAACAAAGTAGGTTTCACCAGACTATCTTGGCCATCACTGGGCTGACAGATGTCATATCCAGGTTGTCCTCATGCCCAAGTAGTTAGTGGGAGCCAGGCCAGAACTCCAAGCTGGCAGTCTAAGGGCATACACCGTTGGAGTGGACAGTGGGCATGAGGCATAGTTGAATCGGAGATACACCTGGGTCAGGGAAGGCAGGTAGGCTGATAGGTAATGAAAGTTAAACAAGGCAAGAAATTGACTTTTTATCTCTTATCAGGGAAAATGTAGGCAGGGAGAAAATGTCAATGCGTTGAACAGCTCTGTGTGACTGTGAGTGCCCTTGTTTTTAGGGAAAGCTTGGTTAAAGGACATCACGAAATCCCATTGCAGTCTAATACCTTCTTGGTCGGTCACTACATCCTTCATTCTTAGAGCTCTATTCCTGAAAGGAATTCTGTTCCTAGTGTGTGGGACTTCATTTACATGGAATCATGTTTTTTTGTTTTTTGTTTTTTGTTTTTTTTTGAGACAGAGTCTCGCTCTGTCACCCAGGCTGGAGTGCAGTGGTGCGATCTTGGCTTACTGCAACCTCCAACTCCCAGGTTCAAGAGATTCTCCCGCCTCAGCTTCCCGAGTAGCTGGGACTATAGGCGTGCGCCACCACGGCCAGCTAATTTTTGTATTTTTAGTAGAGACAGGGTTTCACCATGTTGGCCAGGCTAGTCTCGATCTCCTGACCTTATGATCTGCCCGCCTTGGCCTCCCAAAGTGCTGGGATTACAGGCATGAGCCACTACACCTGGCCTGGAATCATCTTTAAACACTCTTTCATATACACTCAGGAGCTAAAAGCCTCAGTGTCACGAGAAGTTCAGATCTTCAGATCTTATCTGAATTAGTGTTGAGGATGGAGGCAGGAACGTCTTTTTTTTTTCTTTCTTTTGGTTACAGGGTCTTCCTCTGTCACCTAGGCTGGATTGCAGTGGTGAGATCTTGGCTGACTGCAACCTCTGTCTCCTGGCTTCAAGTGATCCTCCCACCTCAGCCTCCTGAGTAGCTGGGATTACAGGCATGTGCCACCACACCTGGCTTTTTTTGTTGTTGTTGTATTTTTAGTAGAGACTGGGTTTCACCATGTTGACCAGGCTGGTCTCGAACTCCTGGGCTCAAGCAATCCTCCCGCCTCGGCCTCCCAGAGTGCTGCGATTACAGGTGTGAGCCACCATGCCTGGCCAGGACAACATCTTTAGCAAAGTATTTAGGAAGAGTTTTTTTAAGGAAGATGTTGTCCTTTAGGAAGGACAATGTCTTTAGGGACTGGGGAGGGGGCCTTCTCTGTCCTCTTGACCATTCTTTCCCCTGTGGCCTCTGACTCCGGGGCAGGGGAGAGGCAGTACTCTGCTACACTTCAGTGGAAGCTGCAGCTGGGAGTCTGGGGCCAGGGTGCAGCATGAACATTGCTGAGCCCACCCTTGCAGTGGCTCCAGTCAGCCTTGGCGTTTGTATGCAAGGTCCCTGAGCCTCTGCATCATGCACAAGCACTTGGGAGGAGATGGTAGCATTGAACAGACATTCTCTCCTCACCCACATAAATCCTCAGAGGGTTTCCCTCTGTGGGTTTATAAAAGCCCTTTATCTAATTCATGGCTCAGAGAATTGAGCTCACTGGCAAGAGGCTTTTTAAGTCAAATTTTGAATAATTTCTCAGCAATTCATTACGTAGGAAAACAGGTCCTTTTTGTTCTAATACTTAGCCTAGGAATGCAACTACTCTCTGCCAAATTCATTAACAAAACCTGTGTATAAGGCCTGGAAGGCTCAGGCCAATTTCTTAAATGTGCTAAAACTTGCTGGTCATTGAAATGTAAATTTTTACCTTCGGCTAGAAATTATTCACAAGTGTTAGATTGTAGGAAATAGCAATGTCACTTTCAAATGCCCAGGATAGTTCCAGACCAAGTACCCATTGTGAGCTGAGGCTTAACGTGTGGCAACCAAGAGAGACAGCCACATGTCATCTTTCTGATTGGCACAGAAGGGAGGCCCGTGAATGAACATGAGCACAGCTTGAAGGTGAAAGAGTCCCCTCATTGGCAACATAAAGTGACCAGAGCTCAGCGGACCCCACAAGCAGGACCAGGCTGTTCAGGCCTCCTGCTCACACACCCATTATTGTCACTATTAGAACAGTCCAGCCTTGCCACCCCAGCCTGGCCTATGTGGAGCAAGGGCAGGGTTCTCTAGACAGTGGAAGAGAGGGTAGTGGCTAAAGGACCCCAGAATGATGAAGCTAGTGAAACAGGGAAAGGCATAAAGAGTCATCTCCAGGGATGCGGCTGCTTGATACAAAATTGGGTATACTTATTCCTAGTTATATACATTATTTATATTATGTCGTAGTAAAAGATACCATATTGTTTATATTTAAAATATTTAACATATAACTTATATGTAATATAAATAATACATTTAAAGTAAAATATTAAAATATTTAGAAATCATATGAACTTTTAATATATCCTATGTATATTTTTAAAATATGTGTTAGTATAGATGCTTGGAAAAAAACTGGAAAAAATTATACTAATACAAGGCTATTGATTTGCCTGGCACAATTAAAGGTAAATTTTTGGTTTCTTCATTATGCTTTTCTATATGTCCTAAGTTTCTTTTAGTAAGCAAAGTTTTCTCTTGTAATTGTAGTTGTAATTATCACCATTATCAACTAACATTTATTGAGTAATCGTTTTGCTCCTGGTACCATGCTAAGCACTTTACATGTATTATTTCATAAACCTAATAACCACCACAGGTAACCAGCATCACAACCATTTGTAGACGTGTTATTTGGTGACAATTAAGTACTGTTGAAGATGCTCAGGCTTCGCAAGGTAACTCACCACCCAGTGTGTTAGAAACTCCTTTTTGGTCACATCCATAGAATATTCTGTCCCAGAGGTCAAAGTTAAGACAAGTTGCTTGGTAGGTAAGACAAGCTTCTTTGTGCTAGTGTTCTCAGCATCACCTGGGAGTCTGTAGAGGTGGATAACTGTACTTTCAATTTGCTTAAATACCAGAATTATCTTAAATAATTACAGAGAATCTACTATGCATCAGGCCTTCAGACACTGGGCTGCGGACGAGAATGCTAAGAGAGAAGATGGCCCCACCTTCAGGGTCTGGTGGAGTTGCAGACAGGAGAGCAGGCTAACCTAGCATGTGATCAATGCTACAAAGGGAAGCCATGGCCGTGGTACAAAGAAGGGAGGACTCTGCCCCAGAGATGTCTACGTGTGGCTGAACAGCCTAATTATCTGGAGTGCTATATGAAATTACAGACTCTGGATCTGAATCGCTGGGGCAGAGCCCTGGGAATCTGTATTGCACAACAATTCTTCCGGTGATTCTGATTTGCAGTCAGGATCAGAAATCACCAATAGATTCTTCTCTTCGACTTGCATGGTGCATGGTAGGTACCATGTTTGGCTGGCAGAGTAATCTTCTCTTTTTACATAAAAAAGAAAGTTTTAAGAATGCGTGACACTTAAGATGGGTGTGGAAGGATAAGCAGGAAACTTCAGTTTTATTCCCTCATTCAAGCAGTGTCTCACAGAATAATATATCTTGAAGAAGTGTTAAGACGACACATCTCCCTGGTAACCTTTTTCTCAGTCTAAAACCGTTGAGAAAATCAGTAATTGTTTCATATAGTAAGTATGTATATAAACATTTCTATTGCCAAGCATCCAATTCAGTTCCCATGCATCAAACAATTCAATGCGTCTTTTTTAGGACCTACTATGGGCAAAGTACATTGCTAATCAGTGAGCAAATAAGGCCCCTGACCTTGGGGAGAGCAAAAAGGCTTTTTAGATAAATAATCTAAGGAGAGAGAAGAGGAGTAAGTCATGAGTGCATAAAGACATAGAAAAGTTTGATCAAATTGCACACAAGTTCAGTTTACATGTCCCTCACAGCTATATTCATATTTTCCCACACTACTAAATCGTTGGTTGTATATTGAGAAAGAAACTGCTAGTTTCCAACCCAATATCCACCTTCCCCTTCTCTCTACATTATTGGAGTCAAAAATATGCCTCGCAGGGAAAAACCTTAAATTTTCCGACCTCCTTTACATTTAAGGGTGGCAGATGTGATGGAAGCAAAAGTCATTGACTGAGGCTTCCAATAAGGCCCTTTTTTATCCCTGCTGCCCTTTCTGTTGCCTGAAGTTCAGATTGCAATTGTTGGAGCTCCAGCAGCCATCTTGAAACAATGAGGGAATGTCCAAATAAATCACAGACACCTCAGTTGTGATATCTTTGTGCTGTTGAGCCATGGCCAGTCTCTGTTTACCTCCAGACTTCACAATATGTGAAAGAAATAAATCCTGTGTGTTTAAGCCACTTTGGTCAGGTCTCTGTTCCTAGCAGCTATAAACACTGCTTAATTGCACCCATTCTGGTCAGGTACATCTATCTCCCAGAGCCTAGGTCATACATACAGAAATCTACCAGTGTGCTTCAATGTACTTGTTCATATGGCTTGCAAACTGGACTCCTGTACACCATCAAATAACTAATGAACATTTGATGAGGGATCTTCTATTCCATTCCCCTCAATCTGTTATATAAAGAATAGTTACTTGCTTGGCAAAGGTTATATAGGTAAATGGTCAAGTTTGAGACCAAACCCAAAGCTTTGGGTACCCCTATGCTGTGTATTTCTACTGTTCTGTTGCCACTGAGCCATCCCAGGAGGCTCTTGGACCCTCCAATTCGTCAAGGATAAAAAAGGCAGTCTTGACATTTATAAATTTTACTTAATCATTGCTTTGTTGCCAAATCTGTGAGATTTGGGGAAAGGTTCTGTTGTCATGAAAGACTAGATAAAAGGACAGGCTCCTCTTTCACTATTAAAGAAAATCTGCTCCTGCCCTGAAGCTCGCGATTCCATTTCCTTTGCTTCAATAAACTACAAGTAGTTTTAAATTGAGTCATAAATTTCTCCAGGCCTTTTAAAGACCAGCCCCTGCCTTTGATTCCCCCACCTCCTGTGGCAGTGAAATCTGGCTGGAGACATACACATACCACTCTGTGCACATTTAGACTCGGAGTTGGAAATTTACAGTCCATGCCTTGCAGAATGACCTCGATTTTCCAATAGCCTGAGATGGAACCAAAGAGATTGCCAGTGTAGATGTGCCCAGTTTGGCAGGTCTCTGGGACTTACCCAAACCACATCTAGAGAAGACCCTAACACCATACATCAAGAAGTGAACAATTTATTGGTGGCTCCAATGAACTCCTTGAGTTAACGATATTGACTCCTTGCTTTGGAGTCATGGACAAAGATATATTTTTCTTTGTTAAATCATTTTTAAGTTACTTACTTTGGCCTGATTACCTATGTCTGAGCTACAGGGACTGAATAATTTTGAAGTGTAAAACCACTATGTTTAGTAAGACATGATTAGTAAAATCCATCTCAGGAGGAGCCAAGATGGCCGAATAGGAACAGCTCCGGTCTACAGCTCCCAGCCTGAGTGACACAGAAGACAGGTGATTTCTGCATTTCCATCTGAGGTACCGGGTTCATCTCACTAGGGAGTGCCAGACAGCGGGCGCAGGTCAGTGGGTGCGCGCACCGTGCGCGAGCCAAAGCAGGGCGAGGCATTGCCTCACTCGGGAAGTGCAAGGGGTCAGGGAGTTCCCTTTCTGAGTCAAAGAAAGGGGTGACAGACGGCACCTGGAAAATCGGGTCACTCCCAACCAAATACTGTGCTTTTCCGA
Organism: Pan troglodytes; assembly: GCF_028858775.2. Classification (NCBI taxonomy): domain Eukaryota; kingdom Metazoa; phylum Chordata; class Mammalia; order Primates; family Hominidae; genus Pan; species Pan troglodytes. The sequence continues at coordinate 54,009,151 of NC_072413.2, read as the reverse complement.
CAGGCTTAAAAAACAGCACACCAGGAGATTATATCCCGCACATGGCTCAGAGGGTCCTATGCCCACGGAGTCTCCCTGATTGCTAGCACGGTAGTCTGAGATCAAACTGCAAGGCGGCAGCGAGGCTGGGGGAGGGGTGCCCACCATTGCCCAGGCTTGCTTAGGTAAACAAAGCAGCCAGGAAGCTCGAACTGGGTGGAGCCCACCACAGCTCAAGGAGGCCTGCCTGCCTCTGTAGGCTCCACCTCTGGGGGCAGGGCACAGACAAACAAAAAGACAGCAGTAACCTCTGCAGACTTAAATGTCCCTGTCTGACAGCTTTGAAGAGAGCAGTGGTTCTCCCAGCACGCAGCTGGAGATCTGAGAACAGGCAGACTGCCTCCTCAAGTGGGTCCCTGAGCCCTGACCCCCGAGCAGCCTAACTGGGAGGCACCTCCCAGCAGGGGCAGACTGACACCTCACACGGCAGGGTACTCCAACAGACCTGCAGCTGAGGGTCCTCTCTGTTAGAAGGAAAACTAACAAACGAAAAGGACATCCACACCAAAAACCCATCTGTACATCACCATCATCAAAGACCAAAAGTAGATAAAACCACAAAGATGGGGAAAAAACAGAGCAGAAAAACTGGAAACTCTAAAAAGCAGAGCGCCTCTCCTCCTCCAAAGGAAGGCAGTTCCTCACCAGCAACGGAACAAAGCTGGACGGAGAATGACTTTGATGAGTTGAGAGAAGAAGGCTTCAGATGATCAAATTACTCTGAGCTACTGGAGGACATTCAAACCAAAGGCAAAGAAGTTGAAAACTTTGAAAAAAATTTAGACGGATGTATAACTAGAATAACCAATACAGAGAAGTGCTTAAAGGAGCTGGTGGAGCTGAAAACCAAGGCTCAAGAACTACGTGAAGAATGCAGAAGCCTCAGGAGCTGATGCGATCAACTGGAAGAAAGGGTATCAGCAATGGAAGATGAAATGAATGAAATGAACCGAGAAGGGAAGTTTAGAGAAAAAAGAATAAAGAGAAATGAGCAAAGCCTCCAAGAAATATGGGACTATGTGAAAAGACCAAATCTACGTCTGATTGGTGTACCTGAAAATGATGGGGAGAATGGAACCAAGTTGGAAAACACTCTGCAGGATATTATCCAGGAGAACTTCCCCAATCTAGCAAGGCAGGCCAACATTCAGATTCAGGAAATACAGAGAATGCCACAAAGATACTCCTCAAGAAGAGCAACCCCAAGACACATAATTGTCAGATTCACCGAAGTTGAAATGAAGGAAAAAATGTTAAGGGCAGCCAGAGAGAAAGGTCGGGTTACCCTCAAAGGGAAGCCCATCAGACTAACAGCTGATCTCTCGGCAGAAACTCTACAAGCCAGAAGAGAGTGGGGGCCAATATTCAACATTCTAAAGAAAAGAATTTTCAACCCAGAATTTCATATCCAGCAAAACTAAGCTTCATAAGTGAAGGAGAAATAAAATACTTTACAGACAAGCAAATGCTGAGAGATTTTGTCACCACCAGGCCTGCCCTAAAGGAGCTCCTGAAGGAAACACTAAACATGGAAAGGAACAACTGGTACCAGCCACTGCAAAATCATGCCAAAATGTAAAGACCATCGAGACTAGGAAGAAACTGCATCAACTGACGAGCAAAATAACCAGCTAGCATCATAATGACAGGATGAAATTCACACATAACAATATTAACTTTAAATGTAAATGGACTAAATGCTCCAATTAAAAGACACAGACTGGCAAATTGGATAAAGAGTCAAGACCCATCAGTGTGCTGTATTCAGGAAACCCATCTCACGTGCAGAGACACACATAGGCTCAAAATAAAGGGATGGAGGAAGATCTACCAAGCAAATGGAAAACAAAAAAAGGCAGGGGTTGCAATCCTAGTCTCTGATAAAACAGACTTTAAACCAACAAAGATCAAAAGAGACAAAGAAGGCCATTACATAATGGTAAAGGGATCAATTCAACAAGAAGAGCTAACTATCCTAAATATATATGCACCCAATACAGGAGCATCCAGATTCATAAAGCAAGTCCTGAGTGACCTACAAAGAGACTTATACTCCCACACATTAATAATGGGAGACTTTAACACCCCACTGTCAACATTAGACAGATCAACAAGACAGAAAGTCAACAAGGATACCCAGGAATTGAACTCAGCTCTGCACCAAGCAGACCTAATAGACATCTATAGAACTCTCCACCCCAAATCAACAGAACATACATTGTTTTCAGCACCATACCACACCTATTCCAAAACTGACCACATACTTGGAAGTAAAGCTCTCCTCAGCAAATGTAAAAGAACAGAAATTATAACAAACTATCTCTCAGACCACAGTGCAATCAGACTAGACCTCAGGATTAAGAATCTCACTCAAAACCGCTCAACTACATGGAAACTGAACAACCTGCTCCTGAATGACTACTGGGTACATAATGAAATGAAGGCAGAAATAAAGATGTTCTTTGAAACCAACGAGAACAAAGACACAACATACCAGAATCTCTGGGACGCATTCAAAGCAGTGTGTAGAGGGAAATTTATAGCACTAAATGCCCACAAGAGAAAGCAGGAAACATCCAAAATTGACACCCTAACATCACAATTAAAAGAACTAGAAAAGCAAGAGCAAACACATTCAAAAGCTAGCAGAAGGCAAGAAATAACTAAAATCAGAGCAGAACTGAAGGAAATAGAGACACAAAAAACCCTTCAAAAAATTAATGAATCCAGGAGCTGGTTCTCTGAAAGGATCAACAAAATTGATAAACTGCTAGCAAGACTAATAAAGAAAAAAAGAGAGAAGAATCAAATAGATGCAATAAAAAATGATAAAGGGGATATCACCACTGATCCCACAGAAATACAATCTACCATCAGAGAATACTACAAACACCTCTACGCAAATAAACTAGAAAATCTAGAAGAAATGGATACATTCCTCGACACATACACTCTCCCAAGACTAAACCAGGAAGAAGTTGAATCTCTGAATAGACCAATAACAGGATCTGAAATTGTGGCAATAATCAATAGCTTACCAACCAAAAAGAGTCCAGGACCAGATGGATTCACAACCGAATTCTACCAGAGGTACAAGTAGGAACTGGTACCATTCCTGCTGAAACTATTCCAATCAATAGAAAAAGAGGGAATCCTCTCTAACTCATTTTATGAGGCCACCATCATCCTGATACCAAAGCCGGGCAGAGACCCAACCAAAAAAGAGAATTTTAGACCAATATCCTTGATGAACTTTGATGCAAAAATCCTCAATAAAATACTGGCAAAACGAATCCAGCAGCACATCAAAAAGCTTATCCACCAGGATCAAGTGGGCTTCATCCCTGGGATGCAAGGCTGGTTCAACATATGCAAATCAATAAATGTAATCCAGCATATAAACAGAACCAAAGACAAAAACCACATGATTATCTCAATAGATGCAGAAAAGACCTTTGACAAAATTCAACAACCCTTCATACTAAAAACTCTCAATAAATTAGGTATTGATGGGACGTATTTCAAAATAATAAGAGCTATCTATGACAAACCCACAGCCAATATCATACTGAATGGGCAAAAACTGGAAGCACTCCCTTTGAAAACTGGCACAAGACAGGGATGCCCTCTCTCACCACTCCTATTCAACATAGTGTTGGAAGTTCTGGCCAGGGCAATCAGGCAGGAGAAGGAAATAAAGGGTATTCAATTAGGAAAAGAGGAAGTCAAATTGTCCCTGTTTGCAGATGACATGATTGTATATCTAGAAAACCCCATCGTCTCAGCCCAAAATCTCCTTAAGCTGATAAGCAACTTCAGCAAAGTCTCAGGATACAAAATCAAGGTACAAAAATCACAAGCATTCTTATACACCAACAACAGAAAAACAGAGAGCCAAATCATGAGTGAACTCCCATTCACAATTGCTTCAAAGAGAATAAAATACCTAGGAATCCAACTTACAAGGGATGTGAAGGACCTCTACAAGGAGAACTACAAAGCACTGCTCAAGGAAATAAAAGAGGATACAAACAAATGGAAGAACATTCCATGCTTATGGGTAGGAAGAATCAATATCGTGAAAATGGCTATACTGCCCAAGGTAATTTACAGATTCAATGCCATCCCCATCAAGCTACCAATGACTTTCTTCACAGAATTGGAAAAAACTACTTTAAAGTTCGTATGGAACCAGAAAAGAGCCCGCATCGCCAAGTCAATCTTAAGCCAAAAGAACAAAGCTGGAGGCATCACACTATCTGACTTCAAACTATACTACAAGGCTACAGTAACCAAAACAGCATGGTACTGGTACCAAAACAGAGATATAGATCAATGGAACAGAACAGAGCCCTCAGAAATAACGCCGCATATCTACAACTATCTGATCTTTGACAAACCTGAGAAAAACAAGAAATGGGGAAAAGATTCCCTATTTAATAAATGGTGCTGGGAAAACTGGCTAGCCATATGTAGAAAGCTGAAACTGGATCCCTTCCTTACACCTTATACAAAAATCAATTCAAGATGGATTAAAGACTTAAACGTTGGACCTAAAACCATAAAAACCCTAGAAGAAAACCTAGGCTTTACCATTCAGGACATAGGCATGGGCAAGGACTTCATGTCTAAAACACCAAAAGCAATGGCAACAAAAGCCAAAATTGACAAATGGGATCTCATTAAACTAAAGAGCTTCTGCACAGCAAAAGAAACTACTATCAGAGTGAACAGGCAACCTACAAAATAGGAGAAAATTTTTGCAACCTACTCATCTGACAAAGGGCTAATATCCAGAATCTACAATGAACTCAAACAAATTTACAAGAAAAAAACAAACAATCCCATCAAAAAGTGGGCGAAGGACATGAACAGACACTTCTCAAAAGAAGACATTTATGCAGCCAAAAAACACATGAAAAAATGCTCACCATCACTGGCCATCAGAGAAATGCAAATCAAAACCACAATGAGATACCATCTCACACCAGTTAGAATGGCAATCATTAAAAAGTCAGGAAACAACAGGTGCTGGAGAGGATGTGGAGAAATAGGAACACTTTTACACTGTTGGTGGGACTGTAAACTAGTTCAACCATTGTGGAAGTCAGTGTGGTGATTCCTCAGGTATCTAGAACTAGAAATACCATTTGACCCAGCCATACCATTACAGGGTATATACCCAAAGGACTATAAATCATGCTGCTATAAAGACACATGCACACGTATGTTTATTGCAGCATTATTCACAATAGCAAAGACTTGGAACCAACCCAAATGTCCAACAATAATAGACTGGATTAAGAAAATGTGGCACATATACACCATGGAATACTATGCAGCCATAAAAAATGATGAGTTCATGTCCTTTGTAGGGACATGGATGAAATTGGAAATCATCATTCTCAGTAAACTATTGCAAGAACAAAAAACCAAACACCACATATTCTCACTCATAGGTGAGAATTGAACAATGAGAACACATGGACACAGGAAGGGGAACATCACACTCTGGGGACTGTGGTGGGGTGGGGGGAGGGGGGAGGGATAGCATTGGGAGATATACCTAATGCTAGATGATGAGTTAGTGGGTGCAGCACACCAGCATGGCACATGTATACATATGTAACTAACCTGCACATTGTGCACATGTACCCTATAACTTAAAGTATAATAATAATAAAAAAAAAAGCAAGCAAATGAAAAAAAAAAAATCCATCTCACCGGTAAGTTCCTATACTTGGTGGGTGTCTTAGTTGGTTTTGTGTTGCTATAACAGAATATTTGAGACTGGGTACTTTATAAAGAATAGAGATTTATTTCTTACAGTTATGGAGGCTGGCAAGTCCAAGGTCAAGAGTCTGTATCTGATGAGAACCTTCTTGCTGTGTCATCTCATGGTAGAAGGCAGAAGGGCAGGAGATCATATGTGCCAGAGAGAGCAAGAGATCAAACTCACAGGAACAAGCACTTTTATAATTGGCATCAATCCATTCTTGAGAGTGGAGCCCTCATAACCTAAACCCCTCCCATTAGGTTCCATCTTCCAACACTGTTGCATTGAAGATTAAGTTTTTATCATATGAACTTTGGGGGCCATATTCAAACCACACAACAGTGGGTCACAGCAGAAGACTCTAGACAAGTATGTGAGTCTCCCATCTATCCCTGCTTCTTCTCTAGGGTCAGTTTGTCAGATGAGAGAGACAAAGTCAGGGTAGAATGCTTCTACCTAAGCAAACGGAATGTGTGTGGCCTGGAAATGGGAGCAGCAATCCCTTCTTCTGCACCCTGTACTCTTTACGGGCAAGGCTTGTAATCTCCAAGTCATGGCCAATTCTAGTCTACTCTTTGAGCAGGCCTGACTATAGCAAAAGAAACTTCTACAACTTTGAAGTTTTTTCTAAAGTCAAACCTGTCCCCAGGTCTCCCTGCTGGCAAAACATTCACTGTCTATGTTACCCAGTCTTGGTCTTTCTTAACGTCACACTCACAACCCCAGATTCTTCTCTGCTCTTCTCCATTGCTATTCCCATTCTCTCCCTCGGTACAACTAACCTCAGGAAATGGCAGAGAGATAACAGTCTTATTAAATTGATTCTCATTAAGGTGTGAATAATGTATAGGCTCCTCACCACCCACTGTCATCCTCTTAAATCATCTTCAATTTTACAAATTTGACTTTTAGCCCCAACTTTTCTTCCAAAAAGCAGTGCAGTGTTGAGTAAATCACTGTATTGTAGAGCTTTCTTTAATTCACTTATATTTTCATTCATGCATTCAAATATTAAGCAGCAGTACAACATAGTATTTAAAAGGTGTAGACGGCCTGGGTTACAATCCTGTCTCTAAAACTAACAAGCTTTGCAAACTTGGGCAAGTTGCTTAACCTCTCTGTGCCAGTTTTGGCATCTTTAAAATGGAGGTAAGAGTAGCGCCTTTCTCAAAGAGTTGCTTATTTAAAAAACATTTTCATCACATGGAGGACGTGCAGGACCTCTTCTAAACTTTTTATAAATATTATATACATTCATACATACTTACATATTATATGTATAGACTATGTATATAACATTATGTATACAAAGGTATGTACCGTAGTCTCCCCTTATCTGTGGAGATACTTTCCAAGACCCCCAGGGGATGCCTGAAACCACAGACAGTGCAGGATCCTGTATATACATTATATTTTTCCTATATTATACATATAGGCAAAATGTATACCTTGAAATACCTATGATACCTGTTATATGATCTATGAAAAAGTTTAATTTATAAATTAGACACACTAAGAGGTTAACAACAACTAATAAAAGAGAATAATTATAACAATATACTGTAATAAAAGTTATATGAATGAGGTCTCTCTCTCTCTCTGTCTCTCTCTGTCTCCATATCTATTGTACTGCAGGTCACTGAAATCATGGAAAGTGAAGCTGCAGACCGGAGTACTACTGTATGTATATGGATGTATGTGTATCTGTACATGTGTATGTGAATATGTATGTATATATAAAATAACTAGTTAACCCACCCTCATATTATGAGTAGCTATGAGGTAGGTATTACTATCTTCATATTATGGTTAAGGAAACTGAGACACAAAATGTTAAAATAACTTCCTAAACTCGCATAGCTAGAGAGTGTTGTAAGGATTAAATGAGTTATTAGGGAAAGTGCTTGGAACAGAGCCTGGCACATAGTAAGCACGATATAAATGTTAATTATGATTATGACAATGATTAGTATTATAACATTCTGGGCATTATACTAGAACAAGGGATACAATGATTAACAAGACATAGCCCCTGCCCTTTAAGAACTCACCATGTGGTGGGGAAAGTAGACATGCAAGTTGGTAATTATGCTGGAAGGTAAGTGTTAGAGTAGAAAAAAAGGACAGCAGGAGCACATGGAAGAAGCACTTGGCTCAGCCCAGAGCAGACCTGGCCAATAAAAATACAAAGGAACTTCAAAAGGTTTGTAGAAAGTGGAATGAAAAGATAAAAATAAAAAATATAAACTTTGTTTCTCAATGTAAACTCCATCAAGTTCAAGACACTTTTGTAAGTGGTCATACCAGCCATTTAGTCCATCCCTAAAGACCTGAGGCTCCTGGGCATTTAACCATGTCAATGCAGTTTTTATACATTATACAGAATGGGTGCCCTTTGCAGATATTTTAAGATTAGGAAACAACAAAGAAGTCACGAGGAGACAAATCAGGACTATAATGTGGATGGCCAATGATTTCCCATGGAAACTCTCACAAAATTGTCCTTCTGCAAGTGAGGAATGAGCAGGAGTATTGTTGTAGTGAAGGACTCTCCAGTCCTTCACTCCGGAACTTTCCTGAGTGTTTCTCTGCTAAAGCTTTGCTAACTTTCTCAAAACACTCTCATAATGAACAGGTGTTATCATTCTTTGGCACTCCAGAAGGTCAGCAAGCAAAATGCTTTGTTCATCCTAAAAAACTTTTGCCCTGAGTTTTGCTCTTGACTGGTCCTCTTTTGCTTTGACTGGACCACTTCCACCTCTTGGTAGCCATTGCTTTGGTTGTGCTTTGTCTTCAGGATCACACTGGTGAAGCCATGTTTCATCTCCTATTACAATTCTTTGAAAAAACGCTTTAGAATTTTGATGACACTTGTTTGAAATTTCCATTGAAAGTTCTGCTTTTGTCTGCAACTGATCTGGGTGCAAAGGCTTTGGCATCCATCAAGTGGAAAATCTGCTCAACTTTTAATATTTAGTCAGCATTTCATAAGCTGAACCAATTGAGATGTCTATGGTGTCAGCTATTTTTTCTGTTAATTGTCCTCTTCAAAAACAAGATGACTTTTTCCTTGAAAATTAATGTGAATGGTCTGCTGTTGCAGGCTTCATCTTCAACATTGTCTAGCCCCCTCTTAAAATGAGTTCTACATTTGTAAACTGCTTACTTATTTGGGGCATTGTCTTCATAAGTTTTTCATAAAGCATCAATGATCTCATCATTCTTCCACCCAAGCTTTATCATAAATTTGATGTTGGTTTTTGCTTCAGTTTTAGCAGAATTCATGTTGCTTTGATGGAAGCTCTTTTCAAACTGATGGCTTAACCTTCTTAGCGCCTCAAACTAGATCCTATTCAGACATGTTGTAACAAGTTATTAAAAGTTTATTTTGGTGCAAAACAAACTGAAATCCATGCATAGTTTCATAATATGCATTTTCCACGAAATTTTGAAGACCTCTTATGTAGAACAAGCCAAATATGCAACTTGAAAGTTTCTAGTAGCCACATTAAAAAAGCAAAAAACAAAACAAAGTAAGCGAAATTAAGTTGGTAATTTCACAATTTTATTTAACCCAATATATCAAAATGTTAAAATTTCAGCATATATTCAATATTTTAAAAATCATTAGTAAGTCTGGGCATGGTGGCTTATATCTGTAATCCCAACACATTGCAGGGCTGAGGTGGGTGGATTGCTTGAGCCCAGGAGTTCAAGACCAGCCTGAGCAACAGGGTGAGACCTCACCTCTACAGAAAAATATAAAAATTAGCCAGGTGTGGTGGCATGTGCCTATAGTCCCAGCATCTCAGGAGGCTGAGGTGGGAGGATTGCCTGAGCCTGAGAGGTCACGGCTGCAATGAGCCATGATCACACCATTGCACTCCAGCCTAGCGACAGGATGAGACCCTGTCTTTGAAAAAACAAAACAAACAAAACCATTAGTAAGGTATTTTATTCTTTTTTGTGCTAAGTATTTGAAATCTAATGTGTATTTTACACTTAGACTAGTTACATTTCAAGTACTCAATAGCCACATATGTCTATTGTCTTCTGTATTGGCCAGGCCAGACAATACAGAAGGCTTCCCGGAGGGAATGACACATGAACTGAATGAAGAAATCATTCAGTTTTCATTTACCCCTGAGGAGGATGAGATTGCAATTCACTGGTGACTTTGACTCCAGGCTCCACTTCTGCAGGACAATGCTTCATATAGTTGGCAGAAAAATGGTCCTCGAAGATGTCTATGTCGTATTTCCCAGAACCTGTGAATATGTTACCTCACCTGGCAAGGAGGAGTTAAGATTATAGATGGAATGAAGCTCTAATCAGCTGACCTCGAGATGGGGAGATTCTCCTGTTTTACGCACATGCGTATAATTTAATTACTTAATTACAAAAGTCCTTACATCTGGTAGGGGGAGGCAGAAGAATGGTCAATGTCAGAGAGATGTGATATGAGAAAGACTCAACTTGCCATTGCTGGCTTTGAAGGTGGAGGAAAGGGCTATTAGCCAAGGAATGAAAACAGCCTCTAGAAGTTGGAAAAGGCAAGAAAACAGATTCTTCAAAAAGCAATCCCAATAAAAAGTGGACAAAGGAAGTGAACAGACACTTCTCAAAAGAAGACAGTCATGTGGCCAATAAACATATGAAAAAAGCTCAACATCACTGATCATTAGAGAAATGCAAATCAAAACCACAATGAGATACCATCTCACTCCAACCAGAATGGCAATTATTAAAAAGTCAAGAAACAACAGTTGCTGGCAAGGCTGTGGCAAAATAGGAACACTTTTACATTGTTGGTGGGAATGTAAATTAGTTCAACCATTGTGGAATACAGTGTAGCAATTCCTCAAAGACCTAGAACCAGAAATACCATTTGACCCAGCAACCCATTACTGGGTATATATCCAAAGGAATATAAATCATTCTATTATAAAGATACATGCATGCATATGTTCATTGCAGCACTATTCACAATAGCAAAGACATGGAATCAACCCAAATGTCCATCAATGATAGACTAGATAAAGAAAATGTGGTACATATATGCCATGGAATACTATGCAGCCATGAAAAGGAACGAGATCATGTCCTTTGAAGGGACATGGATGGAGCTGGAAGCCATTCTCCTCAGCAAACTAATGCAGTAACGGAAAACCAAACACTGCATATTCTCACTTATAAGTGGGAGCGGAACAATGAGAACACATGGACACAGGGAGGGAAACATCACACACTGGGGCCTGTTGGAAGTGTGGGAGAAGAGAGAGCATTAGGATAAATAGCTAAATGCATTTAGCTATTTAGCTAATGCATTTAGCTATTTATTTATTTAGCATCAGGATAAATAGCTAATGCATTAATGTAATTTGTTATAGCAACAATAGGAAATAGTCCAATTTTTCCCTTCTGGGCACTGGGGAACCCACCTGAAGCCCTACTTCTTTTATGAATCCATCTTCACCATGGTTAGGTCCCTGAGAACTGGAGTGGGGTGAGACTCTGTGGGCTTCCTAGCTGTCCCCAACCCATCTGTAACTATGATGATGTTAACCATCATGTAACACTCTTGTTTCCTGTGCAGTCTGCTATTAAATGAAATAATGGAAGTGAAAGTCCTTTTGTAGAGGTGGGTTGCCCCTACACACCTGTGGGTGTTTCTCCTAAGGTGGAACGAGAGACTTAGGAAAGAAAAAGACACAGAGACAAAGTATAGAGAAAGAAATAAGGGGACCCGGGGAACCAGTGTTCAGCATATGGAGGATCCCGCCAGCCTCTGAGTTCCCTTAGTATTTATTGATCATTTGTGGGTATTTCTTGAAGAGGGGGATGTGTCAGGGTCATAAGACAATTGTGGGGAGAGGGTCAGCAGACAAACACGTGAACAAAGGTCTTTGCATCATAGACAATGTAAAGGATTAAGTGCTGTGCTTTTAGATATGCATACACATAAACATCTCAATGCTTTACAAAGCAGTATTGCTGCCCGCAGGTCCCACCTCCAGCCCTAAGGCGGTTTTTCCCTATCTCAGTAGATGGAGCATACAATCGGGTTTTATACCGAGACATTCCATTGCCCAGGGACAGGCAGGAGACAGATGCCTTCCTCTTGTCTCAACTGCAAGAGGCATTCCTTCCTCTTTTACTAATCCTCCTCAGCACAGACCCTTTACGGGTGTCGGGCTGGGGGACGGTCAGGTCTTTCCCTTCCCACGAGGCCATATTTCAGACTATCACATGGGGAGAAACCTTGGACAATACCTGGCTTTCCTAGGCAGAGGTCCCTGCGGCCTTCCGCAGTTTTTGTGTCCCTGGGTACTTGAGATTAGGGAGTGGTGATGACTCTTAAGGAGCATGCTGCCTTCAAGCATCTGTTTAACAAAGCACATCTTGCACCGCCCTTAATCCATTCAACTCTGAGTTGACACAGCACATGTTTCAGAGAGCACGGGGTTGGGGGTAAGGTCACAGAATCTCAAGGCAGAAGAATTTTTCTTAGTACATAACAAAATGGAGTCTCCTATGTCTACTTCTTTCTACACAGACACAGTAACAATCTGATCTCTCTCGCTTTTCCCCACACCTTTGTCATCACAAAAGTTCTCACCTGGCACTGCTGTTCATAATGTTAATAAAAAGCAAAAGGTGTTAATAATAAGGGAAACTGAGGGCAGTAAGGAGCCATATGGGAGCACTGCAGTTTCTGCTCACTTTTCTGTCAACCTAAGACTGCTCCAAAAAATATAATCTATTAATTTTTAAAAAGTAATGCAAATACAAAGAAAAGTAAAGAAAAAAAGACTCACAATTCAACACCTGCAAATATACAGAAGGCCTTGTTAGCAAGATGTAAAAAAGAGATCAGATGAGAATGGTAATGAAGATACTTTTCAAAGCACAAAAGGAAGCCCACACTATGTAATGAAATGAAGAATCAGGGAACTATGGCTCAATTCCATGCTTCCATAGAAAAGAAGGCATGGCCACACTTGATCATCAGGAATGAGGGACCTCTGGTGTCCCAGACCCTTTCCCTTGGCATATCACAAAAGGAAAATGGACCAGTGTTCCTGCCAAGCGATTTAAATAATGATCCCAAGCCCTCTCCGCCACACCCAGCCTCATCCCCCTGGAAACCACTTGAATGCGTTCTTTTTTTTTTTTTTTTTTTTATTATACTTTAAGTTTTAGGGTACATGTGCACATTGTGCAGGTTAGTTACATAGGTATACATGTGCCATGCTGGTGCGCTGCACCCACTAACTCGTCATCTAGCATTAGGTATATCTCCCAACGCTATCCCTCCCCCCTCCCCCCACCCCACAACAGTCCCCAGAGTGTGATATTCCCCTTCCTGTATCCATGTGATCTCATTGTTCAATTCCCACCTATGAGTGAGAATATGCGGTGTTTGGTTTTTTGTTCTTGTGATAGTTTACTGAGAATGATGATTTCCAATTTCATCCATGTCCCTACAAAGGACATGAACTCATCATTTTTTATGGCTGCATAGTATTCCATGGTGTACATGTGCCATATTTTCTTAATCCAGTCTATCATTGTTGGACATTTGGGTTGGTTCCAAGTCTTTGCTTTTGTGAATAATGCCGCAATAAACATACGTGTGCATGTGCCTTTATAGCAGCATGATTTATAGTCATTTGGGTGTATACCCAGTAATGGGATGGCTGGGTCAAATGGTATTTCTAGTTCTAGATCCCTGAGGAATCGCCACACTGACTTCCACAATGGTTGAACTAGTTTACAGTCCCACCAACAGTGTAAAAGTGTTCCTATTTCTCCACATCCTCTCCAGCACCTGTTGTTTCCTGACTTTTTAATGATTGCCATTCTAACTGGTGTGAGATGGTATCTCATAGTGGTTTTGATTTGCATTTCTCTGATGGCCAGTGATGATGAGCATTCTTTCATGTGTTTTTTGGCTGCATAAATGTCTTCTTTTGAGAAGTGTCTGTTCGTGTCCTTCGCCCACTTTTTGATGGGGTTGTTTGTTTTCTTCTTGTAAATTTGTTTGAGTTCATTGTAGATTCTGGATATTAGCCCTTTGTCAGATGAGCAGGTTGCGAAAATTTTCTCCCATTTTGTAGGTTGCCCGTTCACTCTGATGGTAGTTTCTTTTGCTGTGCAGAAGCTCTTTAGTTTAATTAGATCCCATTTGTCAACTTTGGCTTTTGTGGCCATTGCTTTTGGTGTTTTAGACATGAAGTCCTTGCCCATGCCTATGTCCTGAATGGTAATGCCTAGGTTTTCTTCTAGGGTTTTTAATAGGAACACTTTTACACTGTTGGTGGGACTGTAAACTAGTTCAACCATTGTGGAAGTCAGTGTGGCGATTCCTCAGGGATCTAGAACTAGAAATACCATTTGACCCAGCCATCCCATTACTGGGTATATACCCAAAGGACTATAAATCATGCTGCTATAAAGACACATGCACATGTATGTTTATTGCAGCATTATTCACAATAGTAAAGACTTGGAACCAACCCAAATGTCTAACAGTGATAGACTGGATTAAGAAAATGTGGCACATATATACCATGGAATACTATGCAGCCATAAAAAATGATGAGTTCATGTCCTTTGTAGGGACATGGATGAAATTGGAAATCATCATTCTCAGTAAACTATCGCAAGAACAAAAAACCAAACACCACATATTCTCACTCATAGGTGGGAGTTGAACAATGAGAACACATGGACACAGGAAGGGGAACATCACACTCTGGGGACTGTTGTGGGGTGGGGGGAGGGGGGAGGGATAGCATTGGGAGATATACCTAATGCTAGATGACGAGTTAGTGGGTGCAGCGCACCAGCATGGCACATGTATACATATGTAACTGACCTGCACATTGTGCACATGTACCCTAAAACTTAAAGCATAATAATAATAAAAAATAATAATAAATAAATAAATAAATAAAGATAGTAGAGGAAAAATCACACCCGTGATTGCAAAAAAAAAAAGAAAGGAGAGGGAAGTCTCTCTCCACCCTCAGGCCTTCTTTCTCACCATGACTCCTTGGGAAGTAAGAGAGGGAATGGCCTCTCTTTTCCTGTGAATCCTCTTCTTTCTGGCTCCTGTGGAAGAGGCTTGAAGGAGACACTGAGGAGTGAGGAGAGGAACACATGCCTTGGTTAATATTCCTAAAGTGTATCCAAGAGCTTGGGAGGAAAGACAAGAATCCTTCAGCAGGCTTCACCTTCTGTTCCCAGTCAGCTAGGCAAAAACAACTTTGTTCGTTTCCTGTTTTCAAAAACAGTGCGTTATCAGAGGGTTTTTGTTGCTGTTGTTGTTGTTGTTGTTTGGTTTTTCTTTTTAGGGATAGGGTCTGGCTCTGTCACCCAGGCTGGAATGCAGTGGTACAATCACAGCTCATGGCAGCCTCTAACTCCTAACCTCAAGCGATCCTCTCACTGTGGCCTCGCAAGGTGCTGGGATTACAGGCCTGAACTGCGATGCTGGCCTACAAGAGGGTTTAAGATGTATGAGAGCAGTGGTTACAAGACCCTGTAGGGAAGAGAGCAGAGAGAAAAGGGTGCCCTGATAATAGCAGTGCTCTCTCCACCCTGGGGCCCGTGATGCAAATGAAGAGGGAAACTTATTACTCACCTCAGGTTAGAAAGCGGAGAGTTTCATCAATTGATATTCCAGGGACTTGGCAGTCTGAGATTTATGGACTTAATATAGTTTATTCTTTTGTGGCGTCATTGGTTGGGAAAGTGCAAGATTCCACGTTAATGAAACTCAAAGCAGGAATAATAAACCACATCCCACGAGGAACGGGGGATTGCCCGTTGAGACTCCCCCTGCATGGGCCCCAACAAACCCCCTGCTTGGGGCAGAACAACAGTCCTTGGGGTGTTATAAACAGCTCCACAGCTCCAGCTGGCTTTCTACCCCTAGACCCCTCCACAGTGAAGCAGCAAGTGTCTCCCAGAAGAAAAACTCAGAGGCCAAAATTAGGTAAAGATACGTGACTTTATGTCGGACCAGATGGGACTCCTGGGGTTCCTTGGAAATGCAAAAGGGAAAAATGCAGCTCCCTCGTGGGTGTCTACGCTGATGTGTCATCTTGCTGCCCATGGAAACAGCAGTAAAGAGAAACAAACATTTGTTTTATCTTACGGACCTTGCCTCACACAGATATGGGCAAGAATTTTGTAAATAATTGGTTATCTGAAATCAGTGTTTTCCTTTTCTTGATGACATCCTGAAGTACTTGTTACCTGGCAAGCAAATGACGCGGCTCAGCTGGAAGTTTCAGGTACCCAGAAATTGATTTACTTGAATATTATCATCGAAGCACTACCTTTAAGCACCTAGTTATTAGAGAAGGAAGAGGAATACGTCTGTGAGCCGGCGGCTAGGAGGAATCCTAAGAAAACACAAGTTTTTATGACGCTGTGGTGTGTCAGGACAGAGTCCGGCAGACCTGGGAGACGGGAGATAAGAGTCCTGGTTCCCAGCCCGTCACCAGCAGCCTTAAGACTCCTTAAGTACAGTGCATACTCATGGGCGAAACAAAGGAGAAGCAGCACAGAGGAGCAGCCTGCGACTCTGCTATTTTTAAACTGCCAATTAGAACGCCTAAAATTACGTGGCTAGAACCACCACATCCGCTCAGAGTTAATCATACACTTCTGAGCTGAAGTTTTAAATTTTCTGTTTTCCAAGTCCCTGATCAGAATATTTAAAAAGATTATTTCTTGGCTGCCTCAGGCCCACAGTTGAGTTGTGGTTCAGGATGATTTCTACTGGGAATGGCTTTTCTTGGCCAGAGTTGTTAAAATCTGTCATATATATATACACACACACACACACACACACATACACATACACATACACACACACACACGTATATATATATATTTGGGGTTTTTTTTGGGGGGGGGTATGAATTTTAAAACATAGAGATTTTAAAACAAAAGAGACAGGCAGAAATGCAAAACAATCCAAAGAGTGATCTAATGGTTCCAAGATTCTGTTTGACCAATCAAATTACAATAGTTAACGTGGGCCTGCCCACCACTTACCCTGTTTCTCCTGCTAGTCCTCTTTTCCTCCAGGTCTTGCTCTCTGTGCAGTGAAAGAATATGACATTTTGCTAGGGGCACATGTCTCCAGTTTCCTCCACTGACATTGGACCCCAGAGCTCAATTCAAATGAAATGGGAGAGACAGGACATAATTAAAATCCTCGTCAGGCCCACTTAGAAGACCTATTACAGGGTCCAGACTTCACGAAGGCTGCATGAACCTTATACATGGGTTGAATCCCCAGTAATTCCTGCACTGCCCACACTGCACACTACCGACTTTGACTATCTGTGCAGCATTTGGCTAGCAGTAGCCTCCCAAAGCCATATGAGAGAGAACTGCTCTGAGGGACAATGAGAACTGAAAGAGAAAAATTCCAAAACAGAAAACACACACACACACACACACACACACACACACACCCCTCAAAACAAAAGGGGCTTTCTGGGTAGCATTTAAGCAAAATTAATTTTACTGAATGGAGGTATTACAGTTTAGCCCATGCCGTTGTGTGTTTTGAGAAAAGCATATTTCTATGTAGTTATTTAGAAGTTGCATCCTAGGCCGGGTGTTGTGGATCATGCCTGGAATCCCAGTGCTTTGGGAGGCAAAGGATGCAGGAGAATCACTTGAAGCCAGGATTTTAAGACCAGCCTGAGAAACACAGTGAAACCCCCATCTCCACAAAAAGTGTTTTAAAAATTAACCAGGTGTGAGGGTGCATGCCTGTAGTCAGCTACTTAGGAGGCTGAGCCCAGGAGTTGGAGGCTGCAGAGAGCTATGATCCTGCCACTGCACTCCAGCCTGGGCAACAGAGTGAGACCCCCAACTCTAAAAAAAGAAAATAAAAAAGAAGTTGCATCCTATCATATTTCTCATGACTGTACATTTATTTATTTAAACTTCATCAAGAGGAGAGCATTAATTTGTTTTTCTGAGAAAAGATGCATGATATCCTTGAGGACAAACAGAGCAAGTATTTTTCAAATAATATTCTACAAATTAACAACACCTCAGGAGAGACAGAAAGGGGGTGTGCAGAGCCCTGCGTGCTGCTCTGAGTGATGGCTGGTTGGTGAGGAAGTCTCCTGTCCCTCGGAGCCTCCTGCTCCCCTGCACACTTAGCGCTGCGAGGCTCTTTTCTGAAACCAGACATGATACAGAGAGAGGAAGGACTCTTGCCATCTGCGGCATCTCCGTCTGAATCAGTCTTCAATGTGCTTTTCAATTATTACATTTCCCAGACAATGCCCCATCCCCTACAATCTTATATTTAACAAAAGGCTGCCTATACTATTTTTTTTAAAAAAAAGGCAAAAGATGGTGAACACAAAATTAAATGAAAAATTAAATGTGTGCTTATGATTTCTAAACATTTAAAAATGTGTCTGTGTGCATGGCGGAACTGCCACCAAATTCTACCTCTTGCGGCTGAAACCACTGTTTAATGTGGCCTTTTTGGTACTTCAGTAACTATAACCACTTGAATGAGTGCAAGATGATGAAGGCAGCAGCATGGCAGGTTTCACAGCAGTATCATAAGACAGCTTCCAAGATACAAAATAACAGTGATTCTATTTTATGGTGAGGAAATGAAGTTACACCATAATTAAATAATTTTCCCAAAATTTTAACTAAAAACAAGGAAGAAGAAAGAACTAGGACTCAGCAAGGGAGTTCAGACGGAACCCTCGTTTCCACACTCTTATCATCTAGTCCTTTTCTCATTTACATACTACAGTATATCTTAGTCCTGCCACAATAAATAATATAAGCTCTCTTCTCTCCTGAAAAGAGTTCATTCTGGGGGCCAGACAGGGTGCCTATTTCTTTTTTATACTGCCCCTCAGTCCTGTGAGCTCTGATTAAATGGTTTCACATGCTGAGTTAAATAATTGGAGTTGCCTAGTTCCCGACCGTTTGTTTGCCAGCTATAATGAGTGTGGCTGTTTTAAGGGAATGACTGATACACGAAAGCAGCAAGAAAAGCAAACAAGGCATCCTATTCAAAGAATGTGAAGAACGAAAGGTTACCACGGCCCAGCCTCCTGGGCACACCCCCACGCCCCCCACCCACCCCACACCTCCATGCTCATAAATTGCAAATCTACATTCACAGCACAATGCTTTCACTGGCAAGCTGCCTCAAAAATCAGAATGCTAGTAATGCCAAGGCCTAGCTCCCAGCCCCTGTTTTGTTTTTGTCATTTACCAGCTGAGTATCCTTGAGAAAGGTGCTTCACTGTTCTGGGGCTGCAGTTTCCTCATCTGTCAAAGGAAAAGACCAACAGGACCTCAGTGACATTCTGTGCTTCCTCGTAGGGAAGGTGGTTAAAGTTATTTTAATGAAGGCCACCGTGATCACCCAGAGGCCCCACTGGTGAGTCCATGAGCTGTAGAGTGTTATTTTATGTATTCTAAAGGAAGGGGAAGGTCTATACTGAAAAATGGACTCTATGTCTACACTTAAAAGCTTAAATTTTAATAGTGGCAGTAACATATCAACCTAGGAAGAGAAAAATAATAAAGGAGTGTATGTACAATACTTGTTTTTTATATATTATATAAAAATAGGTCTTGATGTTTGAGAATTCATGAAAATATCTACAGAGCATCTTCTATATGGTCCACACTGAACTGGGGACTCAGGAAAGGACAAGACACAACCTTCAAGGTGCTACAAGTTTAGTAGGCCTCATGGAGTACTGGGAACCCAGAGAGGCATGTCTAATTCTGCCTGGGGTGAGAGGTCAAGGAATACTACCTAAAGGTGAAAAGTGAGCTGAGCCTTCAAAGCAAGTAGGAGTTCACCACATAGAAAGGTTAAGGATCCAAGGCAGAGAAAACACAATGGGCCCAGGAACACAGGCTGGAGAGAGCTGCTGCAAAAGGCTTAGAACAGCTGGGGTAACGGGGTGTTGGGATGGGAAGGGGCAAGAAAGAAGCTGGAGAGGAGAACAGAGAGGAGCCATGAGGAGCAGACACAGAAGGGCCTGGGGGGCTGGGATTCACCCACAGCACAGCTCTGGGGGCACCTGGAGGGTGGGTGTTGAATAATGGATCATGTTTATGTTGAAGGAAGATTATTCTGATAGCACAGATTTTGGATTCGAGTGGGAGGGATGGGGGGTGGGAGGGTGAAACAAAGAGGCAAGCATGAGAGAGTTTCCTGGTAGTGGTGACCATATTGAGGTTAAAATAAAGAGATTTCTGTCCATACATTATGAGAAGAGCACCTAAGGCAGGGGGTAAGCTACATTGAGGCCCATGGGCCAAATTCTGCCCTGCCCTTACCTGGTTTTGAACAACCCCTGATCATTTTTAAATGGTTTAAAAAAAAACCCCAACAGAAGACTAACATTCATGGTACATGAGAATAACATGAAATTCAAGTTTCTGTGCCCATAAAGTTTAACTGGAGCCCAGCCAGGCCTCTGAGTTTATGATTGTCTGTGGCTGCCTTAGCACTAGCAAGGCCGAGTTAGTTGCAATGGATCATGTGACCTGCAAAGCCAAAAATACTACCTGGCCCTTGATAGAAAAAGTTCGCAGGCCCTGGCTTAAGACTTACAGATGAGAGGAAAGAATACAAATTTCTTGAGAGCAGAGATAATGTTTTCTCATCTCCATATGCCCAGCTTACGCCTGGCTTCTAATAAATATTCAAAGACTGCTGAATGAAGCAATGAGTGAGGACCAGGTGGGAAAGGTCCCAAAACTACGACGATGACAAGGCAGCCCCAGAGACCGGCAAGGTACTTTACCTTGGCGGGATGATCTTTAGACCTGAGAAGGGCCCAGTGCCTCCCGCTCTGCACCCAATATGTTCTACTACCTTTTGTGGGGTGGAGAGTGGGGGTAGACACAGAAAAACCCAAATGAGTAACACAAAAAGATTCATTCACCTTTTTTCACTCTTTAATTTAAAAATAATTACGAGGTACCTACAAGAAGTCAGAACTGGGCTAAGTCCTGGGGATACATCTGGAATACAGCAAGATACTTCTAATTTTCTATTCCCTTGTTCCTCCCCTCCAATTAATTTTCCTCCCAGATACTGGGGTAATTTTTCAGAAACACAGAAGAGTTTCTGAAACACACATTGCAGCCTGCCCAAGGAGAAAGTTCAAACCCTGGACCATGGCAGACAGGCCCTCTGTAGGCTGGTTCTCCTTTCTGACCCATGCTCCAAGGACATTTATTTACTTTTGGCTTCCCAAAGGGGTCAGGCTATTTTATGACTATGAGTCTTTGTTCTTGCTTGTCCCTCTGTCAGGAAGGTGACCCCATACACTTCCAACACCTACTCATCCAATATAATTCAGCTCCAAGGGACTAGTAATGGAGTTGGCAGGTGTGAGGACAGCACATGGAGATGGTCTTTACAGAGTTAGTGGGCAAGAGTGGCAGAGAGAAGTCAAGCCTGGATGCTCAAAAAGATTGAGTCCCCAAGGCCCTGTTTATTAGGGGTGAGCCTGGGGGTAAAACAGCAGGGGCAGCCTCAGAGCTGAGGTTGTGACTTGGGGATGGGGTTGCTTTCAGGCTATCAGAAGCTATTTATTATTATTATTATTTTTTTTTTGAGACAGAGTCTCGCTCTGTCACCCAGGCTGGAGTGCAGTGGCACGATCTCAGCTCACTGCAAGCTCCGCCTCCCGGGTTCACACCATTCTCCTGCCTCAGCCTCCTGAGTAGCTGGGATTACACCACAGCTCGGCAAAGCTGCTGTAGCCAGTCTGCCTCTCTAGATTCATCCTCTCTAGGCAGGGCATCTCTGAAAGAAAGGCAGCCCCACTCAGGGGCCTATAGATAAAACTCCCATCTCCCTGGGACAGAGCACCTAGGGGAAAAGGAGGCTGTGGGTGCAGCTTCAGCAGACTTAAACGTTCTGCCTGCTGGCTCTGAAGAGAGCAGCGGATCTCCCAGCACAGCACTCAAGCTCTGCTAAGGGACAGACTGCCTCCTCAAGTGGGTCCCTGACCCCCATGCCTCCTGACTGGGAGACACCTCCCAGGAGGGGTCGACAGACACCTCATACAGGAGAGCTCCGGCTGGCATCTGGCAGGTGTCCCTTTGGTATGAAGCTTCCAGAGGAAAGAAAAGGCAGCAATCTTTGCTGTTCTGCAGCCTCCACTGGTGATACCCAGGCAAAAAGGGCCTGGAGTGGACCTCCAGCAAACTCCAGCAGACCTGCGGCAGAGGGGCCTGTTAGAAGGAAAACTAACAAACAGAAAGGAATAGCATCAACATCAGCAAAAAGGATGTCCACACAGAAACCCCATCCAAAGGTCACCAACATCAAAGACCAAAGGTAGATAAATCCACGAAGATGAGGAAAAACCAGCACAAAAAGCCTGGAAATTCCAAAAACCAGAACATCTCTTCTCCTCCGAAGGATCACAACTCCTCACCAGCAAGGGAACAAAACTGGATGGAGAATGAGTTTGACGAATTGACAGAAGTAGGCTTCAGAAGGTGGGTAATAACAAACTCCTCAGAGCTAAAGGAGTATGTTCTAATGCAATGCAAGGAAGCTAAGAACCTTGAAAAAAAGGTTAGAGGAATTGCTAACTAGAATAACCAGTTTAGAGTAAAATGCAAAGACGTGATGGAGCTGAAAAACAGCACAAGAACTTCGTGAAGCATACACAAGTATTAATAGCCAAATCGATCAAGTAGAAGAAAAGATATCAGAGATTGAAGAGGAACTTAATGAAATAAGGCATGAAGACAAGATTAGAGAAAAAAGAATGAAAAGGAATGAACAAAGCCTCCAAGAAATATGGGACTATGTGAAAAGACCAAACCTACATTTGATTGGTGTACCTGAAAGTGATGGGGAGAATGGAACCAAGTTGGAAAACACTCTTCAGGATATTATCCAGGAGAACTTCCCCAACCTAGCAAGAAGGCCAACATTCAAATTCAGGAGATACAAAGAACACCACAAAGATACTCCTCGAGAAGAGCAACCCCAAGACACATAATCATCAGATTCACCAAGGTTGAAATGGAAAAAATGTTAAGGGCAGCTAGAGAGAAAGGTCGGATTACCCACAAAGGGAAGCCCATCAGACTAACAGCAGGTCTCTCTGCAGAAACCCCACAAGCCAGAAGAGACTGGGGGCCAATATTCAACATTCTTAAAGAAAATAATTTTCAACCCAAAATTTCATATCCAGCCAAACTAAGCTTCCTAAGCAAAGGAGAAATAAAATCCTTTACAGACAAGCAAATGCTGAGAGATTTTGTCACCACCAGGCCTGCCTTACAAGAGTTCCTGAAGGAAGCACTAAATATGGAAAGGAAAAACCAGTACCAGCCACTGCAAAAACATACCAAATTGTAAAGACCATCAACACTACGAAGAAACTACATCAACTAACGGGCAAAATAATCAGCTAGCATCATAGTGACAGGATCAAATTCATACACAACAATATTAACCTTAAATGTAAATGGACTAAATGCCCCATTTAAAAGACACACATGGGCAAACTGGATAAAGAGTCAAGACCCATTGGTGTGCTATATTCGGGAGACCCATCTCACATGCAAAGACACATGATAGGCTCAAAATAAAGGGATGGAGGAATATTTACCAAGCAAATGGAAAGCAAAAAATAATAATAAGAATAAGCAGGAGTTGCAATCCTAGTCTTCGATAAAACAGACTTTAAACCAACAAAGATCAAAAGAGACAAAGAAGGCCATTACACAATGGTAAAGGGATCGATGCAACAAGAAGAGCTAACTACCCTAACTATCCTAAAGTACCCAGATTCATAAAGCAAGTTCTTAGAGACCTACTTAGAGACCTACACAGAGACTTAGAATTCCACACAATAGTGGGAGACATTAACACCTGACTGTCAGTATTAGACAGATCAACGAGACAGAAAATTAACAAGGATATTCAAGACTTGAACTCAGCTCTGGACCAAGTGGACCTAATAGACATCTAAAGAACTCTCAACCCCAAATCATCAGAATATACATTCTTCTCAGCACCACATCACACTTATTCTAAAATTGACCACATAATTGGAAGTAAAACACTCCTCAGCAAATACAAAAGAATGGAAATAATAACAAACAGTCCCTTAGACCACAGTGCAATCATATTAGAACTCACGACTAAGAAATTCACTCAAAACCACACAAATATATGGAAACTGAGCAACCTGCTCCTGAATGGCCACTGGGTAAATAACAAAATTAAGGCAGAAAGAAATAAGTTCTTTGAAACCAATAAGAACAAAGACACAATGTACCAGAATCTCTGGGACACAGCTAAAGCAGTGTTTAGAAGGAAATTTATAGCACTAAATGCCCACAGGAGAAAGTGGGAAAGATCTAAAATCGACACCCTAACATCACAATTAAAAAAACTAGAGAAACAAGAGCAAACAAATTCAAAAGGTAGCAGAAGACAAGAAATAACTAAGATCACAGCAGAAATGAACGAGATAGAGACAGGAAAACCCTTCAAAAAATCAATAAATCCAGGACCCAGTTTTTTGAAAAGATTAACAAAGTAGATAGACCACTGGCCAGATTAATAAAGAAGAAAAGAGAGAAGAATCAAATGGACACAATAAAAAATGATAAAGGGGATATCACCACTGATCCCACAGAAATATAAACTACCATCAGAGAATACTGTAAACACCTCCATGCAAATAAACTAGAAAATCTAGAAGAAATTGATAAATTCCTGGACACAGACACCCTCCCAAGACTAAACCAGGAAGAAGTTGAATCCCTGAATACACCAATAACAAGTTCTGAAATTGAGGCAGTAATTAATAGCCTACCTGCCAAAAAAAGCCCAGGACCAGATGGATTCACAGCCAAATTCTACCAGAGGTATTAAGAGGAGCTGGTACCATTCCTTTTGAAAATGTTCTAAACAATAGAAAAAGAGAGACTCCTCCCTAACTCATTTTATAAGACCAGCATCATCCTGATACCAAAACCTGGCAGACACACAACAAAAAAAAGAAAATTTCAGGCAAATATCCCTGACAAACATCGATGTGAAAATCCTCAATAAAATACTGGCAAAAAGACTCCAGCAGCACATCAAAAAGCTTATCCACCACGATCAAGTTGGCTTCATCCCTGGGATACAAGGCTGGTTCAACATACGCAAATCAATAAACGTAATCCATCACATAAACAGAACCAATGACAAAAACCACATGATTATCTCAATAGATGCAGAAAAGGCCTTTGATAAAATTCAACGCCACTTCATGCTAAAAACTCTCAATAAACTAGATATTGACAGACTGTATCTCAAAATAATAAGAGCTATTTATGGCAAACCCACAGCCAATATCATACTAAATGGGCAAAAGCTGGAAGCATTCCCTTTGAAAACTGGCACAAGACAAGGATGCCCTCTCTCACCACTCCTATTCAATATAGTATTGGAAGTTCTGGCCAGGGAAATCAGGCAAGAGAAAGAACTAAAGGGTATTTAAATAGGAAGACAGGAAGTCAAATTGTCTCTGTTTGCAGATGACATGATTGTATATTTAGAAAACCCCATTGTCTCAGCCCAAAATCTCCTTAAGCTTATAAGCAACTTCAGCAAAGTCTCAGGATACAAAATCAATGTGCAAAAATCACAAGCATTCCTATACACCAATAATAGACAAACAGAGAGCCAAATCATGAGTGAACTCCCATTCACAATTGCTATTAAGAGAATAAAATACCTAGAAATCCAACTTACAAGGGATGTGAAGGACCTCTTCAAGGAGAACTACAAACCACTGCTCAAGGAAATAAGAGAGGACACAAATAAATGGAAGAACATTCCATGCTCATGGATAGGAAGAATCAATATCGTGAAAATGGCTACACTGCCCAAAGTAATTTATAGATTCAATGCTATCCCCATCAAGCTACCATTGACTTTCTCCATAGAATTAGAAAAAACTACCTTAAATTTCATATAGAATCAAAAAAGAGCCCATATAGCCAAGACAATCCTAAGCAAAAGGAACAAAACTGGAGGCATCACGCTACCTGACTTCAAACTATACTACAAGGCTACAGTGACCAAAACAGCATGGTACCAGTACCAAAACAGAGATATACACCAATGGAACAGAACAGAGGCCTCAGAAATAACACCACACATCTACAACCATCTGATCTTTGACAAATCTGACAAAAAAAAGCAATGGGGAAATGATTCCCTTTTTAAAAAATGGTGTTGGGAAAACTAGCTAGCCATATGCAGAAAACTGAAACTGGACCCCTTCCTTACACCTTATACAAAAATTAACTTAAGATGGATTAAAGACTTAAATGTAAGACCTAAAACCATAAAAAACCTAGAAGATAAACCTAGGCAATACCATTCAGGACATAGGCATGGGCAAAAACTTCATGACTAAAACACCAAAAGCAATGGCAACAAAAGCCAAAATTAACAAATAGGATCTAATTAAACTAAAGAGCTTCTGCATAGCAAAATAAACTATCATTAGAGTGAACAGGCAACCTACAGAATGGGAGAAAATTTTTGCCATCTATCCATCTGACAAAGAGCTAATATCCAGAATCTACAAGGAACTTAAACAAATTTACAAGAAAAAAAAAAAAAACAACCCCATCAAAAAGTGGGTGAAGGAGATAAACAGACACTTCTCAAAAGAAGACATTTATGTGGCCAACAAACATGAAAAAAAGCTCATCATCACCAGTCATTAGAGAAATGCAAATCAAAACCACAATGAGATACCATCTCAAGCCAGTTAAAGTGGCAATCATTAAAAAGTCAGGAAACAACAGATGCTGGAGAGGATGTGGAGAAATAGGAACGCTTTTACACTGTTGGTGGGAGTGTAAATTAGTTAAACCATTGTGGAAGGCAGTGTGGTGATTCCTCAAGGATCTAGAACTTGAAATACCATTTGACCCAGCAATCCCATTACCGGGTAAATACCCAAAGGATTATAAATCATTCTACTATAAAGACACATGGACCTGTATGTTTATTGCAGCACTATTCACAATAGGGAAGACTTGGAACCAACCCAAATGCCCATCAATAATAGACTGGATAAAGAAAATGTGGCACATATACACCATGGAATACCATGCAGCCTTATAAAAGGATGAGTTCATATCCTTTGGAGGGACATGAATGAAGCTGGAAACCATCATTTTCAGCAAACTAACACAGGAACAGAAAACCAAACACCACATGTTCTCACTCATATGTGGGAGTTGAACAATGAGAACACATGGACACAGGGAGGGGAACATCACACCCTGAGGCCAGTCAGGGGCTGGTGGGCTAGGGGAGGGATAGCATTAGGAGAAATACCTAATGTAGATGACGGGTTGATGGGTGCAGCAAACCACCATGGCACGTGTATGCCTATGTAACAAACCTGCACATTCTGCACATGTTTCCCAGAACTTAAAGTATAGTAATAATATATATGTATCCAACTAGAATGACTAAAATTAAAAAGATTGATGATACCAAGTGTTGGTGAGGATATGGAGTAACAAACTTTCGAACAATGCTGATTAGAATCCAAAATTAATTCAATCATTTTGGAAAACAATCTGGCAGTTTCTCATAACGTAAAACATACACTTATGACCCAGCAATTCCACAGAGACCTTTTACATAGTTGCTCATAGCAAAAATCTGGAACAACCCAAATGTCCATCAAAAAGTGAACAGATAAATGAACTGCAATATAGCCCAACAATGGACTACTACTTACCAATTAAAAGGAATGAATCAATCAGAAATGTAAAAAAAAAGAATGAATCTCAAAACATCATGCTGAGAGAAATAAGCTAGACATACAAAAAATATGCTATATAACACCATATTTATAAAATTCTAGAAAAGGCACCAATTATAGGGACAGATAGCAGATCATTGGATGGCTGGATCCAGGGGTATGCAGGGATTGAGTGCAAAAAACAGGAAACTTTCTTGGGTGATGGAAATGTTCTGTATCTTGATTGTGGTGATGGTTACAGGGGCATATACTACCATCGAAACTTATCAAACTTTGTACTTAAAATGAGTCCATATGGATATGGCCCTAACAAAAGGTTATGCAAATTATAGCTCAATAAAGTTGACAAAAAATAAATGATCCAGGCCCCACAAAAAAGTTGAATCAAAAGCTCTGTAGACTAGTCCCTGACCTGCGTGTTCAACAGGCCCTACAGGTCATTCAGTTGGTCCTGTTCGCGAATCACCTCATGACCATTTTGCTGAGCTGCTTAAAATACCATAGCCATGCTTCTTCCTTCAGATCTGTCTTCATCAACCCTGGCTTTTAAAGAGGAGTGGCAGCATCACAGTCTCTCAGAAGAGACTTCATTAAACTAGAAGAAACCTTGTAAGTCACACCAGTCAATCCTCTGCCTCTGGGCAACCCCAGACATAAACCTGCTCCTTGGGTTCTGCTTAGTCTCACTGCACACAGAAGAGGACTCCAGGGTGTCCTTGAAATGAGCTCCAAGTGGGCTTTATGCTCAGAGTCCTGAGTGGGGGACACCTTCCAAGGGAAGCCCAAACCCAGACCTCCTGGAAGTGAGCGTAGGAGCCCCTGCCCTTCCCAACGCTCTGAAGTGAGCCAATGGATACTGCAGTCTAGTGTGTATTCCACAAGCAGTGCAGAGCTTCTGCAGTTAGATTACTTATAGTTCTGCACATTCTTACAGGCAACTGTGCTTGATTTTTTAAAAAATGTGTCAACTAATAGTTAGGTTGCAGGAAGTTACAATTTTTAACTAAAATAAATATGCCATTTTGGAAAAGCACAAGTAATTCTGTGTCTGTGATAGTTCTCAGGATGGGTTCAGGAGTTTAGAGTGCATGGCACTGCCTATGATAAACTGCTGATAACTCATAAGCAATGCATTATGGGTTAAGTTAAATTACCATCCAAACACTACTAATAAATCACAGCCAAAGGTTGAAATGAGTATTTATATTCTCTCTGGCAGTAGAGATTTCACCTTCCTGGAGGCTGACTACCTGTCTTGATCAGGGCTGCTGCTCTGTAGGCGCCGGCATCAATAGAACAGATCTATAAAATGGAGCTAATGTGACAAAGTAACTGCCGCATAAAGAACAGTTTGAATTACAAAATCTCCCAACAATGCCAAAGAAAATTCAATACCTAAATCCAAAAGATATTTTACAGGATTATTGGGAAGATTATTTTTATTATTGCTTTTACTTTTATCTTTTAAAATTTTGTTCAGTTATAAGGAAGTCTGATTGTGTAGAACAATTCCTCATTCGGACCCTTCATTAAGTAAACGTGGAGTAGAACAGATCAATATCCTTAAATAATATAAGACAAAACTACTTGTACTACACAGCTCTTGGAGGAATGATGGAACAAAATATCCTTTCCATCAGTACATCTTGGATATATCTAGCACTGGGACAAAAAGGGAAAGGCTTTGATGCCTCAAGAAAACAGATGAGAATATTTGTCATACCCTAGCAGCAGTATCTGGAGTTAGGAATGAAAGAGTTTTTCTGGAGTAACAGGGGTGGACATTTGTAGTGAGCATGATAGTAACTACTCCTTAAAGAGTGCTGTCTTTTGTGACGGTACAAGCATCAAAGAGTGATTGTGAAGATGAGTGAAAGAATGTACATGAAGCACATAGTATAGTTTAGGGGGCACTTAGGGGGCTTCTTAAAGAGTAATTACCATTATCATCTTTTTTTCGTCATCAACCCTATTTTAGAAATAGGAAAACTGAGGAGCAGAGACTCAGTAGCCTGCCTAGAGTCATAAATGGTAAATGACAGGACAGGATTCAAACTAATATCTGAGTGAGTCTAAATCCATGGTTGTAACCAATCTCTAGTACCTGTGTAAACCTGCTGAGAAAATGTAGCTGAGTAAGCCTGCTGAGAAAATGATTCCCTTCAATACAGAACTACTGCCCTTGGTCCAGGTCACTAACTGAGGTTTTTTTTTTTTTTTTTTTTTTTATTGAGGCAACTCTCAGAGGTTTATATTTATCAGGGCACATGAGCTAGATGAGACGGGCTCACAGGCTGAAGTGTATGTGGAGGAGGGGAGAGACAGTGACAGGCTAAGGAAATTGCATTGTGTAAATCCTCCTTGGAAGTACCCTGGCTCCTGCACCTTCTCCACACACACCTGTTCCAAATTGACTTAGCTTTCAAAGGTATACAGACCACATGGACATCTGATCTGCATTGCTGAGATTTGTCCTACATCTATGGTGAATTTAGGCAACATATTCCATTTTTTTTAACTACTTGTTTCCTGGCTTCTTTCAAGAAAGCACAAAAGTGTCTAAAGTTAAGTATATATAATGAGTTCTTTTTTTCATGAGGAACATTTCAGCCCTGAATGATGAAAATCATTTAGTTTGCCTCTAGTTGAGGACACAGATCAATCCATACTCAGAAAGTATTGCAGAAACCAGAAACCAAAAATGTTTGTAGACAGCACTGAGATGGGTTCTGTTGCTAGGGTGCCCACTGATGCATACATTGATAAGAACTCCATAACATCATATTAATAAAGTTGGTGTGTCTTTGGTTGACTGGCCAACTATGGTTGCCTTCAAAGTTATTAAACTTCAGACCAGGCTCAAGATTTATTAAGAGATCTTGCTGCCCGATAGTCTGCATAGTGATTTTCTTACAGCAGTTGCTGCTATCATGTTCAGCCACTGGGTAAATTTCCAGCAACCAAGGTTTTGAGAGAAACTGAAATCAAATTTAATATAATTCAACTACAACAAGAATGCAACCAAAAAATAGAAAATGCCAGATACAAATGATTTCCTCAGACAATTATACATAATTGACATTAAAGAAGAATTGCTTCAGGAACCCAGGAATCTAGGGAACAAAATTTTTGCTTCACATAAAAACACTGTTGGTTCATTATCATCATCTTTGTCATCATCATCACCATCAAGGCTAACATTTACTGACCACTTACCCACATGAGACATTGTGCTAGGCACTTTATTATCTCATTTATTCCTGCCCCAAACTCTACGAAATCGATACAATTATTATCGTTCCTTTTACAGTGAGATTCCCAAGGTTTAAAGCAAGTGACTTACCTGCATTTACATGGTTTCAAGTGGCAAAGCTAAAGTCAACACAAGTCATCTGGTTCAGAGTCCACATGGTCACTCTGACACCAGGTATTGCGCTCTATACTTTTCATGGATTCAATTTTGACTAGAGTTCTACGTGGTAGGTACCAGCATGTATTGGGCATAAACTTTGTGTGGTTTCTCAATTCTCTTGGTCACCTGCTTCATTCCAAAGGCGTCTCTCAGGCTGCACCACTGTGAGCACCTTTATTGTGCCCCTGCCCAGCACCCCTGGCTGATCAGCATCCACGTGAACCCCTGAGTCTGCCCAGCTTTCACACCACACCGGCTGAGCCTCATCATCTCTGAATCCCCTTCTGCTTCCACACTGGGATCAAATCCCACACTGCAGACCATTGGGGTGGGATTCCTGAGCAGTCACCAAAGGGCTAGAAGATGCAACCTTGAAGCTGGGGAGAAGGTAGTTGCCAATGAGGTCAATCTGTACCAGTGGGAGACAAGAGATAGTAAGGGATTGAACCAGTAAGTCCCTCTCCTTTCTCCCCTGCATGAATAGCTCTGAGATACGGTTTCTATAAGCTTTCTAATGAATACCCCGCTGAACAACTTCCTGTAAAGTGGTGGCCAGCCCAGCGGCACATGGCATCACATTTTTCCTCATCTTTCCTTGCCTTGCTTCCCTACTTCCCTTTCCATGCATGGCTCTGGGTTTGCACTTGTCAAAAGAAAGCTTCAGTGCTTTAATCCTTGCCTTGGCTCTTCTTCCTAGAGGTCTAGGCTGAGTATCATCTCAACCTTACATCTTAAAAAACTGGGTTTCTGGGAAATAAAGAGACTTGCCATAGGTAACATATCCACCAAGGCAGAACAAGTATTCAAACTGAATACTAACAAACTCAAAAGCCTAGTGTTGACAAAATTTCAGATTTCTAATTTCAGAAACTCGGTAATTGCATTGTTTTAAGCCTGTAGGAGTCTAGTAAATTGACATGAAATTCACATATTCGCTCAGTCCTGAATCATGAACATGCATGCAGACTACCACACACTCATGCACATGACCTAAGGAAGCAAACTCAAGTTGGAGGTACAGTGCTGCCTGTGCTATTTTACTCATAATATTTGAATTGATCTTAATATTAATTACAAACTTTTTTCTGATATAGTATGTCTTTCTTTTCTGGTTTAAGTAAAATTAAGTAAATATCTGTTGGAAATCATCTACATGCAATGTACTGGGCAAACCACTCGACTGTTTCTGAATCTGATGCTGCTTATATATAACCTGGCCGGGAAAGCATCCACAGTTTGATTAGCCTTGAGCATACCCCTGCCCTGGAATTCCAAATGAGCTAGATAGGGGTCTTTCTCTGAATTCTGGAGCATCCATCCTCAATCCTAATTGAAACACACAGAGAGATGTATAAAATTATCTCAAGAGACATAGAACATTTTCTTCGAAAATGTCTGAGCAAATTAATCTCAATGCTTTTATTTATTTATTGTTTTTTGAGAAACAAATGTATGCTATCCTTCACTTTCAGTTAGAAAAGGCATTAGATAAAATCAAGCTAAATAAGATGTGGATGTCCCAAAAATGGTGGGGATTATGCTTTTAAAGCATGTAGGAAATCACCAAAATCTTGTGTCTGACCTGTGAGGATAAAAATAGATTAAACCAGTTCCTTGGAGAAAAGTATTAGAACCAATGCCTAGCAATTAGGCTTCAAAAAGTCAGCTCCTTCAGAATACAAAGAGGTGCTTATGTTACTTTCCATTGTCAAAGCTTTCTGAAATATTGTGAAACAAGAAACATCAGCTTATCTCTGTCTGAGGTGAATGCACAGAATGAGGGAAGGATGGACTCACAGCCCAGGACAAAGACAGAATTCTCCTGCATTTTCCCAGGCTGTCTCTCCATCACCCAGAGGCTTGGGGGATGCCATCTATCACCAACCCTCTGGAAACAGGCCTAGTTTCTGCAAGGTGCTGCTCTCAAGATACTGCAAGTGGCATTTTAAAGACTCCTTTTATAACTTCATTTGCAGCCCTTACCATTGGTAAAACAATTCATCTTCCTCAACATCCTTTTTCAAATTTTTGTCCTCTCCCTTCTGGTAAAAGTCAAGATAGAATCCTCATAGGGCTCTCTTCTAAATGGAATGCTCATGAGCGTAGATGATTTAAATACACCCCCTCTAAACTGTCTTAGTTTTGGAACCTCCCAAAAGAGGTCCCCAGATGAAGACTTGAGTGACAGTAGTTTATTTGAGTGGTGATTCCTGGACATAGAATTGAGGGAGTGGGAACATGAGATAGGCAGGGGAGAAAGCCAACAATGAGTGTGTTAATGGGAGGGTTACTACTATGGGTAGCTGAGGCTCAAGTCCCCTGGAGAGCACACCTCAGAATCACCACACTGGAGGACACAGAGTTGGGTCTTATCCACCTTTGCCATCTCTCATTGGTGGAGGGTTGCCTCAGGGGCATGAGCTCCCCTGCACTTCCAACTTATCCCCAAGAATTCATGGAGGCATGGGGAGAGTGCAGGAGGAACCACTCAGGCAGAGAAGTGAGTGGCAGGTGCTTGAGGAGGGAAGCTGTTGGTGTGTTGAAAACTGTTTTCCCCTGCAGCTGCAGGTGGTCTCAGGTGGGCCAGGGAATATGAGGCAGGCAACTACCTTCCTCTTACTCCCACCTCTCTCCTCTCAAATATGCTTTGAAAGTCCTTGACAAAGTTGCCTTACAAAAGAATTATACCTCTGGCCCTTACCAGATATGTTATCATATGCTGACTTTAACCTCTCTGGATCTCAAATGCTTCAAGATGAAGGTGGTAACAGTATCCACTTTATATGGTTTCTGAGGAGACTAAAATATGGCACTCCATGTAAAGCCCTTAGCACAGCGTCAGCACAGCACTGAATTAAATACTGGCAATTGTTATGAGTTTTGTTTTGTATTTATAAGAAGTTTTTGGTTTCCTAATGCACATAAAAGTGATGTTTATACTATATTGTCGTCTATTAAGTGAGCAAAAACGTATGTCTAAAAAGCAACATATACAGCTTAATTTTAAATTACTTTGTTGCTAAAAGATGCTAACAGTTATCTGAGCCTTCAGTGAATCATAATCTTTTTACTGAGAGAGGGTTTTGCTTCAGTGTTGATAGCTGCTGACTGATCAGGGTAATGGTTGCTGAAGCCTGGGATAGCTGTGGAAATTTCTTAAAATAAAGACAGAAATGAACTTTGCCATATTGATAGACTCTTCCTTTCATGAAAGTTTTCTCTGTAGCATGAAATACTTTTTGAGAGCATTTAGCCCACAGTAGAACTTTTTTCGAAATGGAGGTCAGTCCTCTCAAACCCTGCCACTGCTTTATCAACTAAGTTTATGGAACATTCTAAGTCCTTTGTTGTCATTTCAACAATGTTCACAGCATCTTCACCAGACGTAGATTCCATCTCAAGAAACCACTGTCTGCTCATCCATAATAAGCAACTCTTCATTCTTTGAAGTTTTATCAGAGATTGTAGCAGTTCAGTTACATCTTCAGGCTCTACTTTTAACTCTAGTTTTCTTGCTATTTCTACCACATCTGCAGTTAATTTCTCCATATGAAGCCTTGAAGCCCCCAAAGACATCCATTGATTTTTTTACCTCCTCCCATTAATTATGAATGTACTTCATGGCATCTAGAATGGTGAATCCTTTCCAGAAGGCTCTCAGTTGACTTTGCCCAGATCCATCAGAAGAATCACTATCTATGGCAGCTAAAGACTTAAAAAAATATATTTCTTAAATAGTAAGACTTGAAAGTTGAAATTACTTCTTGATGCATAGGCTGCAGGATGGATGTTATATAAGTAGGCATGAAAATAATACTAATTACCTTGTACCTCTCCACCAGTGCTCTTGAGTGACTAAATGCATTGTCAATGATCAGTAATATTTTGAAATGAATATTAAATGAGCAGTAGGTCTCAACACTAGGATTAAAGTATTCAGTAAGCTGTGTTATAAATAGATATGCTGTCATCAGACTTTGTTCTATTTATAGAGTATAGGTAAAGTAGCTTGAGCAAAACCCTTAAGGGCCCTAGGAGTTTCAGAATGGAAAATGAGCATTGGCTACAACATACAGTCACCAGCTCCACTAGCTTCTAACCAGAGAGTCAGCCTGTCCTTTGAAGCTTTGAAGTCAGGCATTGACTTCTCCTCTCTAGCTAGGAAGGTCCTAGATGGCATCTCCTTTCAATGGAAGGCTGTTTCCTCTACATCGAGAACCTATTGTTCAGTGTAGCCACCTTTATCAATTACCTTAGCTGGAGCTGGATAACTTGCTGCAGCTTCTAAATTAGCACTTGTTACTTTACCTTGAACTTTTATGTTATGGAGACAGCTTATTTCCTTAAACCTCATGAACCAACCTGTGCTAGCTTCCAACTTTTCTTCTGCAGCTTCCTCACCTCTCTCAGCCTTTATCAACAATGAAGCTGTTTCATTTTCTTATTATTCATGTGTTCACTGGAGTAGCACTTTACATTTCCTTCAAGAACTTTTCCTTTGTCTTCACAACTTGGCTGATTGATGCAAGAGGCCTAGCTTTTGGCCTGTCTTGGGTTTTGACATGTCTTCCTCACTAAGCTTAATCTTTTCTAGCTTTTGATTTAAAGTGACAGACAGGGACTCTTCCTTTCATTTGAACACTTAGAGGCCATTGCAGGCTTCTTAATTGGCCTTATTTTAGTATTGTTGTGTCTCAGGGAACGGGGAGGCCCGAGGAGAGACAGACGACTGTTGGAGCAGTCAGAACACACACAACATTGATCAATGAAGTTCACCGTCTTATATGGCACAGTTTGTGGTGCCCCAAAACAACTGCAGTAGTAACATTGAAAATCACACTGATCATAGATCACCATAACAGATAAAATAATAATTTTTAAAAGTTTGAAATATTCCAAGAATTACCAAAATGTGATACAAAGACACAAAGTGGGCACCTGATGTTTGGAAAACTGATGCTGATAGACTTACTTGACACAGGGTTGCCACAAATCAATTTGTAAAAAAACACACCATATCTGCAAAGCACAGTAAAGCAAACTGCAATAAAATGA
This sequence comes from Pan troglodytes, assembly GCF_028858775.2. Taxonomy (NCBI): domain Eukaryota; kingdom Metazoa; phylum Chordata; class Mammalia; order Primates; family Hominidae; genus Pan; species Pan troglodytes. The sequence goes on along the minus strand of NC_072413.2, from coordinate 53,973,009 downwards.
GGTATGCCTATACTTTGGTTCAGTGCACTGAGGAGCCTTTGAAGGCTTTTAACCAGGGACGTGATATGGTCAAAGCAGTACTTTAGGAAGAATTATTCAGCAATATGTATGGGTGAGTCATGACAGGGAAAGAAGAGAAGGTGGAGGTCAGTTTAGTAAGCTTTGTCTCCTCATCGCTTTTTTGGCATTAAAAACCATAAAAGCCACATTGATTGTAAGTATAGAGTTTGCACAGTGGGCTCTCTTACACATCCAATAACAAGATTCAGTTCTCTCATCAATCATCTGGGTTCCATCACTACTTGGAAACGATTTTGTGTCATTAACTACCTGGCCCCACATGTTTCTCAGACTCTCCATAGGGTAGGGCCAAGCCTCTCCTATTGATGACTATTTTTATTTCAGCCAGACCACAGTAAATATGACTTGCGCCTAACGTGCTTCACACATCATCTTAACATTGCTTTATAATTTTTAACCCTCACATATTCCGCATTGCCTTAACCCCTGCCTCAGGGTAGACACACGGGACTTTCTCCTCCTACCTAGCCAAATTTCTACAGAATTTATCTTTTGAACAAAGTTTGAGTTCTCTAGATATTTTATTCTTCAATTCTATCTCAGAATCCTCCAAATGCATGTCCTATCCATTGTTTCTGCCCATGAGCAGCACAATGAATGCCCATTGTTCACTTTATCATTAAGACAGAGCATCTATTTGCAGTCCTTTCTGTCATTAGAATTCGAAACTGAGAGATAAGTTATTTGGACAGAAACATTTCCCCCTGCTGCATAGCAATGGGCTGGTATCCAAGCAGGGCCCAAGGGCACATCTCCAAATGGCAGATGGCGAATAACTGGCTTTGTATAAGTAACTCAACCTGATGATTACATCTAATAATTTCAGGCCCGATCCTGGGGACTCTGCCAGTACAGAGAGCAATCCTACCACCATTTCCAGTGTGAAGAATTCTTGACAGCAAGCATAATTTCATTTAAAAAACTCTCTGTGTATGTATATGCATATATATAGATGTTAAGAGGTACAGTCCCACACAAGCTGGCAGTCACTTTTGCTGGTTCTTTACCTATTGCTTTTAATAAATCATTATTACTTTCTGTGTACAGCCTCTCAGCCAAACTATAAATCTTTGGAAGATAATTGGCATCTACTTACGTAAAGCAATAATCATAGTGTATTTACTATTTGCTGAGTATTTGTTACATGGGAGGCACTGAAATGGCTCTCTTAATTTTCACAGTAAGCCCAGGAAATATGTATTATTAACCTCACACTACAGATGAGGAAAGTTAAGTAATATGTTCAACACTATTTTGTTAGCAAGGGTGGGCTGGGAATTGGAATTTGAGTTTTTTTTCTGGGTAGGGTCTCTTTAGGAATCTGTAAACATTTGCTAAATGAGTGAATGAGTAAGGGACTCTAAAACCTATATTTTTAATCTCTATGTTATACAGGACTAATTTATAGCCATGATAATAAGCCTTGGACATTGCATATGTTCCCTAACTGTAGGTGATTAAAATTACATAAAATTAACAGTTGTCTTCAAAATGTAACACTAAGGGAAAAAAATCCAGGAAGCTGCACAAGTAAGGGGACCTATGAGTGGAGGTTCCCTACCCTATACACTATTCATCTTTATAGCCATCACTGACCACCACCGTTCCCTAGGTCTGAGCGTGGACTCCAACAGGCCACACCTATCAAGGACTGGCCAAAAGAAATAGATCGGTTTCGCCTTGGGCCATTAAATTCACACACCAAGATTATGTCTTCAGGGAACCGGAAGACATTGGCAGAAGACTTCCTGTGAGCAAGTCATGGTGCTAGAGCCTAGGGTTGAGTTCTAACCTTCTCACCCACAGTCTGGGTTCTGGAGTCCATTTCCACTATGTGGGATGCATCATTGCTATTAATATTTATCTTTCTTGGGATCTTATTAATGAGCCAATAGACTGATAAACACACTCAATCCATGCACCATATTCTTTGATATTATAAAGCTAAAGAAGCAATATACTGTTACTTGGCTAGAGGCTGCTGTGCTCTGCCACCTAAATGTGCGCCAACATTTCTCCATGGCTAAATTAAATGACTAGCGGGAATGAGAGTCCATTCACGTTTGGCTCCCCCCATCTCTTTTTCTTAGTAGTTACATCTTTTTAACTCATTTCTCCCTTGAACAAGTGAATTTTCCTTTCTATTGCAGGTTATCTCTTGAGTTCACTGTTATGTCCATTTTAATTCTTGCATTCCCTTATGAGATATTCATTCTAAATGAATTGCTATCCTGTCAGTTACATAGCTTGGCTCCTGGCATGGGAATTGTATTTCTTTAATGGCTTTATTCATCTAAACATATTCTTTTTAGAGATCTCCATTATACCCCAGTCCTTGGAGGGAGCCCTGGCAATTGAAGAATAGGGCCTTTGGCTGCCAAGAGGCCTGAGAAACAAATCTGAAATATTTTAAAACTAAAAGAGCTCATGAACTGATGCGTGTCCTGGATTGACTGTTACTGGGCTCTCAGCACCAAACACAACACAAAACGGCAATTCTTCTTCTTGGCTGTCAGGGTGCCAAATGAGTTTTTTCTGTGCTTAAAAATGGACAGAGGTTTGCAGTAATTGAATGAAATAATGTACAATAATTTTAAATATTGTTCATTCGGAGAGAGATTAGGCTTTAATTAAATGGTGTCATTTAATATACCGTCCAGCAGACACTGTAATTGGTTTCTTTAGCAGAGAACACAGTAATATCTGAGCTTTACTAAAGTGATAACGATACTAATTTAGCTCAGTGGATACATAAACAGCATGGCTGCCTCTGACATCCCCAGTGAACAAGAAGTAAACTATGATCATGACACCTGCACAACTCTCAATCAGTCATTTCTTTCTGAAATAAAATTAACAATCACTCAGACTAAACAAAATCTGTTTACATTAAACAGGTTTGATATCTGGGATTTTTAGGGCATTAAGTTGTTCATTTCTTTGAATACAAAAAGGTAGGGCTGTCTTCAAAGTAGTTATGAAATTACATGTCATTTTAGCAGGAAGAATTGCATTTATTATTTTTAAAACCTGATATAAATGCAAAATAGCACTCACCGGTCCATTCAAAGAGGGCAGGCAATTTTCTGGCACCATAACAGTTGCATATTTTAACTCCTGTCTTCTCTTGGTCATTTACAAGGACATGTTCATTTCCAGGCTTGGCTCCTGTTTCCTCATTGCTCATTCCTGAAATGTGATACAATAAGGTCCGATTGTCTTTAAGCCATTCTGCTTGATAATTCTGTACAAAGCCAGAAAGCAGGTTGGGGGTTGGGGTGGGGTGGGGTGGGGGAATTTACCTGAATCTAAATGAAAGAAACAAATTACCTTCCAAGATCTAATGCCCCAGACATATTTCAAAGTCACCAGAGATTAGATTACATTCCTTTTCTAAATTCTTTGTTTGCAAAAATATATGCACTGCACCTAGGGATGGAAAACTTTCATTTCCCTGTTTGCAAATGACCATCCACATGTTTATTTTGGAAAAGAATGGAAACATTGATTATAGCAAAGAGTTGGCTGGATCGCAATGTCATAAAAACAGTCTAGCTCTATCACTGGGTGGAGAAACAGAACTGGCAACCACTGGATAGGGTCCCTGGGGTGTGACTCCACCTTTATAGACTTTCCAATGGGTTATCAGCGATTTGTCACAGCGCTCAGAGCTCCTCCCTGCCCCATCCAAACTCAAGGAGGAGGCCGGGTGTGGTGGCTCACACCTGTAATCCCAGAACTTCGGGAGGCCAAGGGGGATGAATCACCTGAGGTCAGGAGTTCAAGACCAGCCTGGCTAACATGGTGAAACCCCATCTCTACTAAAAACACAAAAATTAATGGGCCTGGTGGTGGGCGTCTGTAATCCCAGCTGCTTGTGGGGCTGAGGCAGGAGAATCGCTTGAACCTGGGAGGTGGATGTTGCAGTGAGCTGAGATCACACCACTGCACTCCAGCCTGGGCAGCAAGAGCAAAACTCTGTCTCAAAAAATTAATAAATAAATAAACAAATAATTAAAAAAAAACCTCAGGGTGTTCCCAGGCTCATCTTCAGAAGATGACAAATGTAACTGGGGACATAGGAATGACGACAACGCTTCCTATTTTTAAATTGCATCCTGAAAACTCAAAAATCAGGATAATCTCAACAAACTCAGGAAAGCTGGCAGCCCAAGTTGGAGAAAAAGACCCTGAGCTAAATAAAGGCTGCCCCAGAGGCCGCTTGTGTCCTCATGGTTAAAGGACAAACCATGCGGCAACACAACCCACATCACAGTCCAGCTGTCATGGGCCATTATATTAACTGATGGTATGAGTGAGCCACCAGGACTCCTGCACTCCTTGGGTTTTCTTCCTTACAAAGCAAACCACATTCACTGGACTGGAGAACAACCACAAGAAAGCTACTATATTCTGAACAATTAGGGCCTCTGCTTTGCTTCCCTGAAAATGACTCTTTAAGCCAGGGTCATCCAGTTGCCACCAGAGCACCATTCTGGACAAGGCCCCATTGACCTCTTTGCCAAATCCAGTGGCCTATTTTCAGTCATTGCCCTTCTTGACCTTTCTGGGACAATTCCAATGGTTAACTGCTGCCTTTCTGAACGCTCCCCTCCACCGGCTCCAGCAACCTGTGATACACTCTTTCTCCTTTTTGAGTGCCAGAGTAATTGTTTTAGAATGTGGATGTGCTCAAGTTATCCCCCTGTTTGAACCTTACATTGGCTTCCAGCTCCTACAAGATAAAAACCAAAACTCAGTGGCATAGCACTACAGAGAAAGCTACAAAGATGCCCTCAAACATCCTTCTATTCCTGCCTTGTTGCCTGAAACTTCCTTACTGCCATCTGTCTACCTAATCTCTCTCTACTTATCTCTTTCTCCCTCTCTCTCTCAGAATTTCCTGTGATTATCTCAGCATTCTACATTTTCCCAAGTCTCTGGGTCTTCCTCCATAATGGGACTCAAGTTATGTCTCTAATCTAAACATGTAAACTTCCTCCGAGCCCTTCCTGGCCCATGCAGGTAAGGTCTGCTCTTGCTTTGCCTGTCATTGGCACCTTGCACAGAGCTTAACATGTTACAGGTATGTGACATATGTTTGCTGCAATGAGTTAAGTTGATGTCCCGAATATTTAGTCACACTGTTTCTCATGTCTCCACCGAATGTTCTGTGTATCTTAAGTCTTACAAATTTTAACGTGGCCTTAATTAACTGGATAGGAATTATATCTACCAAAACCAAGATTTTGCAGGCCAAGGACCTTAGCCTGGTGCTTGGCACATAGTAGGCACCCAGGAAATATGTGCTGGGTGAGGGCAGAGACTCTGGAAAGTGGTCCTGTGAGCATCCAGAGTGGATTTCCTTCTGAACTCCTGTTTTCTCCCTTTCTCAGGGTGGCATTTCTATAACTTTATCAGTGTCTCACAGCAGTCTGTTGAATTCTGTTTCCTGGATTCCTGCAATGACCCAGCAGTCTCAAAGCCAGCAAGGACCGGTGTGGCATTTCAGCCACAGCCTCTCTCACAGTCTCCTTCAGGGCACACCAGAGCCTAACACACACAGGATAAAGAAGCCTGTTCGAATCTAATCAAAGGACTGCTTCATAAGTCTTCATTTCCCCACATTCTCTGCATTCTCCTGCCTCCTCCCTTGGACACCCACCAGGAAATAACAGCAGCCCCACAAGCCTGCAAGATAAACCCACTGGGATGACAGCCATTCCCCACAATTGAGCACACTGCCTCGCAAGATGCCCATACATTTTGCATTAAACACAGTGCATTAAATTAAAAATGAAACTTAAGTTGTTTGGTTAATGGCTTTCCCAGGCCTGAGGTTGAGACCAGACCACTGATCCGTCTCTTCAAGAATGTCAGCTGGTTTTGCTGCTTGCCACAGACAGTGTTTAGCTATTATGTGGCACATGAAGCACTTTTATTCATTCTTAAACCTAATGTCCAATTAAGTGAGAAAGGGGATTCATTAAATAATTTAAACTAGATCCAAATTAAAGGGCAGTTCTCTCAGTTGTACTTGCAAAAGAGTCCAATTCAACTGAAAGAATCATTTTAAACCAACGTTTGTTTGGGATGTTCTCAGATATAGGTAATTTTAAACCAGCTCCATTTACATCATCTTTTCATAGGTAACTTAAGAAAATCTAGCCTGTGGCACCCACATACAACATTTTCTCCCTGCTAATGAATTAAACTTAATTCTTTGAAAAATCACATGAGTTTTGGTCAAAATTATATGTTCAGCTTTTACTTATGAGGACCTGTTACACTGGAAGATGAGTCATATTCATTGCCAAGATGTGAGAAAAAAAAACCCTTGAGTGCCATCGGGAAAACTGGTCAGTTGTAGACATCATTTATATCAGTTTATTCTTAGAAGAGCTGAGAAAAGAACTCAGAACATTTGACCTCTACTTCCGTACATTTCTACCTCACCTGCTTAATAATTTCCCAGGAAGACCTGTAGCCCAGAGCTGAGCCATAGGAAATGCAGTTTAGAGGGTTCCAGTCAATTAACCCACCAGGTATTTGCAGAATGCATTATTGTGCTAGGGAAGGCAAGAAGAGAAAATTAATCTCCTGTTCCTGAAAGTTGGTTTCTCTAAGATTGTATGCAGTTCTTAATGCCAATTGGAAATGTAACCTGTTAAAGGTGGCAGAAAACCTGCAAGTATTCCTCTCAAGTCCAGGCCTTGACCCAGGCCACTGGGGCTTCTACAATAACTCCTATCCTGCACATTCCACTAAGGGAGGAGACCACCCCTCCTATTGTCTTATGCCCAATTTCTGCCTCCAAAGAAAGAAGAAGTAAAATCTAAAAGGCAGAAATGAAATCCACAGGCAGACAGCCCGGCGCCGCACCCTGGGCCTGGTAGTTAAAGATCGACCCCTGACCTAATCGGTTACGTTATCTATAGATTACAGACACTGCATGGAAAAGCACTGCGAAAATCCCTGTCCTGTTCTGTTCCGTTCTGATTACCGGTGCATGCAGCCCCCAGTCACATACCCGCTGCTTGCTCAATCGATCACAACCCTCTCACGCGGACCCCATTAGAGTTGTAAGCCCTTAAGAGGGACAGGAATTGCTCACTCGGGGAGCTCGGTTGTTGGAGACGTGAGTCTTGCCGAAGCTCCCGGCTGAATAAAGCCCTTCCTTCAACTCAGTGTCTGAGGGGTTTTGTCTGCAGCTTGTCCTGCTACACCACTATGCCCTTTTCCAAACAGTGAGTCCAAAGAAAAGTACATAAAAATCATCCTTTCAGCAGACCTTCCTTGGATAACCTAAGTCCCAAGTTCACTTTCATGACCACCTGCAAAACTCTCTGGGCTGAGGGAGCTGTTCTTACAGGCTAATTTGTGCCTTAACTGGATGGGAATTATATCTACCACCTTTTTCAGGTGCAATTTCACAGACAGACTTGGTGGGCTTTGGATTTGTCTTTTCCTCTCTTCAGTCAATGGAATAATAATGAAAATAGTTATCATTATTATTTACAACAAAATACTTATTTCCAGGTGCCCTCTTGATATTGAGCAGATAATTAGCACAGCCCTCCTCTCCCCCCAGGGAAAATCAGGCTGGGGCCAGCCCAAGCCAGAGCCCCCTCTTCATGCTGTTCCATGCTGCTCCCAATGCTGGTTTCCAGCTGCTCCCCTTCACAGGGGTTGCCAGCAGTGTCTTCTGGCAACTGTTCCTCCTGGGGCATCTCTCATTACAGCCGCACCTTCCACCTTGCCTGTCCCTTGCCCCAGTCTATCACTTGGGAAATTTTCAGCTGCTCCAGTCTGTGGCTTCTCTTGCCTCCAAGAACAAGTCTATAACTTCCCAGGAGCCGGAAACCTTCATTTACATTCTCAGCACCACCTCCAGAGAGTGACTTCCCAAAGGGTCCACTCAGTGTCTTCTAGAAGCAGCTACAAACGTCTGCGTCCCCTTTAACAAACATTAAGAGAAAGAAAACCACAGTGACATGTATTAAGAGGGAGATGGCTACACAGCATTTTTACCTGCATATTTATTTTCATTTTCACAAAAGTCATACAAGGTAAGTGGTGTTATTTTATAAGTGAAGGTCATGGCAAAAAGCCCCAAATTCTTCTTCTGTTCCTCTGCCCTCTCTTTCACTTTTGGAAGGCATAAGGAAACCTAATTACTCTGCTCTTGTCACTTCTTGCCCCAAATCATCCATGATTCCCCAGAGTCTGTGGAATAAAGTCCTAATTCCTTACCCTAGGGCACAAGGCCATATACAATATGATTAGGCCTGCAATATGATTTCCCATTTTGTTTCCTAGTCCTCTCTTATATGCATGCTGTGATCTAGGCAAAGTGAATTCCTGAGTGCCTCCCACTTACCCATGTATGATGCTATGAGAAAAGCATTAGATTTGGATACAGACAGATTTGTTCAGATCCCCAACTCTGCCCTTAACTAACTGTTTTACCTCAGAAAAGTAACTAAAGCCCTCTGAGCCCCAGTTTTTAAAATCAATGCATTCATTTAAAAAACACTTATTGGTGAACAAAGAGACTTAGTTCTTGTAGCTCTGCAGCTCACCCTCTGGGTTGAAGTGGAGGGATGGGGGAGTTGCTCAATCTGGGTGCTGGTCCAGTGAGTGGTGGGCAGTCAGAGGGAGGTACAGAGGAGAGAACTGAAAGACTTTGAGTAACTGGAGGCTGGAGGTGCAATGGAGAATGGTCCCAAATGAGGCTGGAGAAGGAAGCAGAGGTTGGATTATGAAGGCTTTTTAAGCTTTGTTCAAGAATTTGGACTTTATTTGAAGGGAAATGAAGAGCAATCACAGGGTCTTAATCAGAAGAATGTGACCCAGTTTGCATCCTACAAGGATCTCTCTGGCTGCTGTGTGGGGAATGGATTGGATGAGAATGGGTGGGAGGGTAAGACCAGGAGCAGCAAGGCCAGCTAGCAGAAGGTGGTTGCAATAGTGCGTGAAAGATCATGTGGCCTGGACCAGGGCCAAGGCAGCCAGGCACCAGGAAAGTGGGTAGACTCCAGGGATGTTTAGAGGTTGGGATCAACAGGGCTGGATGATGCTGATGGGCGGAGTGGGGAGAGGCAAGAATCATGAGCAGGACTCAAGTTTGGGCAACAGAATGGACAGTGATGCTATTAACTGAGACAGACACACAGGACACAAGGGAGCTGGAGCCAGAGGAGGCAGAAAGAAGTGATGAGTTCAGCTTGGACATTTTGAGTTCGAGGTGGTTATGGGACAAACAACAATACCACTCCATGGGGTTCTTATAAGAATTAAGTGACACAACATATGCAAAATTCTGGCACCCGGTGGATATCCACCAAAGTGTAGTTTTCTTTTCTGTTTCTCAAACCATTTCCCTTGCCTGGAATGCCCTCTTTCTCATTTCCATAAGTGTGAATATAACCCATATTGCAGAGCCCATCTCAAAAATCACCTTCTAGCACTTCCCCAACCTTCCTAGTCAGAAGCTTTCCATACTCTGACCTCCCAGAGCATATGCTTGACCTTGCATTGTAGTTATTTGTAGCTCTGTCATGTTGCTCCTATAGCTACGGACATTTCGTTAATGATAGAACCCATGCCTGATTGACCTCTGACCCTCACATTGGCATTTGGTAATAAACAATAATATTTATATAATAATAAAAGAATTGTTATGTATGTAATAATATATATTGCAATATACCATTTATAATGTATAGTATATTATAATAAAATATAATCATATTAGTGTAATAATTCAGGGAGCCAATACAGTTATTACTAAATGAATCTGTATATTTTGCCAGACCATTTTTCTCCTGAAAGTAGTAAAGAGTGGTGGGGAAAAGAGCGTCGGTTTCTGAATAAAACTGACTTCAGTAAGTAGTTCTTTCATTTCCTAATAGTGTGACTTCAAATAAGTTAACCTAATATCTCTGACCCTCAATTTCTTTATCTGGAAAATGGTAATAGAATTACCTGACTCTGGAGGTGACCATGGAAATAGATGAACTACAGTAAGTAAAGTGTCCAGGACAGTATCTGGCCCTTCAACACTAAATTCTGGCTTCTTCACACTCCCACTGTTAGCATTCACTGAAGATCAAGGAGGAATGGAGAACCAAACACTGGCAATAAGAAGACAATATTTATATATTTCAAATGTCTTCAGATATATTTATTGAGTATGCTCACTTATAGTACAAATTTCCGGTATGTCTGCTGCTGTTATTAACGCCGCAATACTTCATTCCATGGTCTGTTTTCATTTCCCATTATGTTATATGCCTTGCTTCCTCTTACTTTGTCATTTCTGCAAATTTGTATAATATTCAGAAATGATAAACAAGGGTCATTGCTTTGATCAGAGTCTAACAGAAATCACTGATAGAAAGCTGGCCTGCCTATTGTTTAAAGAATCTTCCGAGGATGGGAGACGATGAAGTAGAAAACAGAACCAAATATTGACCGAAGGCAGCCACAGAAGTCAGAATGCCACCCTATCTAATCAGGACTTAAAAGAAACAGCAAAATGGGTAAAATTGAACTTGAGAGATGCAAAGGCTCAGAGATGAGGAGTAATTTGAAAATGTGTGCATTGAGGGATAAAAGGGATCAGTGTCTTCTCATTAATATCCAAATTGGCTTTATATTTTTCAGGATCAATCACATAATTAAATATATATCTGGCAAACGATAGCATAAAATCATTTGTTTATAGTACACCATATTAAGAAGTGTTTTTTAAAAGTTCAAAATAAAAACAGGAATTATGGCCATGAAAGAAGAGCAGACACATCATTTATGAGTTTTCCCTGTGTTTGCACTAAAAAGGCAAGATGATTCATTTTCCATGCAAAACATGCTTGAGATTGAGAAGAAAGTTACTGCCAGCAATTTCTGAATCTTCTCTGGGTAATCAATCAAGGTATAGAATTTAGAACCAGGCGGCTCCCTCCCCAGTGGACCAACCTTCATCTGTATCTGCCCTTGTCAAAACAGTTGCAATACCAAACTGGAAGGCAAGATCCTGGGCACCATTCCAGGTGAGTGGAGTGGAATTCTATGCACTGAGTTTTGACCCCCGGCTTCACCCTCATGTGTAAAACGGACATAATATAGTCTCTTGTCTATGTATGCATGTTACCCAAGTGAAGGCATGGCTCAGAGTTTCTCTCACACTAATCATAGCTTTCAGAGATGGAGAGAGTATAATTCTAATTCTGCTGAAACAACCAGACAATCCTGTCTGAGAAGAAAAGCCCTAAAATCTGTCCTTAGCCCAAGGTCACACCAATTTTGGGCTCTCTCCTTTCCCTATCAGCTCCCCTTTGAGATCCCAACATGCCTTACAGTTGAGGCCATATGGGTCATGTCTTTTTGCAGCATTTTTCCTGAAGAAGGTCCAGAGTTTCAATGCTGTTACTTTCTTCTAAGGCAACATTACAATCATATTTTAATGAACTCATTCTCATCAGCTTTCTGTCTTAGTTGATGTTTTCCTTTGGGATCTGTATGGTCTTAGAGAACAAGACCTATGTCCATTTTACCTACTGTGCAATTATCAATGGCATTTTAATAAAGATAATTTAAAATCTCACATCTGCTTCTAGAGTTCTTGGAGATTAGTTTTCAGGAATCTGGAAGGGAGGGCTTCTGAGCTTCCACTGGCAACCACTCAACTTTTATGACCTCGGTGGGTGGCAAAGGGGGTGTAGGGGGCTGTTGCGGTCAGAGACAACCCTTCTTGTCACTATATCTGTCTTTCTTTTAGGGTTCTGGGGAAAAAAAAAAGCCAGGGATCAGCTAACCTTCAGCCCTACCCAGGCCACAACTTCCAGTAGCAGAAGACTGCCAGAGCTCAGACATACAAGCACTCGGTGGACAGAAGATGCCTGAGCTGAGTAGTGGGGCAACCCCACCATGGATATTGTCATTTGGGGAGGGCAAGCTGGACTCATATAGCCTGGGGACAGCCAATCCTATTGCCAACTTAGTTTAAAATCCAACAACAGACTGTCAGCTTACAAATGTCTTTAAACCTGGCTGGGAAATAAGAGCTCAAGTTTTCTCAACAAGAAGGAATCATGGGTTTAGAAAGGGCCATGGGAATACACAGCCAGTTGTCTGCCTTCTGCATATCCTAGAGAGTTACACTTCTACCCTGTGTTTAGAGATTCAGAGAGCAGAATATTTTGCAGGCACCCAGCACCATCCAAGTTCTTTATTCAAGAATGGTTTATTGAGCACCTACTATGAGCTCAGGAAGTAACAAATAAATGTTACTTTTACCATCTGGCTAAAATTTTTTACAAGACACTTCAACCCCTTGCTCCCTGTTCTGGATTAGAATACAAGAATTTCTGAACTAGAAATATCCTGGAAATTGAATTCAAATCCTTCTTTTTAGGGGTGAGGAAATAAAGCCCAGGAGGCCAGGTGAATTTTTCAGTGTTCTGAAAGCAGATATGACAGAGGTAAGATGTGAGCGCAGGCCTCCTAGCTCGCTGTGCAGTGTCATTTGCCTGCTGCTTGACATTTCTTGCAGTGTACCCTGGCATGAGCTTCACCGAGTCCCCACAGAAATACGCTGAAGCACCCAAACATTATTTTCCCAGCAATCCATAAGCCTTTAGGTCTGCATTGTGTTATCTGTGGGGCCCCTAGGCACTTCTGTCTTTGTGGGCCTCTTCCTCCATTAAAAAAAAAAAAATTTAAAATTCCATTTAACAACTGAGCTGGGATGAAGCTGGATATACTCATATTATATATAAAAACATTTTCTTTAACCTAAAAGTTAATTTTTTTCTTCTGATTTTAAAAGAAATTAAAACTTCTTCGTGGACCCCTAAAAGTCTTGTGGGCCCTGGGCAGTATGCCTCCTACGTTAATGGATAAGTCAGTCTTGCACTCACTAAATGCAAGTCACAGAATCCCTTCCTGGAAAGGAGACTGAGAAATGTAAAGATCTTTCCCATCAGCCAGCACATAAGAACGCTGGAGAGAAAGGATGCACTTTTTTTCAGGAGTAGTGGATCTGTTTCCTTCAGAAATGGTAAAGACTGGCATTTACTAAAATAAAAACTGTGCTAGTCACAGATCATTTCCTCCATCAGTGTCTCCCCACTAAGGAAACCCAGATGCAAACATTTTGGTTGAGTCACGCCTGTAAATTCTCCTGCCCTCTTTTGCCCAATCATTTCTAACAACAGCCAACCATTCCAGGGGCTGAGATAATAAGCCCATCTTCAGCGAGGTAATATCTTATTTCACTTCATCATCAGTTATATGATTGGTGTCATCTTTCTTAATAAAAAGCCATTGCTAAAAGCTATCTCCACTAAATACTCTTGACATCACTTCCTTTAATAGAGCTTAAAAGTTATAAAATATTTAAGCGGCAAAGCGTGACAGCGCATTTACTACTCTGGGCCATTCATTCAGCTCTCACTCCTGGTGTGAGACAAGATGCTGAAGGCCAGTCTGTTGCCTGCCTCCCCTGGAGTTTGAGGGCAGATGCTGAAGGCTACCTCATCGGGAAAACTAATTTACTACCAACATTGGTCTTAAAAATAATTACTAGATGGAAAAGCATCAACACAGATGATTACCATAAAAATAAACTGACCCCCTGACAGTACCACGTGTCTCGCTGTCTGTCCTCTGATTATTCTATAATATTGTAGTCTCTCTGTGCCAGTGAATGCTAACTTGAGTGAGGCCCCCTTAAGCAAGGCAAAAGACTGTGTGAGCCACTAACATCACCTATTCCCAATTTTCAGTGGAGAAGGAACTCAATGATCACAAGAACTGAAGAGAAACTAAATAGAAACCCAAAAACTACCGTGCAGCATTGTACACACACAAAACAAGCTTTGAACAGAAGTAAGAGCTACAAATAGAAGTTGATTAATGGTAGAACAGCAATGAAAAGCCACAATCATCCAAAGCAAAACTCATATTCTGTGCTGATAAGGATGCATTCTTTCTCACAAGTTTCAAGAATTCCAATAATCTATAAAAGGGTTCTATGCCCAATAGGAACTTTTCCAAATAAGTAAGTCATTTTAATAGCATAGCTATTATGCCTTAGTTGGCTCTCCTAATGTGTTAATTTATGAATATCAAATTTCAGTAAGCTTTAATACTTCAGTTTGTAAGTTACTAGACATTAGTTGTAAGTAAAAACAAAAATCTGTAAAATTATGCAATCATTTGCATATATGATCCAAAGAAAAGACTTGTTCTTTTGAACTAGTTTTCACCTCACCCTTGAAAGCTATCAGCGGGCTACACTTAGAGAAACATTGTTCTGTTGAGACGTGCCTCACACATAGTAGGTGCTCAACAAAGCAAAAAAGTTTGATCCTCCATCCTGGCTAACACGGTGAAACCCCATCTTTACTAAAAATACAAAAAATTAGCTGGGCGTGGCAGCATGTGCCTGTGGTCCCAGCTATTCGGGAGGCTGAGACAGGAGAATGGCGTGAACCCGGGAGGCAGAGCTTGCAGTGAGCCGAGATCGTGCCACTGCACTCCAGCCTGGGTGACACAGTGAGACTCCGTCTCAAAAACAACAACAACAACAACAACAACAAAAATTTGATCCTAATAGTTCCCACCATTCTCTCCTAGCCTCTCTCTCTTTAGTAGGATGATAAATCATCACCTTTCTAAGAAAACACGTTTGCTTGGTATAATGCAGAGTCTGAGAGCCAAGATATGAAGTCCATATTCCTTGCTCTTTAAAAGCATCTCCCAAAAACATCCACAACTCTTTTGCAGGTGAGATAAAATTAATCTTTTTAATGTCTTTAAAGTGAGTGGTTGAAGGCTTTGAGAAATCAGATCAAAAATGGAAAATGTGGAGTGGAATGTGAGTATAATTAGGCGGTAGCTCATGTCCTGACAGACGATTCCAGAGGAAAAAAAACAAACAAAGCCTGCCATATGTTCAGCTTTCTGTTAAACCACTGTAGACAGAGATCTTTACAGAATATTCTATAGCATATGTCTAGTCAGTATGTTTGTTCCACCCTACTTGTTGCCAAGTTCTAAATGCTTGAAATAATTAACCTTTGCCTCCTCTTTGGAAAGCTTTGCAATACATTCCCAAAAACAAGGCTTTATTCTGTCAACCTTAGAGGTCGTATCCCACCAAAATTCACCAATGAAATAGATTTATTCTCCCCTGAAATTCAGTCCCAGCATTTATGGTAGGAAATCTGTTTTCCAGAATGCAGTTCAGCTGGTTGTACAAACATGTGCCAAACACTAGCTTTTCAACCATTACAAAGTGTATACAAGAAATGATATTAATGAAACATGGACGATACTCAGTGTTAAGTTGCCATTTGTATGAACATGGGTTTTTAAAATCCGTTGTTTCACTGAATATTGAGTAAGTACCTACTACATGGTAAGTGCTTCAGATGCAAATATAAGTGAGACCAGTTCTCTGATCAAAAGAACTTACACCCAAATAGTGGAAACATGCCTGCAAAGAACTATTTCTCTTACAAAAGGAAGATATGGGGGATCGTACTGGGTCGATCAGCTAAGCTGGATCTGTGTTTCTCAGAATCCCCTTCCCTGCACAGTTCTAGGTTGCCACAGGTCACAAGAGCTGTTTTACAGGCAACTTGAAAGCAGAAGTGAAATCGCCACATTTCTTTTACACTGGAGGGTTGGGGTAGGGGCAGGGGTGCTCTGGGAATCCCACATACGCAGCTGCTTACCAGTCGTCTTGCCTGGAGGCGGACGGTGGTGCAACAACAAGGCCCACACAGACTCCAGCTCCTGCTGGATCGTTTTTCAGCTTCTCTGACTCCTGGGCCAGGTGCATATCAAGCATGAAAAAGTGCACCAGCTTCTCTTGCAGAACATCCGCATCATTAAAGTTGAAAGCTTGGATTTCCAACCAAGGTTCCAGACCAACACGGGTTCCAGTTCATCCTCATAGGCACCATTCAGGTCCCAATTTGTTCTTCTTTTCCATTTTCCCTTTTCAACTTCCTGCCTTCAAGATAAACACAACAACCTCCCAAAGGCTGTTTACCAACTAACTAGCGCCCACAGTTGTGAAATGTCAAATTCCTATAATAAGTCATACATATCCTAGTGGTTCTGTCAGGGGACATCAAGAAATATTTCTTAACCAATTGGTATTTGAGTTGAGGGTTTTCAAAGATGAAGAGGAGTTCTCCTGTACAGAAAGTAAGAGCAAGACCTTGCATGCATGGGGAATAGCAGATGCAAAGGCTTGGAGACACGCAAGACTATCACATTTTCAGGGTACAGTGAACCCCAATGTTTGTAGAAGAGGGTCCTAAGAGTTGAAACTGAAAAGGTGGGGCAGAGGTAGCTCTAAGGAGGCTGAGGTAGCTCCATGTGGGCCATGCTAAAAAGTTGAGTGAAATCTAGTCAGCAATCAGGAACCACAGAAACACTTTAAGCAGATGCTGCATGGAGATGTGTGTCTGTTTTTTGTGTAAAATAATAAGATCTGTCTTTTAAAGATAATGCTGGCAGCTATGTGAAGATTAGAAGACACAGGACAGGCCCAGAGCCAGAGAGTTTGGTTAGGTGCCTGTTGCAATACTAATCAGCAAAAGATAAAGGAGGGTAGAAGTTGGGGAAAGTCTCCTGTCCTGTAGAGTCCAAAATTTCATTTTGTATATACAATTATAGGAGACATAAATTCAATCACCATGCAGATGTGCAGGATCATCCCGCTAAACTGTTCTTCTTCACTTAGAGTTAAATCACACTGACTCCCCGTAGCAGTTAGGAACCCTCAAGGTGAAAACAAACATCAAGAGACCTAATCCTAACCAATCTAAACTATAAAGGACTTTAATGCAAGGTTCAGAGGCTGGACTTAAAGATTGGTTTGACCCAGAGCTTCAACCATGTCACCAAAATTTGGTGATTTTTGTCTCTCTGCTCTACCTTCCAAGAAAATTAAAACACAAACACATACCAAAAGCAATAAACAGATATCTTAATTTGTTTGAGCTGCTATAACAAAACACCTTAGACTGGGTAATTTGTAAATAATAGAAATTTATTTCTCAGAGTTCTGGAGGTTGAGAAGTTCAAGATCAAGATGCCGGCAGATTTAATGCCCAGTGAGAGCTTGTTCTCTGCTTCTTGCTTCCAAAATGGCACCTGTTGCTGCTGTGTTTTCATCTGGTAGAAAGAGAGGAAGGGCAAAAGGACAAAAAGGGAGAACTAGCTCCTCAAGCTCTTTTATGAGGGCACTAATCCCATCAATGAGGGCAGAGCGCTTATGGCTCAGTCACCTTCCAAAGGCTCCATCTCTTAATACCATCACCTTGGGGTTTAAGTTCCAACAAATGAATTTTGGAGGGGCACATACATTCAAACCATAGCAATAAAGAACACGTGTTAAGCATTTACTTTGCACCAGGAACTGTTAAAAGTGCTTTACATGTATGTACCAGGTTTCATCCTAAAGTAAAGTGCTACTAGCAGCAATTAAAACACCATAATTCCTTGAACACAGATCACAGGAAATGAAATAATCTCCCTCTGCTGTCACCCAACAGTATTCACCCCAAACCAATTGCTATGGAAGTAGCAATGAGATTATACTCACACTACTCTAATCAAATCTCCTTCTGAATCTGGGGTTAGTGTCAATGACCAACAAAATAATTTGTAATTCCATTACAAGTGAGAAGAGGAGCCTGGAAAATCAACTAACAGTACTCACTATTTGTATTATTATTGGTTAAGTGTCCCAGTCCTGGATCTGCACTCTTCCTTCTTGTGCTCTGCTTGTTATAGCTCTGCTTGTTCTTGTGCTCTGCCTGTTATAGCTGTTATTGTCATGAAAAGTGGCTATTTAGTCCCACCTATCAATACTAAGGGAATGAAAGGAAGACAAAATCTTCTTTTCTCACCTTTAAAATTTTCTTATTCTTTCATCATATTATAAGCACAGTCTCATGTCCCAGTAGGACTGTAGCTCATTGAAGACATGGATCTTGTCATATTATTTTTGCATCACCTAAAGCCAACATATAGAAAGCATTAAGAAATGCCTTCTAACCTAAATTGGAATCATGGGGCCTAAACCCATAATTACATGATGCCATAATAGTGACATGTATCCAGTTGATTCTGTCCATTTTTACTTCATGTATCTGGAAGCTCTGTTATTCAGCATGTACACATTTATGTTTATTAGGTATTCCTGATGAACAAACTTTTATCATTTAGAAATGTTCCTTTATATCTATTTTTTCTGATATTAATATAGCTACTCCAGTCTCTTATATTTTCAATTTGTGTGGTATATCCATTTTCTAGCCATTTACCTTCAACCTACATTGTTTTTATTTTTAAAGTAACTCTTATAGACAGCATATAGTTAGGTAGTGCTTTGTAAAATCCATGTTGACAACCTCTGCCTCTGAACTGAAGTGTTTAACTCACTAATATTGAACACATTTATCCATATGTTTAGATTTAGATTTACCATTTTATTATCTATTTCCTGTTTGCCTGATTGTTTTTTGTTCTTCTGTTCTCTCTTTCCTGACTTCTTTGGATTTTAACATGTTTTAGATTTTTTCTTTTAATTACTTTATTGGCACTTTAGCTATACCTCCTTGCATTACTTTTATACTCTTTGCATTACAGTATTAATTACTGTTAATATTTGCTGCAGTGATTACAAGATATATCCTTAACTTTGCGGACTACTTAAAGTTATTATTGTACCATTTTACATAAAATAGGCTCCAATCCCTTTTCTTTTATCCTATATTTTATTTCTTTATTCTCTTGTCGTCATATGAATTTCTTCCTCATATATTATAGCCCTACATGAAACATTATTTTTTCTTAAATAATTCTCTTTATTTTAAAGAAACAAAGAGGGAAAAATCATCTTTTACAGTTACCTATTGTTCCATTATCTTAAGTAATCTTTATTCCTTCCTGAAGATTCAAGTTTCTCTCCAGTATCATTTTCATTTATCTTGGAGAGATTTATTTAACATTTTTTGTAGTGCAGAACTCCTGATAAGTTCTCTTACTTTTCTTTATCCAAAAATATATTTAGTTTATATTCATTTTGAATATTTTTGCTGAATGTAAACTTCAGAATTTATAGGTTTTATTTTTCTAAGTCTGCAAAACACGTTGTTTTGCTGTCTTTTGACCTCTGGACTTTTTAAGGAGACACCTTCCTGTCATTTAAATCATTCTTCCCCTTTAGGTAATGTATCAGTTTTCCCTGGCTGCTTTCAATATTTTCTGTTTATATTTGGATTTATTTCAACTGTTTGACTAAGAGGTGTTTAAGCATGATTTTCTTCATCTATGTCCTGTTTGGGGATCATTGAGTTTCTTGAATTTGTAAATTTACATCTTTCACCAATTTTGAGAAATTTTTGGCAATTGAAGAAATGTTTGAATTTCTTCAAATATTCCTACTGTCCCATTTTTCTCTCTCTTTTTCTCCTGGAACTCCAATTACATATCTGTTGGATTTTTTTGCCATTATCCCCACATCCTTGAAGCTCTGTTTATGTTTTCAATCTTTTCTCTCTCTTTTTCTGTCATCAAGTTTATTGACACGTTTCTATCATCTCTATTCTGCTATCCAGGCTATCTAGTAATTTTCGCTTGTTTTAGATATTGTAATCTTCCATTCTAGAATTTTCATTTGATTTTTAAAAAATATTTTCTATTTCTTTGCTATGATTTTTAAATCCCATTTATTACAAGTATGTATTCCATTATCTCATTGGGCATAGCTATGATATTTCCTTGTTTGAGAATTCCAATCTAGGTTATCTTGGGATAGGTTTCCATTGATTGTCTTTTCTGGGGGGCTGGGTCACACTTTGTATGTCAAATGATTTTAGCTTGGATTCTGCACATTGTAAATGTTATGTTGTGGAGGCCTTGGATTCTTTTGTTAAATTTATTATTACTATTTTTATGCTATTTTGAATGGAATTTTTTCCTTTAATTTTATAACCTTTTCCAGAAAAAAAAAAAAAAAAAAAAACAGTTCAGGCATCAGGAAGGGACCAGAATAAAACATAAATCAAAGTAGGGTCTATAAGGAATCTACAGCATCATCTCTGATAGGAGTTGGCAGAGATACTGGCCAATGACTCTGCTTGGTAAAATGAGGTGGTTTAAGTTATTGCTTCCTTCTCTCCTTCTATACCTGATTAGGAGAGAGCCACCACAAAGCTCTTACCCTGTGATCCCCTTTCTGGGCCAGTCTCTAGTGCTGCTAGTGCTGCTAGTGCTGGTGGAATTTCCTGATGACTCCGTGAAGTGGATGAATGGGACATACAGAGGGGGCAGTCAGCAGAGAAGAGGACTGGCTTATCGAGGGAGTAGGTCTTCAGTACTAGAAATAGCTTTTGGAAATAGTGGCTCACACCTGTAATCCCAGTGCTTTGGGAGGCTGAGGTGGGTGATTGCTTGAGCCCAGGAGTTCAAGACCAGCCTGAGCAACATGGCAAAACCTGTCTCTATAAAAAAATTTTAAAAATTAGCCAGACGTCGTGGTACACACCTGTAGTCCCAGCTACTCAAGAGGCTGAGATGGAAGAATTACCTGGGCCTAGGGAGGTCAAGGCTGCAGTGAGCTGTGATAGTGCCATTGCACTCCAACCTGGGTGACAGGAGTGAGATCTTGTCAAAAAAAAAAAAAAGAAAGAAAGAAAGAAAGAAAGAAAGAAAGAAAGAAAGAAAGAAAGAAAGAAAGAAGGAAAGAAAGGAAGGGAAAGAAAAAAAGAGGAATAGTAGCTTTAGTCACCACAGTCTACCAATATAGTTAGTGATGGCTTTAAATCCTTTTTTAAAATCTATGCTTCAACAAGAGGCAAGACTAAAGAGTTTAATTCAGTACATGTTCCAAAGCGTATTCAAAGTTACTTTAAATGTGTTGCCTAAAATATTTTAGGAACAAAGCAGGGCATAAATAAATAATAAATAAATACCTATTTCTGTAAGTGGGTCAAGAAAAGTAGAGACGTAACCACTATTCCACAGATATCTGTTGGGACTCAAAAAAATAGGTGCGCCTTAAATAAAAACTCTCCCAAGGGATCTGTGGCACAAAATACTTCTACCACTAATCTACTGGGTCGTAGGACCCAAGAGCTAAGGGGAGTCTTGAGGTCATTTAGTTCAATCTCCTACCCAAACCCAATGTACTAGACCCCATAGTCTAGTACATAGTCTAGTACATTGCTTACGGATAAGTAACAATGATGATAATAATACAAAATACTTATGTGTATTTTACTATGTACTTTTTAACATTAATTTCTTTAAACCTCAGAATAACCTTGGAAGGTAGGTAGTCGAATATGCCCATTTTACAGAAGAGTACAGCTGAAGACACAGGCTTAAATGTCTATCCAACTTTTGCTTAAATGTTACTGCCTTGTAGTTTCATTATGAAAAGGATATGCCTGATATAAAGCTCCCCTTATAAAAATTAGTCCCAAAAGTTTTTCCTCCCTAACAACTCTAATTCCTTTTAATTCAATCTGAGCTGTTTCTTCTTCCTCCCAGATAATAGGAATTCCCAACCCAAACTCAGCATGCACTTCAGTCTATTGCCCTCCCTGCATGAAGGCAATGTTTTCTGGACAGCATCCCTTGGCATCACTCTAAAGGTTATTGCCTGCATTACAAATTTACCTTTGCCCTTTGCTTCAAGGAAGGCCCCAATTACCACATTGCTTCTTCCAAGGGTCTGGGAGCTCTGGGCAGGCAATAATTCAGGTCTCTTTAACAAGCAGGCAGTGGCTCTGTTGTCCAGGGGACAGCATTCGATAAACATGCTGCGCTTCGAACATCCCCCCATCTCCACTTACCTCTAAAACTAATTACCTTGCTAACTCCGGAGGCTGTACAGTCATGCTAATGAGCTGCTGGACAATGGCAGTTTTTGTTCTCCAGAGAAAAGCCACAATGCAGTGGGAGCCTCGGCAAGTTCAGGTCAGCTCTTCTCTGAGACTAAGCTTCGGAATTCTCAAAATACCACTTAGCAGGGAGACGGACTTGGATGCAAATTCCTCCTGGTGCTGAACATGTCCTTTAATTAGCATTCAGGGAAATAAAGAAAAATGAAGATTTAAAGGTCACCGCATTAACATTTTACCCCCATTTCTGAATAGCCTTGTGCGTATACTAATCTTCCACCCATTCCTTCTATTAATCACTGTCTCTAAGGAGAATTTGGCCAAAGCAGATTAGCCAACATGATTCCTGATGGCAAAATTCTCCTCCATAAATAATAATAAAAGAAATCCCTGCCTATTTGTTTAACATTAACGTTTTCATATAAGTGAGTGCAATTGGGGTGGTTAAAATTTTAGCTCCCACTGAAAAGAAGTCAGACAGAATTTCTTGTTCCTCTGCAAACCGAGATCAGTGTCAAGACCTTTTTTTTTTAACCTTCAAATCTGACCAGTTATCCTTCTCCCTAGAAGGATTTCATTTTACAAAATGCCCATTAGTGACAGACTCTTTTCCTGGATGAACTAAGAAGCCATTACAATATTTCCTTTGCAAACAACACAATATGTTCTTTAGATTTGAAAACTGTCGAGTCCAGAAGAAAGGCTTTAGGAAACAGTTTGGAATTCAGCATCTTCTGGTCACTGTACCTGTAGCCCACTCCACCCCAGTCCCCCACCATTTGCAATAACCTCAAAGCCTTTCCCTTGAAGTAGCACCTTTCCATACTGCCCTGCTCTCCTAGTACCTGAATGACTGAGAAGAGGACAAATTACACAGCCGAGCCCCAAATTCCCACAATGCTTGTTCAGTGAAAAAAGAGCCGCTGGGGGTTTCCTTCCAGAGGTCTTCAAATGGACTTGCACTGCTTCTTCAGCTCTGCCCTTTCATGGGAAACATTTTACACTGTATCATGAAAAGACAGTCTCAGAGAAAACCCATCCCTGGTGCTACCCTGGTACAGAGACATCTCAGAATCTGAGGGGCTGGGGGTCTGGACACCAACCATTCTGACCAGTGAGCATAGCCTTGAGATTTGGTAGCCAACAAACCACACTTGTTTCTACAGCACTTTCCATAGCGTTTCTTCTGCACACACACACTACCTCCAGTACAAAATGTTTCTAAAGCTGATGGGAAGGGGAGCGGATGTCCTGACAATTCATCTCTGCAATGATTTTTTTTTCCAGCAAGCAGCCAAAAATCATTCCAAACCAGCAGCTATAAAGATCAGGAGGGAAATCTGTTGCTGTCTTTGAATAATTTCTTATACACATTAGGAGAGTATGGTAGAACAGGGAAAGGAATGGATGCCTCTTTCTTAGTGTCAACCTGAAAGGCATGAGACCTTTCCTTCCCTGCCTCTCCGCCCACCTGTTGGCATCACTCACACCATGCCAAGGTATATTATTATCCAGACCACAAGAGCATTATTGATTCACTGACTTTCACAGACCAGAGTGCTGCCCAATGGACTCTGTTATTACAAATATAATAAGCAAGAAACTGGCCCTTTCTTGTTAGACAATTCCAAGTTTTATTGATCCCATCACTTCTGTCTAATGGTACACAACCAGGAACAATAAATCTCAAAAAATGATTGAAAGCAGAAATCAAATGCATGTTTTCTAGTATTCATAGGCTGGTCCAGTCCTCTTCTCAGAGGAAGGAGTGAACAAAACATTACATTTTGGCTGTGCATCAGGAGAAGTCCCCCAAGAGGCACACAGTCGCATTCACTGTTAAAAATAAAGAAGTTTAGGGTCCACCAGAGAGAGGGAAAAACTTGCTGTGCACATAGGGTTTCAAGAACTTCTAATAAAGGGGCTGTACAATTTGGTCAATGGCTGTTAAGAGCAGACAGAGCCATACGCCATCCTTAACTGTAACTCAGCCCAGTTCCCTGATGCCCATAGGTCAGTAGGCAATGAGACCTTCATTAAATGTCCCTTGGAGGGACATTTCAGGTCTCCAGAATATAGTCAGCCCAGCAACAGAAGAAAGTGAAAGTGACTATAGCTCAATTTTCTTGATCAAAAACACAAGCGTACACCAAGAATTATATACAGGGCAGGCTGGCACTTAATTGAACTACACCTACAAACAAATAGGATAACAGAATTAACAAACTGTTTGAGCAAAATAATTGTAATGAACAATGTAATACTTCTGACCCTTCATGGTACTCTAGGCTTTATTTGGCAGAAGAATTCATCACCAGATGGAAGCAGCAAGTCCTCTGAGTCCTCCTGTGACCCTACCTTCTTTAGATCCACCTATGGGTAGAGCTGGGGTCACAGTAACAGCAATGTCTCATGTGTGAGGTCCTCAGCACTTCTCGGAGTCCCAGGGCATGTCTACTGTATGCTGATGAACAAGCTCCCTCCTGCGGGGCACAGTACATGCTTCGCCCAGAGCTGGGACCCTGCCGTATCACCACCAGCACCCTGGCTTTCCACGATGCTATAGCTGCTTGGTTTATGGCAAATGGAAGTTGAATTCTCCCCTCCCATTTCAGTAATTCTTGCTAAAGCCATACTTTCTGATATTTATAGTTTTCAGCAGGACAGCTTTTGCAGTTCCTACCACTAATTCTCTCTCTGCTTAGGTTCCACAGAGTATCCAAATCCAGCAATGGACCATACACTGTCCTTAGTGTCACTGCACTCCTCTGATGATTAAGGCTGTGACTCAGCCAATTCAACATATCCAGCTCCTTCTCTGTTTGTTTGTTTTTGTTTTTTTGAGACAGAGTCTCACTCTGTCGTCCAGACTGGAGTGCAATGGCATGATCTCGGCTCACTGCAACCTCCGCCTCCCAAGGCTCAAGTGATCCTCCTGCTTCAGCCTCCTAAGTATCTGGGATTACAGGCACGCACCGTCACACTCAGCTAATTTTCTTATTTTTTGTAGAGACAAGGTTTCACCAGGTTGCCCAGGCTGGTCTCAAACTACTGGGCTCAAGCAATCTGCCCACCTTGCTGTCCCAAAGTGCTGGGATTACAGGCATGAGCCACTGGGCCCAGCCTCCTTCTTCCTTTAGGATACTTTCTCTCCAACGGGTTTCCTTAGCTTGTTCACAGAAACTTGTGCCATGTCATCCTGTGGTCCAGACAAATCATAGCACCAGCAGTGGGCAGGTATCAGACAGAAGCAGGGCTTCTGCTTATCTTCGTATAGGAAAATTCTCCCACATCCTTACAGAGACGGCCCCATGGTGGTATGAGACCCTGGGGCAGGGAGTCAACACACAATGTGGGATCTTCTCTCATATGTATTTGCTTCATCTGATCTGACACACCTATAAACTATCAGAGGGGCTCTCTGATGGAGGCAATACTTCACTGTTTCTAGAGAGATGGTGCAGACTTTTGAGTCTGAAATTTAAAACCTTCTTGAACTTTCCTAATGAAATGAATTAAGTCAAGGTTTGGTTGATGGAATAGCAAGGAACAATTTCCACCTTTTCTGTGTGGTATTTGAAGTCCCTCTATTGCCTGTCAGGCTCACCTGCTCACAAGAGCCACTCTGGAAACATTTGCTAAGCAAAACTGAGTTCTACTCCACTTCTCTCCTCCACCTCCAGGGAAGAGCAAAAGGCATGAGAGAGAAAAGTGGAAAGGATTCCTGTTCAATCAAGTCCTGAACCAAGTCCACCATTCTTATATCTACTAAACAAGAGGCCAACATTTCCACCAGAGCATGTCCTCACATCTTGCTTAATGTTGGAAAGCTGAGTGCACAGAACAGCTCTAGGCAACACCAACTGAAAATGTTTCTCATAGTTTCATATTTTAAGTTGATGCTTAAAATAGTAAACACATCTTTTATATTTACCAATAACTTTAGGTTTCAGAAGTACTCTTTAGCATTTATCTCACCCACAAAAGACTTGGAGATAACAGTTTTTTCTTCCTATTTTAGAGAGAATTTATTCCTATTTAGTGTATGGAACCATCTACTCATACACTTACTCACTCTTTCACTTCCCCATCCATCCATTCATCTATCTTCTATTCTTTCCATCTCAAACCTGAATTACATCCATCTTTTCACCTGTTTTTTTTTTAAGTGCCACAATTATGATACGAGCAGGAGAGGGTAGAAGCTTACAGACTTTCTCCCTATCCCATCCCTTCTCCATCAGTCAGGATTCAATCAGAGAAACAGAAACACTAGGAGATAATATTGGAAAGGACTAGGAGATTTATTGGAAAGGACTGCTTATGTGACAGTGGGGCTGGCTAGGCAGGTCCAAAATCTATACAGCAGGCCATCAGGAAGGGCAGGCTGGAATTCTCAGGCACTGACTGAAGCTTCAGTCCACAGGTAGAAACGTCTTCCTCTTCCAGGAAACCTCAGCTCTGCTTCCCAGGCCTTTCAACTGATTGAACCAGGCCCATTAGATTATCGAGGACACTCTCCCTTACTTCATGTCAAATGATTATGGACTTTAATCACAGCTACAAAATACCTTCATGACAACACCTATATTAGTGGTTAACTGGGGCTATAGCCAAGCGAAGCTGACACATAAAACTGACCTTCATACCATCCACAAGACAACACTTCAAGATCACTTTCTTTCTTTCTTTCCTCAAGCTACCATACTCCTCAGACATTCAGAATTATAATTGCACTTTGAAACACAGCATTATGGGCAAGGTCCAAATTTTAAGAGCTGTTAATGTGAAGTGTCTCTGACTGTTTTTTAACATTTTTTAACTCCCTCATTCCTACTGAGAGTATTCTCAACATCCATCATGTCCCAACCCTGGACCCTATCACATGCACCTAGTCCACCGGCACACTTTCAGCCCAAGTCACACTCCACCTGGTTTGGTCAATGATGCTCTAGTAACATGAGCGTCCCCTCTGTGACACTCTGACATTTCTCCAGACTTAACCTGTCTTTTCAATCCCTACTGCTGGGAAACACCAATTCACCCATTTCCACCATTGTTTCTGTCTGTCTGTCTCTCTCTCTGCCTGCCTATTGTAATATCCTAGGAATTCAAGAACTGATGCCATAATAAATGTACATTCTCCACCCTAAATGAGCCTCTCACTGCTACTTGGATTTTTACCCACCTCCATCTGATTCCCCTATCGCTCCTCCAGTATAGGAAATCTTCCCACTCTCTTCAAGCCTCCAGCTGCCCCTTCTCTGCAGGTGACCTAGATCCCTAATCAACTGATGCTGCAGAACATGAATTTTCCCTCCTCTTCCCTCCATTTCTAAATGTCTCTGTATCTTCCCTCACCCTTTCCTCCCTCCTTCCAATTACAGAGATGGTTCTTTCATTTCCCTCTCTGGTCCTAACTCCTTTACTTACATTAACCATCCTAAGCTTCTCAATTCTTCTTGGATTTTGTTTCTTATCAGCCCCTCTCTTGTATCCAAGTTCTCTGCTCTTTACTGCTTTTCTCTCCATTATTAAAAACACGTGCAGCATTATTCTCTTATGAAACAAAACAGAAAAAAACCTTCTCTATGTCCCCGCTTCTTCCTGAAGTTATTTCCTCTTATCAGTTGCTCTCCTTACATCCTCAAAAAGCCTTCTCTGTCCACATTTATTCTACCCATGGCTCTTGCCTCCTCACCAAAGAAATCATTCCTTTGAACATTAAGTGGCTTACCAGGCACCCAACCCAATGGTCTTTTTGCAACACTTGACTGTTAAATCTCCCTCAGTTTCCAAGACCTGGTAATTTCTTGGACTCCTCTGCCTTTCTTGACTATTCCTTGTTTGTCTCCTCTTACCAGTGATTATCCTTTGTTCCACATTTATAGATTACAGGTACTTACATCTTTCAAATGGAGTATTAATATCCATGAGGCTTCCCTATGATGCTGCAGGAGGATGTGAAGACACAAGATAACCAGAATGTGTATAAAGTGGAGAAGATGCGTTTAAAAATAATGACAGGGACCCTTTACAGAGAATTCAAAACTAGCTATGACGTTCAACACAAGCCTTCTAAGAAATAGCATATGTTTAGCAGGACACTTTAAGCCACACCCTCCAGACTACCCACGAATGCTATTCACTGTCTTCTGACACCAGACTTTGGCGGAAAAGGCTCCGAAACTTTGACCACATTATCTTATTTGACCATCATGACAAATCTATTTTCAGGACACTATAATTATTACTCAGTTTTGCAGGTGAGGAATATGAGGGTAGAGTAGTTTCCTTAATTAATCTGGGGCTTCAGTTATCAAGTGCTACATTTGAAAACATACCAAAGTTAGTGGTTTGCAACAACAACCAATTTATTATTTCAAATGATTGTGTGGGTGGACTGGGGATCAGCTGGACAGTTCTTTTGCTGACCTCACTTGGGATTTCTCATGATGCTGCATCAGATGGTGGCTGGGGCTGGAATGTCTTAGATGGCTCACTCCCATGTCTGGCACCTGGCTGGGGACAGCTAAAAGGCCGGGCTCAGCTGGGATGGCTGGGTCACTCTCTCCATGGGGTCTCAGGGCCTCTCCCTTTCTATGGGCTCTCCGGCAGGGTAATTGGATTTCTCGCATGGTGGCTCAGAGTTACTCAAAGAGCAAAAGCCTTCTTAGAACTTAAGTCCAGAATGAACACAATGTCACTCCCACTGCATTCTTTTGCTTAAAGCCAACCACTGGCCTATGCCAGGTGCAAGCAGAGGGGAAGCATGGTCCATTAGAAACTGCCAATATGACCCACTACTGGACTTGTCTGAGTGATGAAGCTGGGGCTTGGGCCCAGTTTTTCTTTAATTTTACCTTTTTAAAATTATTTCTTGCTGTTAAGTTACTTGGTGATGAACAACCTCATTTATGTAGCTTTTTAATGTTTGAGGTTACTTCCTAAATGTCCAAAATTGGTGTTACTAGATTTAATAATATGAATGCTTTTGTAGCTCTTGATGCATACTGCCAACTATTGTCCAAGACATTTAAACTGTTTTATAAAGAGATTTGTATATATCATATGAATACACAATTTTCCTATCCCTTCAATTAGAACTGAATATTATCATCAAAGTTTTTCCAATTTAATTAGCAAGAAGTGATATTAATACTTCAGTTTGTATTTCTTTGAGTAGTGAGGCTGGCCATTTGCATACATTTATTTACCTATTATAATTCTTCTTTTAGGAATTGTGTGTCCATGTCTTTTACCCATTTGCCCTTTGATATTTTGCCTTATTTCTTGTCAATTTTATGGTGCTTTATGTAATAATACAATTTTCAATTGCCTATACATCTTTTAATAGTTTTTTTCTTAGACGGAGTCTCATTGTCACCTGGCTGCAGTGCAGTGGCACGATCTCGGCTCACTGCAACCTCCACCTCCTGGGTTCAAGCAATTCTCCTGCCTCAGTCTCCCGAGTAGTTGGGATTACAGGCACACACCACCACGCCCAGCTAATTTGTGTATTTTTGGTAGAGACGGTGTTTCACCATGTTGGCCAGAATGGTCTTGATCTCCTGACCTTGTGATCCGCCCGCCCTGGCCACAAAGTGCTGGGATTACAAGCGTGAGCCACCTCGCCGAGCCTTAATAGTTATTTTTAAGTCACAGGCCTGAATGTAACAATCTTCTCCTAAAAATGAAACAGAACAGCCAATCAATGAAAAGAAGGGTCAGCAGTTCCCTACTGTGTAACATAGCTGTTCCCACCACCTTCTCACTCAGGCATCTGTGACAGATGGCAGTCACGTGCCTGACACACCACCATGACACATCCCGGGTTATGCACATTTTGCACATTTGTTGTAACTTTACCCCTTTCTTTCGCTTTTAAGAAAGTATATCAAAATTTTCTATTTCTCTGCTGTGATTGCTTATTTTTTCATCCATTAAAAGTATATCTTAGTTTGATATACTCCCACTTGTTTATTTTTGCTTTTGCTGCTGGTACTTTTGGTGCAATATCCAAAAGAATTCTTGCCAACATCAATAAAGGAGATTTTCCCTGTGTTTTGTTTTAGGAGTTTTACGGTTTCAGATCTTATGTTTAAGTCTTTAACTCATTTTGAGTTGATTTTTGTATGTGGCGTAAGATAAGGATTCAATTTCATTCTTTATCATATGAAACTTCATACCCTTTGACCTTTGTACCCTTTGACCCTTTATCATGTGAATATCCAATTTTTCCAGGATGTTTTGTAGAAAAAAAATATTCTTTTCCCATTGTATCTTTTTGGTGACCTTATTGAAGATCTGTTGGCCATATATGAGTGGCTTTGTTTCCGGGCTCTCTACTCTGTTTCATTGGTCTGTACATTTTTTTTTTTACGCCAGTAGCATACTGTTTTGATTACTATTGTTTGTAATATAATTTGAAATTAGGAAGTGTGATACTTCCAACTTTGTTTTTCTTTCTCAGGATTGTTTCAGCTACTTGGAGTTTTTTGTAATTCTATATGAATTTTAGGATTTTTTTCCATTTCTGCTAAGTGAATTAAACCAGAACAGAAAGAAAAATGCTGGATAATCTCACTTATGTGTGGAATCTAAACTAAACAACAACAACAACAAAAATCCCTTGAAATCATAGAAACAGATAATAGAAGGGTGGTTACCAGGGGCAGGGTGGTGGGGAAGGTTGTAAGAGAGGGAATGGGAAGACAGAGGTCAAAGGGTACAAAGTTGCAGTTATGTGGGATAAATAAGTCTAGAAATCTAATGTACAGCATGAGAACTATGGTTAATAATATTGTACTATTTAGTGAAAAATTACTAAGAGAATAGATTTTAGGCACTTTTACCAAAAAAACAAAATTGTGAGATAAAGCATATTTTCTTTTACCTGATTAAGCATGGTTATATCAGCTGCTTTTCTAACAATCCCAATGTCTACATTGCTCTTTTCTAACAATTCTAATGTCTACATTATTTTGAAGTTAACATCTGTTGATTGTCCTATCCCTTAGGAATGGGTCACATCTTCCTGGTTCTTAAGTACTTTTGGACTATGTCTTTAACATATCAATACTATGTTGTGGAGACTCTCAATTCTTTTATACTTTTTCAAAGGGTGTTTTTTTTTTCTTTCTTTAGAAAGCAATTAACTTGGTTAGACTCAAAATGCACACTGCCTGCCCAGGGTGTGGGAAGATTTAGGGGAAAGAATCTAGGGCAACTGGAATCACTGGAGGATAATGGGAAACCCCAGTATACTAGTCCCTTTTTATACTGCTATAAAAAACTGCCCAAGACTGGGTAATTTATAAAGGCTTAGTTGACTCACAGTTCAGCATGGCTGGGGAGGCCTGAGGAAACTTACAATCATGGTGGAAGGTGAAGGGGAAGTAACGCACTTTCTTCACAAGGTAGCAGGAAGGAAAAGTGCCAAGTGAAGGGGAAAGAGTCCCTTATAAAACCATCAGATCTCATGAGAACTCACTCACTATCATGAGAACAGCATGGGGGAAACTTCCCCCATGATCTAATTAACTCCACCTGATCTCTTCCTTGACACGTGGGGATTATGGAGATTACAATTCAAGACGAGATTTAGGTGGGGACACAAAGCCTAACCATATCACCCAGAAAGGAGAAAACCAGAGAAGGGAATGCCAGATTCTGAGTATAAACTATGCCCAAGACATTAGCTGACTGCTGAGCCACACAGGCTCACCTTCCCTTAAATCCTCTCACCAGAGAGGCACAGACTTTCTATTGAAGTTTTAACTTCATGCCAACATTATGATTGCCCTGAGGGTAAAACTCAGCAGTCTGAATTTGACTCCCTTTTTTTTCTGCTCTTCTACACTCTCCAGAGCCCTCAAAGAATAGTTGTTTTTTAAGGGGGATTTTTGGTCTGGACTTTATAGTTGTTACCTGTCAGAGAGTCAGGCTATTAGATAAAAAACTTACTTCACTATACTGGAAACAGAACTCTTTCAGAATATGTGCTTGTTACATGCAATAGAAAGTTCATAAAAATACACATGGTATTTGTCCAAAGTGAGGAAAGGAAAATTTTAGTTTAGGGAATCACTACTTACTCACAACTTTTTGTTAATGATGGCTGTGGAAGTATAAAACATTGCAAGTATAATAGCATTTTTTTCTATATTAATGGCTTACACACACTTCTAACAACATACACAGTTTTTGTAACTCTTTTTTTCTGTTTGTTCTGGTTTAACCCACTGAAATGCTATGTCTATCTGTTAAATATGTATAACATATTAATATCTAAATACATATATGTGTATATTTTAAATATATTTTTGCTATGAAAATATTGACATATAACCAGCCTCTTGTAGTTCATCATCATCAGGTCTATTTGATAAGTATTCTCATGTGGATTTCCAGTAATATTTTTTTTTCTCCACACAAGCAGACTCTGATTAAATTGGTTTATGTTGACTCCCATAAATATTTGCACCTACATTATAACTACCATGTAACATTGTTGGTATAGTACCTAGATTTTGTTGTAATTGCTCTTTGTTGTTTGTTTTGTTTTGTTTAGAATTTCTGTACTGGGCTGGGCACGGTGGTTCGAGTGCAGTGGCACAATCTCAGCTCACTGCAACCTCTGCCTCCCAGGTTCAAGCTCACACCTGTGATCCCAGCACTTTGGGAGGCCGAGCTGGGCAGATCACCTGAGGTCAGGAGTTCGAGACCAGCCTGGTCAACATGGTAAAACTCCATCTCTACTAAAAATACAAAAATTACCCAGGTGTGGTGGTACACACCTGTAATCCCAGCTACTTGTGGGGGCTGAGGCAGGAGAATCACTTGAACCTGGGAGATGGAAGTTGCAGTGAGCCCAGATCGCACCACTGCACTCCAGCCTGGGCAACAGAGCAAGACTCTGTCTCAAAAAAAAAAAAAAAAAGTATTCCTATAGTAAGTGGTGTTAGTAAGTTCCACGAGAATCTGTAGATTCCAGTGGGAAGTCTGGAACCAGTGCTCACTAATAGACTTCTCCATACATTCCCAAAAGAAGGAGGAACTTTGTCGTGTGGGGAAGATCAATAGAATTTTGGTGCCTGGTAAAGGTGGAAGATTCCAGTTTCTTCTTGATCAAACCCCATACAAACATTGGTGATATCAGTGGTATCCTATGTTATGATATGAATATGAGAACTTTGGCCATATCCCTAGTTTCTTCACTCTCACATATTGGCCACCACTTGGTGCACCTGATACAAATGAGTCTTGCAGCACCTCCCGGGGGGGCAGTGATGCCTAACTTCAGACCTAAAGTCCATTTTTGCCAGTGAGTTTTTCATAAAGAGAAAAAAGAGTAAATATACCTTTTTCAGGCAAGCAATACCTACCCCATTAGGACTCCAAAATAATGACTGCTTTAGTCAACCATCTGCAACTAAAGGAATCATAGATACTAATATGTAATTCTTATATTTATGACCAAATATTTATGTGGATGCCCCTCCAAGGAGTAAATGTATATGCATATGTTCAGTGCCATAGTTTCAACTCAGCTGCTATGCTACAAATCCAATCAGCTTGCTGTGCTGTGTCCACACTGTGGTTGCTCTCACAGCTGACCCTGAACTTGGTCATCCTCACAGCCTCTTTCTTCTTCTTTTACCATGATGTCAAGCATACATGTCAACTCACAGCTGAAAATTGCTCCCCTTCCAGAAGCCTCTCCAGCAACTTCCTCTTATTGCTACAGAACATAGATCAGCAGGTCAGTGCTGCATTATTCTGCACTTGTTTTTATATCACTTCTCGGTTAAACAAGATTATTGAGCACGTGACTGCCTTCACTCCCACAATCACTTAGGTGGACCTGAAATTTATGTGATATCCCAGACAGGTAGCCTGAAAAAAAATTTTTTTGAAAAATCTTTTTTATTATATAGCTAATTCAATTGTGTTGTGGAAAATTTATAAAATATATAAAACAATAAAAATTACCCATAATTCTACCTGCAAGCAACAGTAGCTGTTAGCATGTTGGTATATTCCCTTCTAGAGAACACTGCATATAACTGTAGACAGATGTAGAGATAAATATGGATACAGACCCAGATGTCGATGTAGATATAGATGTATTGGAAAAATGTTCAGCTTGTTTTCTAGTCAACTTTGAAAAAACTGACTAGATTATGAATGGTTATGAAGATAACAATTCCATGGGGAAATACAACTTAGATACTGTGATGGTTAATTTTAGGTATAATTTCACCGGATTAAAGGATATCCAGACAGCTGGTAAAGCACTATTTCTAGATGTGTTTGTGAGGGCATTTCTGAAGGAGATTGGCATTAGAATTGATGGACTAAGCAAGAAAGAGCCATCCACAATGTGGATGGGCTCCACCCAATCAGCTGGGGGCCTGGATAGAACAAAAAGGCAGAGAGAATAATTCTCTCCTCTCTTGGAGCTGAGACATCTTTCTTCTCCTGCTCTTGGATGTTAGAATCCCAGGTTATCTGGCCTCTGGACTCTGGGACTTGCACCAGCACCCACCCCCCCAGGTTCTCAGGCCCCCAGCCTTGGACTGAGAGTAACACCATTGACTTCCCTGGTTCTAAGGCCTTCAGACTTGGACTGAGCCACACGCCTGACTTTTCCTCCTTTCCTTACAGCTTATAGATGGTCTACTGTGGGACTTTATAGCCTCTATAATCACAAGAACCAATTCCCCTAATAAACCCCCTCTATGTATGTATGTATGTATGTATGCATCTATCTATTTATCTTTCAGTTCTGCTTCCCTAGAGAACCCTAATTAATGCAGGTATTTTACATTAAGAGATACTCTACCAGTTCTTAGGTTAAATTCCAAAAGACTGCTTTTCTTACCTGGAAAAGAGGAAAGGAATTTTGCCAATTCACTGGCTCTAAGGCCTTTCCTGGATACAAGGAAAGTTAAATGTAAACACGAGTTGCTGGGGGCATGTCATGTAATCTCCTCTAGCTGTCTTAATAGAACCAGTAACAAAACCATATAAATTCTAGTACATAAGGACAATGTAAATGTGGCCTTCTGAAGGCAAGGGTACAATGGCAAAACAATCCTCTAGGTTGCCACATGAAATTCTGCTTCCATCTAGGGGGTCTTGTGGCAAGGTGGGCCAAGTCATGAGCCATGAAACCCTGTTCTAATTAACTACTTCTGTGGCCACAGGAAAGTCAGTTTACCCCTCTGAGCAGCAACATCCTGAGTTTTAAAATAAGGACGTTATAGGGGAAATCATCCATGAGAGGATGTGGCACATCAGCTATGGTCATGATTCCTTACTTCCAGACAAGAAGAGGCTTGCTTCCTATTGGTTTCTAAATCTTTTTTTTCTTCTTCATGAGACATTATAAATAGAAACTTCTCTTAAAAAAAAAAAACCTTTTTGGAGTCTGTATCACTTGAGACTTACCAGTTTCTTAAGGATTGGCAAAGACTTTCTGACAAAATAAAGACACACATCCCCATCCCACATCTTTATACTCATGAAAAGATTTTATATGATCATATGACATTTCCTGGATTTGGTTTGGACTAGAAAATACAACACAGGATGAGACCAAAAATTTCAGAGGTTTTAAAACTCAGACAGTAGAAAAATCAATGCAAACTATTGGAAAAACTGGGGAGAAATGAACCTGAGCAGTGCCTGCCCTGCACTGTCTCTATGTGGTATAATGCTATCCCTGGGGGGAAGGTCTTCATAGAACAGAGTAGCCATTCCAATATTCAGAGAACTTATCACTTCCACACATAAAGGCAAACACACTCTTTTGTAACCCTGGTATTCTTTGGATAGGATTTTGTTAAACAGTATTGTAACATATTTATTAATATAGGGTTTCTATTTTTATACGCATTTGGGTATGGCAGAGAAACTAGAGGAAAGAATGAGTTGGTGAGGTGGAGAGTCAAGTGTACTCCACCAAGTTCTCTAAAACTTGAGGGCCTGAGCCTCAGTTTCTCCACTGTAAAATGTAAATAGTAATTCTCAGTGAGGTGTCATGGTGCTCAAATTACATAATAGATCTGAAAGGGCTAGACAAACTGGAAAGCACTATATCATTATAGGGTAATGTTACTACAAAAGATGAAAATCTCATTTTTGTACACTGAGCATGTGTGACATCTAAGATTTCTTTCCATAGCACCTAAATGTACCTATTTCATTATACTTACTATACCACCAATCCAGATCCCGTCTCTGAGCTCCAGAGTGTGAATCCAATTGCTTACCTGACATGCCCACTGGGATATCTTACAATTACCTCAAACTCTACAGGTCCAAAAGCAAATGCATGATCCTTCCTCCTCAAGCCTGGTCTTCTTTCAGCATTCTTTAACTCAGGGAATGGGGTCACCTTTCATCAAACAATGCAAGCCAGAAAATGTGGAATTATTGACATCTCTCTTTCCATCACCATAAGCTGAACTCAACGGCCTAAGGGAAAAAAATAACAGTTTTTGGCTTTGCACATTTAACAAATTAAATAGTCTTTTCCACAAAGCAGTCTCCAATGTTAAAAGCAAACAAACAAAAACCACTTCATATTGAATTTAAGGACTCGGGATTCCTAATGCAACTAATGGTGACACACCATAGCACCCCAGATTTCTTGACATGTGTATACTATTAGGCTCTCCCTGAATCTGTGCTTCTTATATTCAAGTCAAGATTTAGGTGGGGAAAAGAATCTAGAGACTGGCTATAAATATAATTTAATCAATGCCAGCCAAATCTTTGGCTGGATTAAAGTCAGGATCTGAAATGTGTACTTTGGAAATTCATTCATTTCTCTACGTCTGTGGTTCCCTCCCTCTCTTAGTAAAAATGACAACCTTGTTGTATATGAACAAAGTGGGATGGAAGTCTTCAACCATCAATCAGGTTAGAGGGGTGAGGTAGGGGTAGAGGCAGCAGACCCACAAAACTGAGGGAGACAAACATTAGGACCAGAAGGCGGAAGAATTAGTGCTACCATCGACTGCCAATAGGGGATTTAACTATGCCATCCAATGACATGCTGGGAGCAAAGGGTAAGACTGGACAAAGGAGTGGAGTGCTGAGCAGGGAAGGAGGGCCCCTAGACACCCCAAACCAGGCCAACTGGGCCCCCTAGGAGAGTATCTGACAGCAGGGCTGGAAGGCTGGAGGGCAGGTTGATGGCTATTACTATGGTAATAGCCCTAGAGCTGAATCAATCAGGGATCAAAGCTGGAGACAGGCTTCTTTTCTGTTTTCCACCAATCATTTGCAAAAAAAAAAAAAGTGTAAAGCATTGGAACATTTGCAGACAAATTAAATCTTAAATATAAACCCAATACATAACAGATCAAGGCAAGAAATGCTGCTCTAGTTACAAAGATGTGGGGAGATTGGGCTCCACTTTGTCTACTGGAGATGGGAGGGGTCCCTTTCCACTCCTCTTAATCACTGTGGATGGAGTTGGGGGGTGCAGAAGTGGGGGAGTGGAGACATTGAGCCTTTTCTTCAATCCTTACCCCATCCCTGACTGATGAGAGAAAGATCTGTTAGAAACTCTTGCCTCTGGTTATTTGCCTTCAATCCTGGCCAAGAAAAAAAGCAAATAGGAATGCTAAATCTTATAGAAGATCCTGGCAATGTTGGCCACACCTGGAGCCAAACCAAAAATAAAAAAAAAAAAAAATTCCCTGATAGCTAGCAGGCTTTAAAGTAGATAAGGAGGAAAAATATATTGCCCACATTTTCCCTGGCATAAATTTATGGTGTAGAATTGTGCAATGACAGCTGTCATGTGAACAAGGGTGGCCTTGGGCTTTGACTGCACATAATGGTTACCACTGAGGCAGAAAGTTCTGGGCTGTGGATCCGAAGCTGTGCTACAGTGAGCTGGTGTTACAGGGAGTTTCTGTAACAACAGTAAAGAGAACACACTCAGTGCTCATGTCCAACAAGCACACTAAGTGCGGGGCTGAGTATCCGCCACATACTGTAAATAATGGCAATAAAAACACAGCGGAAGGTGCAGGGAAAAGCCACTCATTCTTTATTGGTGGGAATACAAATTGGTCCAACTTTCCTTGAGAAATCTGGCAATATAGTCATCATTTTAAGCATGCATACTTGTCAGCACTGCAATTCCATTTCTCAGAACATATCTTGTAGAAATACTCAACAAGTATACACATATATAGATACATGAGATTTTTTGCAGCATGGTTTTTAATAGCAAAAAGAAAAAGTGGAAGTATTAAAACGACCATTAGTAGAGAGCTTGTCAAATACATTATGAGCAATACTCAGGATGGAATCCAACACAGCTTTTAAAATGGGATATATCCATATATATGGATGTGGAATTAATTATCACTATAGTAAGCAAAAGAGAGTTTCAGGCAGTATGTATTGTATAATTCCACTTGTGTATAAAAAGCTCAAGACTATATGCATTTATATAATCCATATTGATGGCTGGAGTCATGGTTAGGCAATGCCATGGAAAAAGATAGATAAACACCCAATAATTTTAACACTGTTTTCCCCCTTGGGAACAAGAGTGCAGGAATAACTCAAGGAATCTTCATTTTAACTTTATACTGTTCAGTGTTATTTGAAGTTTTTCAACAAGAAAACAATAAGACAGGTATGGAAAACACAAGGAAATGACAGTGTTCAAGATTTGCGGCCAGGTTGGACTGACTCCACCATCCATATTCTCTGCTCTGTGCCACAAGCAAAAACATACCACCATCTATAATATGAATTGCCTACCACTCTATCTAGGGTTCTTTTCAGCAGGTTCCACTCCTGCTGCCACAGTCTGCAGCCAAAACTTTGTTCATTGCTTTATCCCTCTCAGAACGGTGACTTGTCATTTAAGAGTCCCTGAGATAGAGAACGGGACAAGCTATTTGAGGCCCTGGCCACTCATGACCAGGAATTCGTCTTCGTTTTATTAATCAAAAACAAATCCCCTATTAGCAAGCTCAGCATAAGCACATGTGAAGCAAACATCAGAGCAGAGTAGGTGTTCAGAAGAAACCTCTTGATCAGACAAGCTCCAAGGCCTGGTTGACTATGCTACCCTTCCTAGCATTTAAATCCCTTGTCTCATGGCTGTAGTTAGGTTAAGGAGGGGGTCTGGCTTCTTTTCAGGAGGATGTGGACACCCTCCAAGGGTGACACTGGGTCTGGTTCAGGTTAGAAGCCTAGAAACCATCTCAGCTTCTCCTGAGCACCTGGGGCATGGATTTCTGAGACTCTTGCCCTCCAACTGTTTCCTGCCAAACTTCCCTTTCAAAGGGAGCACAGCCATGGCAGAAAAGGCCCCTGGGTTTCCTGATCTGCTTTTTCACCCTCTCAAAGCAGACTCTTTTACTAGTGCTGGTCAGGTGTCCACACATGAGCCCCACTGCTCCAGGCCAGAACATCCTCTTGTGCCTGTCGCTGGTCAATACAAGGAGACTTTCCTACCTTAGAGTGCTGCTTTACTCTTTCTGTTTGAAAAATATCTGTTCTTGACCTCCCTCTTTTCACACTTCACACTTCTGATCACCAATGTTTTCCTCAGATACCATCAGTGACAACTTTTATTTATCTGATTCTTAACTGTACCCGCTATTGTGGGACTTGTACCCTCCTATTTCTCCATCCCTAATTATCTCCATCACTTTTCTTCCGGGAGAGCCTGATCTTGCTCACAATCCACAAGGCAGTGGTAGCATGCCACCTGCATCCACCTGCATTCAGCGATGCAGGAGGCAGAATCACCTCAGGGCACTCAGCATGTGGGGACAGGCTGGGCTGGGGCCCTCAGAACACTGGCCTCCTGTTCAGTAGAAACCTGCCCAACACCTCCCCTCACCATCCTACTCTCATAAAACCCATAACCATTTACTTAAAATCTTTGTCTTCTAACCTTCAGTAAGATTCTGTGGGAAGTCCCGAGATAACATGTCTAAAATTTGGAGTGTATATTTTCTCTTAGAATTTAGGGCCCCTTTTGGAATTTGGAGTTTATGTCTACCTCTTCAAACAAATGTTTGCAATACTAGCTGTTGTAGTCAGCTCGGGCTACTATAACAAAATACCACAGACTGAGTGGCTTAAACAACAGACATTTGTTTCTTGTGATTCTGGAGGCTGGGAAGTTCAAGATCAAGACCAACAGTTTTGGCTTCTGGTGAAGGCCTTCTTCTGGCTTGCAGGGACCACCTTCTTGCTGTGTCCTCACATGGAGGAGAGAGTGAGCTCCAGTCTCTTCCTCTTCTTATAAGAACACCAATCCCATCATGGGGCCTCACCATCACAACCTCATTTAAACCTAATCACCTCTCAAAGGCCTCACCTCCAAACACTATCACATTGGGGGTTAAGACTTCAATGTAAGAATGTTGGTGGCAAACAAACATTCAGTACTTAATTCCAGCCTCAGCAATTGTCCATTGAAAAACCTTCATCTCTCTTATGTGAAGAAAATCAAATAGATGGCCCCATGTTTGGGTCCTTGCAGTCCACAAGATAGACAACTCTTTGCAGATGGTTACTCTAACTCAGAAAATCTAGGAAAGTGAAATTTGAAAGTATGTCTCCAAAACAGCCCTGATTGACATGGTAATTGTGCTTACCTGCCCTCCTCCCCTGACACAGACAGACAGACACACTTCATCTGTCCCAGGTTCTGGGAGGTGAGTATGGTACAGTGGATAAGGGCCACACTTTGGAGGCAGTGGTGGACCAAGCCTGAGAAAAGGGTTTTTGCAAGATTTCTGGGGATAACCCTCTTCTGTGGTCTGGTCCATTGATATTTCTCATTTCCCTGCATAACTGTCCATTATACCCAATCCCATCCCAAATTCCTTCTCTTACCTAAATGCTCAAACTTCTAAAATGGTTCTATTTGAGGGTATCCACTGGTTGCAGAAGAAAATTAAATAGAGTAAATAAAAGTAATTAAAGGCTAGTACTGCAACCTACTGCCTTCTCCCCACTCTGGTGCCCTCTTACCTAGTTCTTTCTTGGTTTCCAAAGCACTTGTCTTCTGATATACGGTAAAATGCCTTGATTCATTATGTTTATTTCTTATCATTTATCCATCCTATAGACTGTAAACTTCAAAAGGGCAAGAATCTTGGTCTGTTTTCTTTACTGATGTACCCCATGTGCCTGCCTGTAAGAGGTCTGACATGTAGCAGGGGCTCAAAAATTATTTGTCAAATGAATGGAAGTTGCAACTGGGACAGAATTCAAGGTTCTCTTCCCTAATCCCTGAATCCTCAGATTTTCAAAGCTTTTCTTGCTGATGGGTCAGGCCCACTTGTGCCAGCTTGTTGGCACTTGTCTTGGACACTGGCCACATTTTCTCCAGCCAACCGTCGTGACACTGATTCATTGTTTGTATACAGCTCCTCTTAGGCACGAAGACAGTCTTCTGCCCACGGGCTTACGGCCGAGCTTAGGAAACCCAGCTCAGATGTGAAACCCTAGGCTTGGCAGCTCGCAGCTGGCAGCTGGCAGCCAGACATGGTAAGCAGTCCCTAGCTCTTTCAGCCATTCCCAAGCACTCCTGGGTATGCCATGAAACTACTCTGAACTTTTCTGCACACATGCTTTTTCACTGAACATGACTTGGAAGGGAATGAGCGAGCCGTGGTATATTACTCACCATCAGCTGCTTTGCATGACAGTAAACATTCAGCCATGCCCATGTGTTCAGCACAGGCCTGCCTGGGGAAGTAGGCACAAAGGCTGGGCCAGTCGCCAGCAGGTCTAGAAGTGGGCCCCAGATATGTGCTCTCTGCCAGACAGAAGGGAAGAGGGCTGGAGATTATCACTGGGAATGAAAAACTGAAAATCAGATGGGTGAGGGGACGTATCCAATGTTGCATGTCAAGATGGTGGCAAACCAGGATACAGCTCCTTTCCCTTCACTGTCTTGTCTCTTGGCTGTTCAGCATCTTCTCTTACCCTTTTCCCGAGTGGCAGGGCCTGCCTGCATAAGTATGGCTCAGTCACAAAAGGCCTCTGAGAGCTTTCTTGCCTAATCTTCACACAGCTCCACTGGTTCTTCACTTAAGACAACTGACTTCCATAACAGTTTCTCCTCTCCCCCAGGCCACCATTCTCACTCACTCAGCTTTTGCACATCTCTATGCTCCTGAGCATCTAACAAAGTTCTTTGCATTAAGTACTCAATAGGCAGTCATTAAATAATAAAAACCAATCAATAAGCAAGTGAATATGCTTCATCCTCTTAGTGCTATAGACTTGGGACAAAGTGTCTTTCCATGATTATCACAGTTTAAACACCAACCTAGCCAGATAGTCATACAGCTGACCAGTCCTCACTTCTTAGGACAAATCTCCACTGTGGATATTTTAG
Source organism: Pan troglodytes (assembly GCF_028858775.2). Lineage (NCBI taxonomy): Eukaryota > Metazoa > Chordata > Mammalia > Primates > Hominidae > Pan > Pan troglodytes. The sequence continues at coordinate 53,930,583 of NC_072413.2, read as the reverse complement.
GCAATTTGGTGCTATTATGCAAAAGTAGGGAGCAGAGAGCACAGAGCAGGCCTGCTGTTGAGCACTGGGCTCCCTGAAATTGACATTCCAAATCAGACCTCCCAGGTCAGCCAAGGTGGGAACATTACTAAAGGAGCAGGTGCAAGATGGAAGAGAGGATATGTTTCCGTCCTGATGTGATTCAACATCAAAGCTGGGCAGTGCTAGGAGATTGCCCACTAGCTGTGCTAATGGGTCAGCAAGGACACAGATAAGTGAAAGCATTTGACTTATGACAGTAGGTTTTTGGGTTAATTTCTGGAGACAATGTGACAGAATGGAAATATCTCAGGCTTTGCAGTCAAATCAACAAGTATTCCTATCTCTGCTCTACCATGTTCTAGCTGTGCGACTTACAACAAGTTACTTGACCTTGTTTACTCATTTGTAAAAAGAAGGAACGTAAATCGCTTGCAGGAATAATGTGGACAGGAAAGGAAAAAAATGTGTGTGTGTGTGTGTACGTGTGTTTTTAATCTTCTCACAGTACGCAAAACACTGCAAGTACTACATTGCTAGTATAAAACTAAATTCTTTTATGTATTCACTTGATAATAGTGTTTAGACAGTTGTTATATGCTAAGCAGAGGAAATTCTGTTTAAGTTTTATCTTAAAATGTTCTAAAATGAGAAACATTCACTTTGAAAAAGTTTCTGGAAGTAGCAGAGGCGTTTTATACAAGTTGCAGGTAAGGTATTATGATATTGTGAAATACACATTTAGTGTTCCTCCGGTTTCCTGGCACATGGCTCCTAAAACCCTTGGAATCTCTGGAGTGATAGGTGTATTTTGCATGATAATGAAATCACTGCTGGCTGGGGGCCCCTAGCTAACTGGGGACTGGTCACTGGAAAGACCAAGGCAGGATTAGAAGGCTGGGACTTTTGGCCGCACCCTCCAACCTCTGGGGAGGGAAGAAGGGTTGATGGTTGAGTTGATTACCAATGGCCAATGATGTAATCAGTCATACCTACATAAAAAAGTTCCATAAGAAAATTAAAGAACTTGGCTGGGCGCAGTGGCTCACGCCTGTAATCCCAGCACTTTGGGAGGCCGAGGCGGGCAGATCACGAGGTCAGGAGATCGAGACCATCCTGGCTAACACGGTGAAACCCTATCTCTACTAAAAATACAAAAAAAAAAAAAATTAGCCAGGCATGGTGGCACGTGCCTGTAAATCCAGCTACTCAGGAGGCTGAGGCAGGAGAATGGCATGAACCTGAGAGGCAGAGCTTGCAATGAGCTGAGATCGCACCACTGCACTCCATCCAGGCTGGGTGACAGAGTGAGACTCCATCTCAAAAAAAAAAAAAAAAGAAAGAAAATTAAAGGACTGGGTCCAGAAAGCCTCCAGATAGCAGAACGAATGGAGATGGCTAGAGGATGGCTCATCTTGAGAGCACAGAAGTGCCATGCCCCTTCCCACATGCCTCACCTAGGCGTCTCTTCCATCTGGCTGTTCATCTGTCGCCTTTGTAATATCCTTTACAATAAATGCGTAAATGTAAGTAAAGTGCTTCCCTGAGTTCTGTGAGCCACTCTGGCAAGTTAATCCAACCTGAGAAAGGGATGAAGGGAACCCTGGGTAGTCTGTCAGAAGGATAAATCACAACCTGGGACTTTATATTGGCATCTGAAATGGGAGCAGTCATGTGGGATTCAGCCCTTAACCTGTGGGATCTGACTTGATCTCCAGGTAGATAGTTTCAAAATTGAATTGATTTATAAGATAGCCAGCTGGTATCTGCTGGAGAATTGCTTAGTGCATAGGAAAAGAAGAAGAAGAAGAAAAACCCTACACATCTGGTGGTAGAGGTGTTGTGTCAGGTGACTAATGTGTGCGAAGAGGAAAAACACTTTTTTCCCCCATCTTTATTAGCTATAATCATTGATAAGAAGTCACCAAAAGAAGTCAGCATGCAAAAATCTCTCAGCTTGATCACTATTAATGAGCAAGAGTTCACTCTAACTGACTAAAGTAACTGGGGAACCACTGCCTTCTGAGTCAAGAGGACATGATCTTGAAAAATTTATCTTCTTAACAAAGGGATACTTGTATAATTTCTCTTTCATTTTGCACATGTTGCAAGAAAGGAAAGTTGTAAAAATGTTAGAGATAGTGCCCATATCTTTAGGTCAGGTGCACCAACCTTTTTAAAATTAATGTGCATCATGCTTAGAAATCCATTTTCATGACTTTTTTTTACTGATAATGGTGAGTCAAGAGGTTCTTCACTTGGTGTGAGTATTGAATGTAGTTCAAATATTAATTAAGCCCATGGTGAGTCTTTATTTCAAATTACCTTATTTTTTGTCTATCATTCTTTATGATGCCCCAATGTAGCTGAATTAAAATCAAATGGTTCAGAAGTACATAATTAATTACATTCTTCTTAAATTACCATTCCTAATTAATCCAAATCTGTTAACATGATATCTGGTGGTAATCAGTTATAAATGGTGGCAGTCAAGTGAAGTCCCCACTGGTTCTTTTGTATTAGCTAAAGAAGTTTAAGAAAATTCTGGCTAATGAATCATGGCCTGTGAGCCACGTATTGGACTCCCAGATTACTGAGGATCTGGACAGCTCAAAGGGAAACTAAGACCATCCTGTAAACACCTCTGATAGGTTAGGCCTGGGTTGACAAGTAATGGGCACTGGTGTCGCCTGCTTGATTCTTTACCCCAGCATGCATGACCAGTTGATCATCAACTCTCTACTGCTGAGCCTAAACTCAACTTCATAACATTTTTTTTTTTGAGACAGAGTCTCGTTCTGTCACCCACTGCACCCCAGAGTGCAGTGGCACAATTTCGGCTCACTGCAATCTCCGCCTCCTGGGTTCACACGATTCTCCTGCCTCAGCCTACAGGTGAACACCACCATGCCTGCCTAATTTTTTGTGTATTTTTAGTAGAGATGGGGTTTCACTATGTTGGCCAGACTGGTCTCAAACTCCTGACCTAGTGATCCGCCCACCTTAGCCTCCCAAAGTGCTGGGATTACAGGCATGAGCTACCTCGCCTGGCCCATAACATTTTTCAAAATGGCCATCACCAATTGTATCAACTAATTAATATCCAATTAGTTATCTATTGACACCATAGACTTGGTGGCTTAAAACAATACACATGTACTGTCTCACAGTGTGTTAGTCCCTTTACATACTGCTGTAAAGAACTGCCTGAGACTGGATAATTTATAAAGGTTTAATTGACACAGTTCCACATGGCTTGGGAGGCCTCAGGAAGCTTATAATCATGGCGGAAGGCAAAGGGGAAGCAAGGTACCTTCTTCACAGAGTGGCAGGAAGGAGAATGAACACAGGAGGAACTACTGGACACCTATAAAGCCATCAGATCTCATGAGAACTCACTCACTATCATGAGAACAGCATGGGGAAACCACCCTCATAATTCAATTACCTCCACCTGGTCTCACCCTTGACATGTGGGGATTATGGGGATTACAAGTAGAGATTTTGGGTGGGGACACAGCCAAACCATATCACACAATTTCTGTGGGTCAGCAGTCTGTGCTCTAAGATCTCTCACAAAGCTGCAATCCAGACATCTTATAGGGCTGAGGTCTCATTTGAGGCCCAACTGGGGAAGGACTCACTTCCCAGCTGAGGTGGTTGTTGGCAGAATCCATTTCCTCACAGGCTGCCACACTGAGGGTCTCGGTTTCTAGCTGGTTGTGGGCTGGAAGCTCCCTTCAGCTCCTCAAGTGGCTCTCCCCATACGCAGCTTACAAAAGGCAGCTTATTTTTTCAAAGCCAGCAAGGAAAACAGTATTCTAGCAAGACAGACATTACAATGTTGTGTAATCAGGGGCATCCCATTACCTTTGCTGTACTCTGTTGGTTAGAAGCAAGTCACATATCCTGCCCACACTCAAAGGAAGGAGATTACACAAGGGTGTGAATCCCAGGAAGTGGGGATGATGAACGTTACCTTAGACTTGGTTAGCCACACCAGTAATTCAGAGTTACCAGGGAAAATGACACATTTTTGCCTTTCTTGGCTTAGATAGGCAGAGTGCCTGTGATAGAAAGCTTTCAACAGCTGAATGAGACAGCTTAAAAGCATTTGAAGGCCATGTTAAGTCAGTCATGGAAGAATATGATGCTAAGGATTTTTGTTTTGTTACAAAGAATCATTCTAATCAAATTCTAGGATGTACACTAAAAAATGTTAGGAAAGACTCCCATATTCAGAAATATGGCCAACAAGTTGTCTAGTATGGAACATCTAAAAGTATAGGATGAAAATACAAGAAAACACCTTGTAAGGGCATGGTTAAGTCTGTTAAAAAAAAAAAAAAAAGTAAGAGAAATCCTCAGAAATCTAAATCAATGAGAACACACAAATCTAAGAGGCAAGAGAGCACTGAAGCACTTGTCTGGGGCAACTGTTAATCTCCAATGTCCTGAAACTTAGGTTTAAAGGACTGAAGATGTGGTGGGGTGGGGCATGGCAGGAGAAAAGCCTGGGTCTCCAGCATTATGTGAGGTTGGAATGAAGCCCACTGCCCTCCACCCAAAAAAAAAAGCCAGAACATCCAAAAGGACAGACCCTCAGAGGTAAACTAGGGGAAAAAACTTCATCTTTCATTGGAAAATGATATAAATTGTTTTTGCCTTGACTATTAGTAGAGAAGAAAATAAAGACAAAAAATCTCCTCTAAGAATCCCTAGCAACCATAAGTATCTGTCATGAAGATTTTGGGATAAGGATTTGCACTAGCACTTCCAAAAAAATCTCACATTGAAAATTTAGATTAAAATTTTCTTGGAGTATAGCTTCCTAAGGTCTTTGGTAGAAACAGATCAAATCCTCTTAGAAGAGATGCATTTTAAATCCAGGCTTCAATTAATTCCCACAGAATTAATGAATTTACAACAACCACAATCACAGCAACAAAATCACAAAACACATAAGGAAACGAGCCATTGTGAGCTATCGTCTGAAGAAACAAACTGAAAAACAAATCTAATCACTAAAAAAGTAGACATGCAAAGGCGAAAGATACAGAAATTATAAGATATGAAATATGAAACAAATATATTTAAAATGTTTAACAATGAAAAAGAAGAATTAAAGATACTAAGGAACAAAAGATTATTATATTTGATTGGGCAAAATTTTTGAAAATACAACTGCTAGAAACACAAAGACCATAACCGATATTAGAAACTTGGTGAGTAATTTAAATAGTAGATTGGACATAGCTAAAGTGAGAATTCAGGAATTGAAAAATAGATCTGAAAAAAATTACACAGGAATTAGCCCAGTGAAACAAAAAAATGAAAAACCTGGAAGAGAGATTAAGAGAAATGAAGGACACAGAAGGTTTAACCAGAGTTCCAGGAGATAACAGAGAGAATGGGGAAGAGGCAATATTCAAAGAGATTAAATGGGCATTGTGTCTGGGGTTCATCGTCTTGCACCAAGAAGATTAAGGACACTGACACACTCGAGGAGTGAGTTTAGGAGCAAAGGTGTAATAGGCAAAAGGAAGAGAAAGGAGAGCAGCTCTCTCCCTCTCACAAGAGACGGGCATCCAAAAGGGAAAAGGCAGCCTGCAGCAGACCACAGCAGATTTTACAGGCAGGCTCGAGGAGGCAGTGTCTGATTTATTTACGGCCCACAGATTGGTTTTGACCAGGTCTGATGTTTACATAGTGCGGGGAAGGCTGGTTGCCCCATCTTAATCTTATTATGCAAATGGGCTTTCCACTTGGCCAATGCCATCTTGTCTGCACCTTACTGTACACATGGCTGGCAAAGAGAAGGGAAGATGGAGCTGCCCTTTTGATCATGCCTAGTCCCAGGTAGCCTATTCCTATTGGCACAGCTGCCGTCATTCACCCGTGCAAGCTTCCAGCTTGCTTGTCTATGTCTGCAGCTTGATTTTACAGGTTGCTCTTTGTAAGAAAAGAAAATGATCTGGGGCTTCTTTTCATTAAAAGGAGAACTTTTTTTTACTTTCTTATAATAATTTTTTTCTTCATTTCTTCTTAAAAAAAGGGGGGGATACGTATGCAGAATGTACAGGTTTGTTACATAGGTATACGTGTGCCATGGTGGTTTGCCGCACCTATTCACCTGTCCTCTAAATTCCCTCCCCTCACTCCCCACCCCCAACAGGCCCTGGTGTGTGTTGTTCCCCTCTCTATGTCCATGTGTTCTCAATGTTCAACTCCCACTCATGAGTGAGGACATGCAGTGTTTGGTTTTCTGTTCCTGTGTTAGTTTGCTAAGGATAATTAATGGCTTCCAGTTTCATTAAAAGGAAAACTTTATCGAGGACTTCTTTACCCTCACTATCTGCCTAAATACTTTCTTTTTAACTCCTATGTCAAGATGACAGATGAGAATTTTCCAGAACTGATAAAAGATACAAATCTTCATATTCAAGAAGCCCAAGAAGTGAATCCCAAGCAGGGTAAATTAAAAGAGGACAAATTAAAAAAACCTAGAATTATTGTTAAATTTTAGAACACCAAAGTCAAACAGAAGATCTTATGCTGTGAAATATTTTAATCTGCTAAAGAGAAAAGGAAAATTACTTATAAAAGAACATTAGACTGACTTAACACCTGACTTCTCGGCAGAACCAATAATAACAGAAGAGGACAGAATAACATATTGAAAGGGTTGAGAACAAATAACTGTCAGATTTCTATTATTTAAAACAATAATAATGTCTAACTTTGGGAACTTACGGAAAAGAACAAACATACTGGGAAATAGTACATGTCTCAGAGTGTGATAGGAGTTAAATTTCTCACATTTTTCTGGGGGAAGAGAAAAATATTGATTAACTTTAGATTTCACTGAATTAATATGAATATTAACATTTGTGGCTGGATGTGGTAGCTCACAACTGTAATCCCAGCACTTTGGGAGGCTGAGGCAGGTGGATTGCTTGAGCCCAGGAGTTCAAGACCAGCCTAGGCAACATGGCGAGAACCCACCTCTACAAAAAATATGAGAGTTAGCCAGGCATGGTGGTGCGTGCCTGTAGTCCCAGCTACTGGGAGGCTGAGGTGGGAGGATGGCTTGAGCCTGGGAGGCAGAGAGTGCAGTGAGCTGAGATTGCGTCATTGCATTCCGGCCTGGGCAACAGAGCGAGACTCTGCTTCACATAATAATAATAAGTCTAGGGTGAACATTGAAAAACATAGAAATAGAGACTATAACTAAGATGAAAAAGTTTTAATATGGATGATAGCCTTAAATAATCTAAAATACAGTAGTTCCCCCCCTTATTCATGATTTCTCTTTCCATAGTTTCAGTTGTCCATGGGCAACCATGGTTCACCATTGTTCATAGATATTAAATAACAAATTCCAGAAATAAACAACTCATAAGTTTTAAATTGTGTACTCTTCTGAGTAGCATGATGAAATCTTGAGCTGTCCTGCTCCATCTCACCAAGGATGTGAATCATCCCTTGGTCCAGTGTATCCATGCTGTATACACTACCTGTCCCTTATTCACTTAGTAGCCATCTTGGTTATCAAATCAAAAAAACATAGTATATATGGGGTTTGGTACTATCCGTGGTTTCAGGCATCCACTGGAGATGTTGGAACATATTCCCCATGGATAAGGGGGGACTACTGTAAGGCAATAAGGGGAGAAAAGAAAAAAATGCATAAAATAAGATGGTAGAAATGAATTCAAATACATCAGTAAATCAATCAACCTAAATGGACCAACTTCCCTAAGTTTAAATTAAAAAGATGGTCAGACGGGGGGGCGGGGGGTGGGGGGCATAAAATTGAGCTACGTAAAAACACACAAAATTAAAACAAAATAAAGTTTAAAACTTAAAAATTTTATACTTAAGCAAGTAGTAACAACATGTAGTATAGCTATTTTATAGCAGGCAAAAATAGACTTTAAGGCAAAAATCATTATTAGAGACAGAGAGTCAATATATATAAATAAATGTTTAATTTATCAGGAAAAGATAACAGTTCTAAACTTGTGTATTCCTAATCAGATAACCTCAAAATATATAAATCGAAAATTCATAGAACTATAAAGAGAAATATGCAATTTACTATCATAGTGAAAAATGTTATCAGCTCTTTCTCAACGATGTATAGACCAAAACCTTGAAGATTTAAACTAAATCATTAAAACCTTGATCTAATGGACAAAACAGAACATGGTAAGCAATAATTACATTTTGTCCACACATTTTTTTTTTCTAGCAGGTATGAAACCCTGTGGTAGAAACAGGCAGTTGACTCTTAATCCCTCTTCTGAGTTTTCACCTGGGTACGAACTACATTTCCCAGCCTCCTTTGAAGCTAAGTGTGGCCACCCAACTACATTTTCACCAATTGGATACATGTGAAGTGATCTCTGCATGGAAGGGAAGGGGCACGCTCTTCCCCTTCCCTTTTCTCCTTCCTCCTGGCTGGAATACAGTCGGGATGGTACATGTGTGCAAAGAGATAAAAACAAGAATGTTCATAGCAGGACAATTTGTGATACAGCAAAACTGGTAACACCCCAAATGTCCATCAACAGGGGAAGGAATAAATAGATTTGGAAAATCTATACAATGGAAAACTATTCCATTGTAAAAATGAATGAACAACAGCTATACTTGTCAACATAGTGTAGAATAAAGCAAACAGGCCAAAGCAATAGATAAATATGATTCTAGCTATATAAAAGAAAACCTAAATACTATATTTTAAAGGATGCATACAAGTGTGATAAGAAAAAACTATAAAGAAAAGCAAGGAATGATAAATTCAACATTTGACAGAGTGGATACATCTTCATGGGAGACAGGAGAGATTCAATTGGGGAGGGATGCATAGAGGGCTTCAGATGCACTGGCAATGTTGTATTCTCGGTGATTACACTGGTTGTCAGTCTTTATTATCAGCTCTTAAATTGCATATATATTATATATTCTCTATTGTATATATAACATATTTCATAATAAAAAGGGTACTTCAAAAAATGGTTAGAAAGAAAACTACCAGATTTTTCGTAGACATTTATATCTTTAAAAGCCTATAACCATTATGGCTTATCTATTGTTTAATGTTTAACAGATTGAGTAAGTGCTTGTTACATAAAATTAAACTGGAAAAAAATATTGTTAGGGAGTGGTTCTTTGATAAGCCTTGTCATTTGGAGCAGGCAAAGGAGAGCAGGGGAGAATTAGTGGCAGCATACTCTAATTGCAGGATAAATACCATGAGTAATTAATTGCTTGAGTGCAACTTTTGCAACCAGTTGTTCTATAGTTATAACAAAGATCACCTTCTTCCATTAATCTTTACCTAGAAAGAGTAAAAAGTCACAAAAGCTAACGATTTATGCTCAACCTTGTCTCTGCCCATCCTCACCTGCTCAGGAGATGTTAATTAAACTGCCTATATTAGCTCCCCTGAGCTGCTTCCATGTTACACTTTTTTATCCCCTTCCTGAATCTGGTTCCTTTAAAAGGCTTTCAGTTTTTTCACGTAGGGGATCACCCCTCACAAGGCATTCTGAGGCATAGCCTTTATTTTAAAGGTCAAATTTCATTTCTTTAAAAGCTCTACACTTTTATTTTTCTATTCCCAACAATACAGTATCACCATAAGGAACCAGAGGTTTCTTCATCTAAGGATCCAGAAGTAATGATCTACAAAACTTCATGTGTAAATCACCAATTCCTAGCATAGCAAAACCTGTGCTCAAAATCATTTCTGCTGGCCTTGCTCCGTGTTCCATCTTCTGAGACGCTGGCATACTCTGGGTGGCAATGCAAACCTCTCCAGGCAGCCAAGCTGGGGCTTCACTGCCACCTGCTCCCATCTCCCTCCCGTCTGAGCCCCTCCTTTCCTCTCAAAGGTGACCCATATTCCAGGGGCAGCGGGCTGGCAGCCCCTCTTGATGAGCTTCGATGACTTCCACACAGGACTCTTCACTCCAATGCTGTCACTGAGAATAAGTCTGTGACTCATGTCAGGGAGCACTTATACCTAGAGGACCAATTATTACAGCTGTGCATGGACTCCTATTATTAAGGTAAGACATCTTGGACTTTGCAGATTCCTTGAAATACCAAAAATGTTAAGATTTTGCCAAAAAAAAAAAAAAAAAGGTGGAGAGGATCGGGGGAATTCACCACAAAGGTTGAAAAAACCACAGTATGTTTATAAAATACGTAAATTAGTATTAAATAAATGGTAGGGGCAATGAAGAGGGATATATACTCCCAAAGGGCCCTATTTACTCACAAAAGGCACCACTGGGCCTCTTGAAATGGCCCCTGGTTAGCCCAGGCAGGGTTAATTGGGACCCATGGTAGGAGATTTTCAGTCTTTCCAGGAAAGAAGCTGCTGGCTCCAGAGTGTCCTTTGCCCTCTGGTCTGTTTTGCATTTCCAGGTCAGAGGCCAGACTTCCCAATGAAAGGCTGCCTTTGGTCCAGGGGACATGCCCAGTCCCTTCACGCCCCGGGCTGTGAACTGATCTTATTCTCATTTGCATCCTCTTGGGGCAGAATTCAGACAGGCTGTGAATGATCTGAGTACTGGACAGCCTTCCTCTCCCACCTTGGGCTTTTTCTTCAAATAGACAAGTACTTTGGAATCAGGGCTTTTCTCATTTCTTATGAAGAAGGGCACAGGAAAATTGGGCCTCACTGTCCAGAAAGGTAGGGAGCAGTAGCCCTACAGTGTGGAATGCTCCTAGAACAAAGCAGGCGCTCTTTAACCTTGTGGGGATGGTGGGAGGTAGAGTGACAAGATGATCCCACTGTCTGTGCATACACATTTTAAACTCCCTAAAGCTGGAATGCTGCCAGAAAAGACCTATAGCTTCCATCGCATGCTCAAAGAGTTCATCACCTAGAGTTTACAACCCCTTCTGCTAAGCATATGGGCTTCAGAGTTAGACAGGTATGACTTTGAATTCCTGCTGTTAGTCAGTAGCTTTCTGACCTTGGAAACATTAACTTCACCTTGAAGGGCCTCAGCTTTCCCATCTGTAACACAGAATTAATAATATATGCGTCGAAGATTTGCTGTGAGGATTAATCCAGACGGGGTATATAGAAGCACAGCACCTGGCATGAAGGAAGCGCTCAGAATAGGTTGGATATTATTACTATTATTATTACTATCCTGACTCAGACAGTACGTTTCTGCCATCAGAAAAGAGTACTTGTAAACCACAGAAGCACCACGTTCTTTGCTTCATAGTTTATATACCATCAGAGCCTGTGGTAGGTAGATCATGCAGGGAGACAAATTTACCCACAGGCGCTCTGGCTTTCTGTTTACTCTTCCTTTTCATACCCACCTTTCACCGGTGGGTGCTGCTGACCAGTGCCAGCTCCTGAATTTCCATATAGGAGGGGCTTACACGCTCCAGGAAATGGGCTCAGGTTTGAAGCTGTATTTACACAGTGCTCTCGGAAAAATGACAGTTGATCATATTGAAGAACGGGGCGCTGTGGGCAGGAGCAGAGACAGAGGTCATGTGGTGTATGCTCAAGGTCACCTCTGTGCCAGGGACTCACTCCCTGCTCACAGCCTTTGTTTTCTAGGAACTGCAACTCCCAGTTCCTCATGGAAATATGCCTCTGCCCTCTGCTTTAATTCTGCTCTGTGTGGCTAATCTGAAATGCAGTCCACCCTGGGGCATTAATGGCTGCTCAGATGTTATTCTCCTTAGGGGGAAACAGCGGAAAAAAATGATCCTATCCAAAGGAGCCCCTCCAGGGGTGGAAATAACAGGCACCGTTGTGAGCCAGTGAGGGAGAGTTTACAGACAGGCAGAGTGGAGCCAGCCTGGTACTTTGTTGTTCATTGGACAGTATATTTTTTCCAAGAAAGAGTCAAAGAAAGCTTGATCCCACAACCAGAAAGAATAAAGGGGTGGAGGTGGGGAAATAAACATGAAATGATATGAAGGAACTTCTAAAAGTGTAAAGAAATTTTAAAATGTAAGGAAAGGGTAAGGGAGGGAGTTGTGGTGAGCCTGCTGTGAGAATTGCAGCTTGCAACCCCATTTAAAAATGAAAACAATACAGTGGTCCATGATCAGTGAACATTCTTCCAGGGACCCTTAGCACCTGAGGGGAAAATTTCCCCACCCTGCTTTCAAAGTAAAATTTTGTATGTGATGGCAATGTTGCTTAGGGTCTTTTGCTCTTTTTAGGTTTGTTCATAAAATTCCAGTGGACTGTTAGGCTCTTGGATTTGAATGTTCTAATGATTTTGTTTTTGAGATACTCAGGATGAAAATCAATCAAACTTTCAGCAACTGAGGAGTCCATATATGTCCACAGAGGCCAACATACAAGCTTCCCCTTAATCAAAAAACAACAACAACAACAACAGAGGTTGTATAAAACAGATGTAACTGTCATTACCACCAAAAATGAGGAAACTTCGTGAATTGACGACATGGCAGAAACTGGCAATTGTCTCCTAAGACCCATGCTCCCTTCTTCTGTAGGAATAAAACACCTGGTTGTTAACCAGCACAGAGCCACGTGGTTAAGTTCTAGCCAACATGAAATGATCAGGAGTGATGTGTGCAACAGCCAGGCATTGCCGATAGAGGGAAGGGACAGGCACTCTATTTGCCCTTTCTGGTTTCCATGGGCTGAAATGCAAACATGGGTGTGAGACAGATTGGATGATGTGGAAGCAGGATGCCCTAGGAACGACAGAGCAGCAAGATTGAAGAAACCTGGGTCCCTGATACAGAGGAACTACCAAGCTAGCCCCAGACTGCTTTCACCTGAACTGTCAGATGAGCGACAAGTTCCTGTCTCCTCTAAGCCACCATAGTTTTGGGTCTGTGTTATAGCTGCTATAATCCACTAGAAGGCTACCGAGATAATTAGAACCTGCAGAACCTTCATTATCAGTTTTTCTGCTTTGAAAAAACACACTTATGAGAATGAAACCCTGGCAGTTTGTATTCCTAAAGGATTTGCTAGAATCTAACATCTTGGGAACTGAATGTAAATGTCCGCTGTTCTCCGTTACAATAGCACCTCCAATTAGCTTCTATAATCCAGAAGAACTCTTAGCAAAACCAACTGTTGTTTTCCCATTCATAAAAATATTTATGAATAAACACATTATTTTAAAGTCCAAATATAAAAGCACCAAGAAAAGAAAGGTTGAGGAAAGAAAGGAGAAAAGGAGAAGAAAATGAAAATATCAGCTGGATTGCATGGTAACAATAGCACAAAAATATCCATTTACTCCCTTTCCTTTTTAACCAATTTGTTGCAAGCTGAAATCACTATATTGGGATTTATTTGTTGAATGCCAGTAAACCTCAATGTGCTTCCAAAAATTAAAGGTAGCTGATGATCACAGACTGTTTTTTCCCATTCTATGTTCAATGGTGACAGGTCTGAAAGTTTCTGATCTCACAGGATGTAGATAGATTCTAAAAAGGGAAATTGATGAGAGTTGCTTGGGCCAATGTTAAATGCCAATAAACTAGCTCCAGGCAACTAGTGACCAATCATGATACTTTTATTTTGGTTCCCAAATAATAGTCTTCAGAATAGGCTGTTGGATGGTGTTTTGGAACTCTGAAATTTTTGACTCCATTGCTAAGTCATAGAAAACAGAACTTTAGAGCTTTCGGAGGCCTTAAAAGTCATCAAAAAATGTTTATTAAGCACCTTCTCTATGTTTAGCCAGGTGATGCACACTGAAGAAATAAGAATAAATAAAACACAACCTCTAACCTAAAGGAGTTCGTGGTTTAGAAAACAAAAAAATCACTTAGATTCACGTTGCAGTTCAATGAAGACTTAAGAAATGGTGAATGACAGAGTGCTATGGAAGGCTTCATGGGAGAGGTGACAGTTGAGCTGGGTTTTGAAGAGTGATTTGGAGTTTTCCAGATAGATAAGAAGGAAAAAAGTGTATTCCTGGTAAAGTGAATGGAATATGGGAAGGGTAGGGTCAAGTGAATATAATGGGTCGAGGGAACAGGTTGTAATCCATAGCTATTCGTGGGAGAAATAATGGTGGAAATTGCCTAAAGTGGGATTTGAAGCCCAATTGTGAAAGACCTGATAAAGGAGACTAATGATTATTAAGTCCTTATTTCCTAGGCAGACCCAGGCCTAGACATATGGGCTCCTTGGACAGACTAAAAATTGTCCCTTTAAACCAGCAGTCTTTGAACATTTTTCCAGCATGCCAGTTATTTAGTGAGATTGGGGTGGAACCGAAAATCTACTAATAAAAACTGTATAAAACAAGCAAACTAGCCAACAAGCAAAATAGCTACTTATACTAATCCATTTCTACCAGCCGAAGCAGAGTTTACATTCTGGAAAGAGCTCAGTTACATGGTTCTCACTTTTCTATAGTTCTTTTTCTCTTCAGTTTTCTTCTGGCCTTCTCTAAATCAGACATCTTGGGAATCACATTAAGGTTTTAAATTTTTAATGATAAAATAAATCACTCTTACCTGGTAAACAGTACCTTGACATGCATATTTGCTTTCTAAATTTCAGCTGACTGCCAACTTTCCACTGATTGAAACCTCACATGCACAGAGCAACAATACTTATCAGAGAAATGCAGCCAGGGAGAACTGTTTTTAGTTTTCCAATGTGAGCTACCACCCATTGCGATGGGAATTGAATCAGCTTTCTATTTTCCAGCCGTGTGAGGACTTGAGTACGGAAACCTGAGTTTTCTGGCACCATTTTAGTAAATCAAAAATGGACTTCCCAGTTAGCTGTTGGATTAACCCACTCTTTATTATATTTTGTTTCTTGACCAAAGATTTTATACTTTACTTTTTGGAATCTTTAATGTTTTTAATGGGTTCTTCTACTCAATTAAATCTTGTAGAAAACAGATAAAGGCTGAGCTTCCTGACTGGAAGTATGATCGTTAATTTTATGTGTCAGTTTGATCAGGCTAAGGGATGCCCAGATAGCTGGTGAAACATTATTTCTGGATGTGTTTGTGCAGGTGTTTCCCGAAGAGATGAATATTTGAATCAGTAGTCTGAGGAAAGAAGATTTTGTCCTCGTGCATGCAGGTGGGCATTATCTAATCTGTTGAGGATGTGATTAGAAAAAAACAAAGGTGGAGGAAGAGCAAATTTCCTCTTTGCTTGAGCTGGGACATTCATTTACTCCTGCCCGCAGACGTCAGCACTCCTGGTTCTCAAGCCTTCAGACTCCAACCAGGACTTGGATAATTGGTCCCTCAATTCTCAGGCCTTCAGATACTAACTGGGACTGACACCATTGGCACTCTTGATTCTCAGGCTTTGGGGTTTAGATTGGAACTATACCTATCTTTCCTGGGCCTCCAGCTTGCAGATGGTAGATCCTGGGACTTCTCAGACTCCATAATCAACCTCACAATAAATCTCTTTCTTATCTCTACATATATCTTCTTGGTTCTGTTTCTCTGGAGAACCCTGACTAATACAGAAGGAAAGGAGTACCTAAAACCTTTCTTGTAAACCCCAGGATTCTGTGGCTCTAAGGAATGGGGGCAGTGGGTGTTTAATGAAGGTATTAAGCAGGAGTGACATTATCATGTTAGTGAAATATCTTTCTTTTGCAAAGGAAGAAACTGGAGCCCA